>NC_086448.1:519779305-520079305 GCF_028390025.1 Pseudophryne corroboree | reverse complement strand
TCCCGTATGAACAAAAAACTGGACAGGTATTGCGCCAGGTCAAGAGACCCTCAGGCAATAGCTGGGACGCTCTGGTAACACCGTGGGTGTACCAGTCGGTGTATGTGTTCCCTCCTCTGCCTCTCATACCCAAGGTACTGGGAATTATAAGACGGAGAGGAGTAAGAACTATACTCGTGGCTCCGGATTGGCCAAGAAGGACTTGGTACCCGGAACTTCAAGAGATACTAAGAAGGGACTTGCTTCAGCAAGGATCATGTCTGTTCCAAGACTTACCGCGGCTGCGTTTGACGGCATGGCGGTTGAACGCCGGATCCTAAGGGAAAAAGGCATTCCGGAAGAGGTCATCCCTACCCTGGTCAGAGCCAGGAAGGAGGTGACCGCACAACATTATCACCGCATTTGGCGAAAATATGTTGCATGGTGTGAGGCCAGGAAGGCCCCCACGGAGGAATTTCAACTCGGTCGATTCCTGCATTTCCTACAAACAGGAGTGTCTATGGGCCTCAAATTGGGGTCCAGTAAGGTTCAAATTTCGGCCCTGTCGATTTTCTTCCAGAAAGAATTGGCTTCAGTTCCTGAAGTCCAGAAGTTTGTCAAGGGAGTACTGCATATACAACCCCCTTTTGTGCCTCCAGTGGCACTGTGGGATCTCAACGTAGTTCTGGGATTCCTCAAATCACATTGGTTTAAACCGCTCAAATCTGTGGATTTGAAATATCTCACATGGAAAGTGACCATGCTGTTGGCCCTGGCCTCGGCCAGGCGAGTGTCAGAATTGGCGGCTTTGTCTCACAAAAGCCCATATCTGATTGTCCATTCGGACAGGGCAGAGCTGCGGACTCGTCCCCAGTTTCTCCCTAAGGTGGTGTCAGCGTTTCACCTGAACCAGCTTATTGTGGTACCTGCGGCTACTAGGGACTTGGAGGACTCCAAGTTGCTAGATGTTGTCAGGGCCCTGAAAATATAGATTTCCAGGACGGCTGGAGTCAGGAAAACTGACTTGCTGTTATCCTGTATGCACCCAACAAACTGGGTGCTCTTGCTTCTAAGCAGACGATTGCTAGTTGGATGTGTAGTACAATTCAGCTTGCACATTCTGTGGCAGGCCTGCCACAGCCAAAATATGTAAATGCCCATTCCACAAGGAAGGTGGGCTCATCTTGGGCGGCTGCCCGAGGGGTCTCGGCTTTACAACTTTGCCGAGCTGCTACTTGGTCAGGGGCAAACACGTTTGAAAAATTCTACAAATTTGATACCCTGGCTGAGGAGGACCTGGAGTTCTCTCATTCGGTGCTGCAGAGTCATCTGCACTCTCCCGCCCGTTTGGGAGCTTTGGTATAATCCCCATGGTCCTTACGGAGTCCCCAGCATCCACTTAGGACGTCAGAGAAAATAAGAATTTACTTACCGATAATTCTATTTCTCGTAGTCCGTAGTGGATGCTGGGCGCCCATCCCAAGTGCGGATTGTCTGCAATACTTGTACATAGTTATTGTTACAAAAATCGGGTTATTATTGTTGTGAGCCATCTTTTCAGAGGCTCCGCTGTTATCATGCTGTTAACTGGGTTCAGATCACAGGTTGTACAGTGTGATTGGTGTGGCTGGTATGAGTCTTACCCGGGATTCAAAATCCTTCCTTATTGTGTACGCTCGTCCGGGCACAGTATCCTAACTGAGGCTTGGAGGAGGGTCATAGGGGGAGGAGCCAGTGCACACCACCTGATCCTAAAGCTTTTACTTTTGTGCCCTGTCTCCTGCGGAGCCGCTATTCCCCATGGTCCTTACGGAGTCCCCAGCATCCACTACGGACTACGAGAAATAGAATTATCGGTAAGTAAATTCTTATTATTTAAGGTTGTCCCTATATATTTATAGCGCTTGGGTGTGTGCTGGCAAACTCTCCCTCTGTCTCCCCAAAGGGCTAGTGGGGTCCTGTCTTCTATCAGAGCATTCCCTGTGTGTCTGCTGTGTGTCGGTACGTGTGTGTCGACATGTATGAGGACGATGTTGGCGTGGAGGCGGAACAATTGCCTGTAATGGTGATGTCACCCCCTAGGGAGTCGACACCGGAATGGATGGCTTTGTTTATGGAATTACGTGATAGTGTCAGCACGCTGCAAAAGTCGGTTGACGACATGAGACTGCCGGCAAACCAGTTAGTACCTGTCCAGGCGTCTCAAACACCGTCAGGGGCTGTAAAACGCCCTTTACCTCAGTCGGTCGACACAGACACCGACACGGACACCGAATCTAGTGTCGACGGTGAAGAAACAAACGTATTTTCCAGTAGGGCCACACGTTATATGATCACGGCAATGAAGGAGGCTTTGCATATCTCTGATACTGCAAGTACCACAAAAAGGGGTATTATGTGGGGTGTGAAAAAACTACCTGTAGTTTTTCCTGAATCAGAGGAATTGAATGAAGTGTGTGATGAAGCGTGGGTTACCCCCGATAGAAAACTGCTAATTTCAAAGAAGTTATTGGCGTTATACCCTTTCCCGCCAGAGGTTAGGGCGCGCTGGGAAACACCCCCTAGGGTAGATAAGGCGCTCACACGCTTATCAAAACAAGTGGCGTTACCGTCTCCAGAAACGGCCGCCCTCAAGGGCCCAGCTGATAGGAGGCTGGAGAATACACTAAAAAGTATATACACACATACTGGTGTTATACTGCGACCAGAAATCGCCTCAGCCTGGATGTGCAGTGCTGGGGTGGCTTGGTCGGAATCACTGACTGAAAATATTGATACCCTGGATAGGGACAATATTTTATTGACTATAGAGCATTTAAAGGATGCATTTCTTTATATGCGTGATGCACAGAGGGATATTTGCACTCTGGTATCAAGAGTAAGTGCGATGTCCATATCTGCCAGAAGAAGTTTATGGACGCGACAGTGGTCAGGTGATGCGGATTCCAAACGGCATATGGAAGTATTGCCGTATAAAGGGGAGGAATTATTTGGGGTCGGTTTATCGGATTTGGTGGCCACGGCAACAGCCGGGAAATCCACCTTTTTACCTCAGGTCACCTCCCAGCAGAAAAAGACGCAGTCTTTTCAGCCGCAGTCCTTTCGTTCCTATAAGAACAAGCGGGCAAAAGGACATTCATATCTGCCCCGAGGCAAAGGAAAGGGTAAGAGACTGCAGCAAGCAGCTCCCTCCCAGGAGCAGAAGCCCTCCCCGGCTTCTGCAAAGGCCTCAGCATGACGCTGGGACCTTACAAGCGGACTCAGGGGCGGTGGGGGGTCGCCTCAAGAATTTCAGCGCACAGTGGGCTCACTCGCAGGTGGACCCCTGGATCCTGCAGGTAGTATCTCAGGGTTACAGGTTGGAATTCGAGACGTCTCCCCCTCGCCGGTTCCTAAAGTCTGCTTTGCCAACGTCTCCCTCCGACAGGGCGACGGTATTGGAAGCCATTCACAAGCTGTATTCTCAGCAGGTGATAGTCAAGGTACCCCTTTTACAACAGGGAAAGGGGTATTACTCCACGATATTTGTGGTACCGAAGCCGGACGGCTCGGTAAGACCTATTCTAAATCTGAAATCTCTGAACCTGTACATACAAAAATTCAAGTTCAAGATGGAGTCACTCAGAGCAGTGATAGCGAATCTGGAAGAAGGGGACTTTATGGTGTCCTTGGACATCAAGGATGCTTACCTCCATGTCCCAATTTGCCCTTCACACCAAGGGTACCTCAGGTTCGTGGTACAAAACTGTCATTATCAGTTTCAGACGCTGCCGTTTGGATTGTCCACGGCACCCCGGGTCTTTACCAAGGTAATGGCCGAAATGATGATCCTTCTTCGAAGAAAAGGCGTATTAATTATCCCTTACTTGGACGATCTCCTGATAAGGGCAAGGTCCAGAGAACAGCTGGAGGTCGGAGTAGCACTAACCCAAGTAGTGCTCCAACAGCACGGGTGGATTCTGAATTTTCCAAAATCCCAACTGATCCCGACGACACGTTTGCTGTTCCTAGGGATGATTCTGGACACTGTTCAGAAAAAGGTGTTTCTTCCGGAGGAGAAAGCCAGGGAGTTATCCGAACTCGTCAGGAACCTCCTAAAACCAGGAAAAGTGTCTGTGCATCAATGCACAAGAGTCCTGGGAAAAATGGTGGCTTCTTACGAAGCGATTCCATTCGGCAGATTCCATGCACGAATTTTTCAGTGGGATCTGCTGGACAAGTGGTCCGGATCGCATCTGCAGATGCATCAGCGGATAAACCTGTCGCCAAGGACAAGGGTGTCTCTGCTATGGTGGTTGCAGAGTGCTCATCTGTTAGAGGGCCGCAGATTCGGCATACAGAACTGGGTCCTAGTGACCACGGATGCCAGCCTGAGAGGCTGGGGAGCGGTCACACAGGGAAGAAACTTCCAGGGCGTGTGGTCAAGCCTGGAGACGTCTCTTCACATAAATATACTGGAACTAAGAGCAATCTACAATGCTCTAAGCCTGGCAAAACCTCTGCTTCAGGGTCAGCCGGTGTTGATCCAGTCGGACAACATCGCGGCAGTCGCCCACGTAAACAGACAGGGCGGCACAAGAAGCAGGAGGGCAATGGCAGAAGCTGCAAGGATTCTTCGCTGGGCGGAAAATCATGTGATAGCACTGTCAGCAGTGTTCATCCCGGGAGTGGACAACTGGGAAGCAGATTTCCTCAGCAGACACGATCTTCACCCGGGAGAGTGGGGACTTCATCCAGAAGTCTTCCGCATGATTGTGGTCCGTTGGGAAAGACCAATGGTGGACATGATGGCGTCCCGCCTCAACAAAAAACTGGACAGGTATTGCGCCAGGTCAAGAGACCCTCAGGCAATAGCTGTGGACGCTCTGGTAACACCATGGGTGTACCAGTCAGTGTATGTGTTCCCTCCTCTGCCTCTCATACCCAAGGTACTGAGAATTATACGGCAAAGGGGAGTAAGAACGATACTCGTGGCTCCGGATTGGCCAAGAAGGACTTGGTACCCGGAACTTCAGGAGATGCTCACGGAAGATCTGTGGCCTCTACCTCTAAGAAGGGACCTGCTTCAGCAGGGACCTTGTCTATTCCAAGACTTACCGCGGCTGCGTTTGACGGCATGGCGGTTGAACGCCGGATTCTAAAGGAAAAAGGCATTCCAGAGGAAGTCATCCCTACCCTGATTAAAGCCAGGAAGGAAGTGACCGCACAACATTATCACCGCATTTGGAGAAAATATGTTGCGTGGTGTGAGGCCAGGAAGGCCCCCACGGAGGAATTTCAACTGGGTCGATTCCTACATTTCCTGCAAACAGGATTGTCTATGGGCCTCAAATTGGGGTCCATTAAGGTTCAAATTTCGGCCCTGTCGATTTTCTTCCAGAAAGAATTGGCTTCAGTTCCTGAAGTCCAAACTTTTGTCAAAGGAGTACTACATATACAGCCACCGGTTGTGCCTCCAGTGGCACCGTGGGATCTCAATGTAGTTTTGGATTTTCTCAAATCCCATTGGTTTGAGCCACTCAAATCGGTGGATTTGAAATATCTTACATGGAAAGTAACCATGCTACTGGCCCTGGCTTCGGCCAGGAGAGTGTCAGAATTGGCGGCTTTATCGTACAAAAGCCCATATCTGATTTTCCATTCGGACAGGGCAGAACTGCGGACGCGTCCTCAGTTTCTCCCTAAGGTGGTGTCAGCGTTTCACCTGAACCAGCCTATTGTGGTGCCTGCGGCTACTAGCGATTTGGAGGACTCCAAGTTGCTGGACGTTGTCAGAGCATTAAAAATATATATTTCAAGGACGGCTGGAGTCAGGAAGTCTGACTCGCTGTTTATACTGTATGCACCCAACAAGCTGGGTGCTCCTGCGTCTAAGCAGACGATTGCTCGTTGGATTTGTAGCACAATTCAACTTACGCATTCTGTGGCAGGCCTGCCACAGCCTAAATCTGTCAATGCCCACTCTACAAGGAAGGTGGGCTCCAGGCCTGCCACAGCCTAAATCTGTCAATGCCCACTCTACAAGGAAGGTGGGCTCCTCTTGGGCGGCTGCCCGAGGGGTCTCGGCATTACAACTCTGCCGAGCAGCTACGTGGTCAGGGGAGAACACGTTTGTAAAATTCTACAAATTTGATACCCTGGCTAAGGAGGACCTGGAGTTCTCTCATTCGGTGCTGCAGAGTCATCCGCACTCTCCCGCCCGTTTGGGAGCTTTGGTATAATCCCCATGGTCCTGACGGAGTCCCCAGCATCCACTTAGGACGTCAGAGAAAATAAGAATTTACTCACCGGTAATTCTATTTCTCGTAGTCCGTAGTGGATGCTGGGCGCCCATCCCAAGTGCGGATTGTCTGCAATAATTGTACATAGTTATTGTTACAAAAATCGGGTTATTATTGTTGGGAGCCATCGTTTCAGAGGCTCTTTTCGGTTATCATACTGTTAACTGGGTTCAGATCACAAGTTGTACAGTGTGATTGGTGTGGCTGGTATGAGTCTTACCCGGGATTCAAAATCCTTCCTTATTGTGTACGCTCGTCCGGGCACAGTATCCTAACTGAGGCTTGGAGGAGGGTCATAGGGGGAGGAGCCAGTACACACCACCTAGTGGTCAAATTTTAAATTTTGTGCCCTGTCTCCTGCGGAGCCGCTATTCCCCATGGTCCTGACGGAGTCCCCAGCATCCACTACGGACTACGAGAAATAGAATTACCGGTGAGTAAATTCTTATTTTTACAGATTACGGATGATCCCAAGCCATTTTCTCCTAAAAAAAAACAGATGGGTTCAAGCGTCAGAAGGTGATTAAACAAGTTTTACCTCACTCTGACCACCTAATTGATATATGTCAGGAACCCTGGGAAAACCCAGGTACGAAGTTTGTGCCTCAAAAGAAGATGCTGTCTTGCTATCCCTTCGCGCCGGAGCTGTCTAAGAATTGGGAAACGCCTCCTCCAGTGGACTCGCATGTGGCTAGGATGGTGGTTTCCACAGCTCTACCGGTCACCACCGTCACGTCTCTAAAAGAGCCTACGGATAAACGTGTGGAGGGTTGTCTGAAAGCGATTTACACCCTCACGGGTGCTGCACAAAGGCCCACTATTGCAGCTACTTGGGCTGCAGAGGCCATTGAAGCATGGGCCTTGGAGTTAGATGCTGAAATCTCCTCTGACCATGCTAGACAATGCTTGTTTTATATTGTCACAGCTTCTCGTTATATTAAAGAGGCAGCTTCTGATGCCGGTATCCTGGCAGCCAAGGCCTCTACTACGTCAGTCTTGGCTCGCCGGATATTGTGGCTGAGATCCTGGTCTGTGGATCTGGACTCTAGAAAAACCCTGGAGGTACTCCCTTTTAAGGGAGATATTCTGTTTGGGGAGGATTTAAATAAGATTGTGGCTGACTTGGCTACTGCCAAAACTGCCTGTCTGCCAAGTACTGCTTCTTCTGTGTCGAAGGCTAAAAGTACTTCCTTTCGCCCCTTTCATCCTTCAGGTAAAGCAAAAGGTCAGGCGTACAACAAGCAGGCCCGCACTTCCAAACCTGGTAAGCCTAAGCCCAAAAGAGCCTGGGCGGCCTGTCAGCCAGCAGCCTAGACAGATAAGCCTGCCGCATGACGGGGCGGGCCTCCCTCTGGGGGATCCCAGGGTGGGGGGGGCCGGCTTCTAGGGTATACCCAGGAATGGTTGAAGACCACTTCAGATGCCTGGGTACGGGAAGTCGTCACTCGAGGTTACGCCATAGCCTTCAAAAACCGACCCCCTCATCGATTTTGCCAGACAGATGTCCCGTTGGACAAGACAAAGGTAAACACTCTACATTCGGTGGTACAGACCATCCTGGATACAGGAGTCGTAGTACAGGTGCCTCTTGCGCAGAGAGGCCGGGGGTACTATTCTCCGCTGTTTCTAGTCCCGAAACCGAATGGGTCCTCCCGGCCCATTCTCAACCTCAAGGCATTGAATAGGTTTGTTAAGGTTTCCAAGTTCCGGATGGAAACCCTTCGCTCTCTAGTTCTGGCCTTGGAACCTGGGGACTTCATGTTCTCCCTGGATATACAGGATGCTTACCTGCATATTCCTATAGCAGTGTCTCATCAGCAATACCTGAGGTTTGCAATTGGCAACTGCCATTACCAGTTTCGGGCGTTACCTTTTGGTTTAACAACGGCTCCGCGAGTCTTTACAAAAGTCATGGCGGTGATGACGGTGGTACTCCGCCGTCAAGGGGTCAGGATACTGCCGTATTTGGATGACTTGTTAATCCTGGCAGATTCCACAGAACTTCTCCTGCGTCATCTAGATGTGACGGTCCGGTTTCTGCAAGCCCACGGGTGGCTCATCAACTGGAAGAAGTCTTCTGATCCCTGCTCAGAGCATGGTGCATCTGGGAGCACTATTGGACACTCACAACCAGCGGTTGTTCCTGTCTCAGGAGAAAGTCCTGAAACTTCAGGACAGGATTTGTTGTTTCCTATCTCGTCCGCAGGTGTCGATACATTCGGCGATGCAGGTGCTGGGCCTCATGGTGTCAGTATTTGACATGGTGGAGTACGCTCAATTTCACTCTCGCCCTCTCCAGAGGCTGATTCTAGCCAAATGGGATGGCCTGCCTCACTGGATCAGGTCTCAAATGATCTCATTGACTCCGGAGGTCCGTCTGTCGCTGCTCTGGTGGCTCCGGGACCAACAACTGTGCACGGGCCGTCCGTTCTGGATATCCGACTGGGTCCTGTTGACGACAGATGCCAGTCTAAGAGGTTGGGGCGCGGTGCTGGAGCAACACTCCCTTCAGGGGCGGTGGACCAAGGGGGTCCCTCCTCTCGATCAATATTCTGGAGTTGCGGGCGGTCTTCAATGCCTTGAACCTAGCCCAGCATTTAATTCAGAACCGTCCTGTTCAAGTACAGTCTGACCGCCACCACAGTGGCTTACATAAATCATCAAGGCGGCACTCGAAATCGCCTAGCAATGAAGGAAGTCTCACGGATTCTACAGTGGGCAGAACGTCATCTACCGGCCATATCGGCAATATTCATTTCGGGAGTCCTGAATTGGGAAGCGGGCTTTCTCAGTCGTCAGGACGTGCATGCTGGCGAGTGGGGCCTCCATCCAGAAGTATTTCAACTCCTAGTGGAAAGGTGGGGCCTTCCAGACGTGGATCTGATGGCGTCTCGACACAATCACAAGGTTCCGGTCTTCGGAGCAAGGACAAGGGATCCTCAAGCAGCATTCGTGAATGCGCTGGCGGTACCGTGGAGGTTTCGGCTACCGTACATGTTCCCTCCGGTGTCACTCCTGCCCAGGGTAATTCGGAAGTTCAAGCAAGAAAAAAAGGAATTCTGCTTCTCATAGCTCCAGCGTGGCCCAGACGGCACTGGTTCTCAGACCTGCAAGGCCTATCGTCAGAGCGTCCAATTGTACTTCCACAACGCCCAGACCTCCTCGTTCAGGGCCCCTGTGTCTACCAGGACCTAGCCTGGCTGTCTTTGACGGCGTGGCTCTTGAAGCTTCCGTCTTAAGGGCTGAAGGGTTTTCTGAGGCAGTCATTCAAACTATGTTGCGGGCCCAGAAACCGGCTTCGGCTCGGATTTACTATAGGGTCTGGCATTCTTACTTTTTTTCGTGCGCATCTAACGATTATGACGCTTCCAAGTTTAGTTTAGCCAAGTTGTTGGCTTTTCTTCAGCAGGGCCTGGACTTAGGCCTGCGTCTGGCCTCCCTCAAGGTTCAAATATCTGCCTTGTCGGTGTGGTTTCAGAGAAAAATTGCGACCTTACCTGATGTGCATACCTTTACTCAAGGCGTGTTGCGTATCCAACCTCCATATGTCCCGCCTGTGGCTCCTTGGGACTTGTCGGTGGTTTTGGAGGTGTTACAAGAGTCTCCATTTTAACCTCTTGGTTCAGCTGACCTTAAGTGGCTGTCCGTTAAGGTGGTGTTTCTGCTGGCTATTGCTTCAGCTAGAAGAGTGTCGGATTTGGGTGCCTTGTCATGTAGTTCCCCATATCTGATATTTCACCGTGGCCGGGCGGTTCTTAGGACTCGTCCCGGCTATCTACCTAAGGTGGTTCCACCTTAACCAGGAGATTGTAGTTCCGGCACTTGTTTCTCCTGATCTGTCTCCCAAAGAGCGGTCTTTGGATGTGGTACGGGCTCTCCGTATCTATGTGAAGAGAACTGCTCCTATTAGGAAATCTGATTCTCTTTTTTTTGTGTTTGGGTTTCACAAACGTGGCTGGCCTGCTCACAAGCATACTCTGGCCAGATGGATTAGAATGGTGATTGCACATGCTTATGTGAAGGCTGGTCTCTCTGCTCCTGATCACATTAAGGCCCATTCTACTCGGTCTGTTGGACCTTTTTGGGCGACCCAACGTGGTGCGACCCTTGAACAATTGTGCAAGGTGGCTACGTGGTCCTCTGTGAACACGTTCATAAGGTTCTATGCCTTCGATACTGCCGCTTCCCAGGATGCTTCCTTTGGACGCCGGGTTCTTGTGCCCGCTACAGTGCGTCCCCTCCCATAAGGAACTGCTTTAGGACATCCCCATTGTCCATTCCTTGTGGAGCCCAGTGTACCCCGCAGCAGAAAACAAGTTTTATGGTAAGAACTTACCTTTGTTAAAACTTTCTGCAAGGTACACTGGGCTCCACAAGGCGCCCACCCTGACGCACTTAGCTTCTTTGGGTTGGTATGGCATTAGCCGCTGACACGTCTCCTGTCGTGAGAATGCGGTGTTGTGGCTACTAACCGTTGTCTCTTTTCCTGCTACTGCATTGGACTGGTTAACTAAAAACTGAGATCCTGTGCAGGGAGGCGGGGTGATATAGGAGTTGGCGCTATGCATTCTGGGAACAGTCAAAGCTTTGAGCCTGTTGGTGCCTCGGATCAAGATCCTACTCTACACCTCATTGTCCATTCCTTGTGGAGCCC
Source organism: Pseudophryne corroboree (assembly GCF_028390025.1). Taxonomy (NCBI): domain Eukaryota; kingdom Metazoa; phylum Chordata; class Amphibia; order Anura; family Myobatrachidae; genus Pseudophryne; species Pseudophryne corroboree. The sequence continues at coordinate 520,068,391 of NC_086448.1, read as the reverse complement.
AGTGTACCTCGCAGAAAGAGTTTTAACAAAGGTAAGTTCTTACCATAAAACTCGTTTTTGCATGTGCCTAGTAAGCAAACAGTGGGCCTAATTGAGATCTGATCGCAGCAGCAAATTTGTTAGCAAACGGGCAAAACCATGTGCACCGCAGGGGGGGGGGGGGGGGGGGCAGATATAACATTTGCAGAGGGAGTTAAATTTGGGTGTGGCGTGTTAAAACTGAAATCTTAATTGCAGTGTAAAAATAAAGCAGCCAGTATTTACCCTGCACAGAAACAATATAACCCACCCAAATCGAACGCTCTCTGCACATGTTATATCTGCCCCCCTGCAGTGCACATGGTTTTGCTCATTTGCTAAAAATTTGCTGCTGCGATCAGATCTGAATTACCCCCAAATGTGGAAGTTGAGAATAGAGCCGACCGTCTGGCTTGTGACTTTGTTGCCCAAAGACTACTGGTACCTGTTCACAGGGCCGGACTGGCCATCTGGCTCTTCTGGCAAATGCTAGAAGGGCCAATGGCCAGGCGAGCCAGTCCCACAGCGAGCCAGGAAGGCCGCGCCCAGCGCAGCCTTCGGCTCTCTGGTTTAGCTGCCCCCCCTCTCCCGGTAAATGGGGGCATGCCGCGAGTCCACGCCCCGGACTTGTGGCCCGCTCCTAGCAGGCATCGCCATAAAAATGGGGGCGTGCCATGAGTCCAGGCCCCCTTGACTCGCGGCATGCCCCCGTACATCGCGGCAGCACGCGCCACCCACAACGTGCGCACTCCATCACAAATTCCCGGGGCGAAACGGAGGCACAGTCCGTCGCTGCCTGTTCATAAATCACAATGATGAAACATCCTCATTTTGTGACATAGATGGTAATTCACAGGTGTTACTATATGACAATAGCTAAAGAGTCTGTATAGTCACTGGGTTTTATGTTGTGGTATGACTTGTCTGGACACCCCTTTTGCCCTTCTATCACCTTTATGTAGGGAAGCGCATAAAACCACATGTACTTGATCTCTACCTTTTATTAATGTAGGTAACAATAATTCCTGGTATGGGTCAGATGTAGGATCCTTTTCTAAGACATTTCTTTCTAGGTCTACATCTTCAGGTTGGATTGTGTGGCAGTGTATATCTCTTTTACTGGGAGAAGAGGTTCCTGTCAAATTTCCAAAGACATTAGTTCTGGAAAGCTAGGAGTCAGATCATGTTGCTGCACCGTCCCAAAAAATAAAAATGGCTGTACAGATTTTTCTGAGTAATTTGTGCAGCAGCTTTCGCACAGGGTCATATCGGACAGTATATGTATAATACAAATGATGACAGCTGATTCTTTATTTGGCCCTCATCATCCAAGGGTGATATCCCCTGACTCCAGATGATGTTTATCCTACTAGAATAGAGTGATTACTATACCGGCAATAGAGTAGGTACACTGTATTGATCCTTGTCTTGAGCTCCGTTTGTGTTGAAGAAATGAGAAGGTGAATGCTGCAATATAATCCCACATTAGAGCCAAAGATCCAAGTTGTCTGTTCACAAATTAATGGGACCGTAGACCACTGTAATGACTCCTGCAGTGGGATGATGCGAAGAAGAATGTGCTACAGCATATATCACACTTGCTGCTAAAATGTGTGATCAGCATCATTCCGTGGCTGCCACCAGTGAGTAATGCTAGGTGCAAGGATGGGATGCAGTCAATATACCGGCTGTGGGGATCCCGACAGCTGGTGAACTACTGATGCCAGAAATCCCGACAAACGCTGAGTATTACCACTTGGTTGGTGGGTTCACATCACTAAACGAGTGGGAATAGAACATGTGGGAAGAAACCCGGAACCGATGCGTGGCGTGCGGACTCGCTGCCAGAATACCACTGTCTGTATACTGACAGCCGGCATCCCGTCTGCCGGGATACACACACATGGCAACTGTGGCAACAGTATTTCCTGTAGAGTAGCGGATTGTGTGGTAAATATAGGCAGCAGCAGCACTCCTGCACAGAGCAGCAGAGATAAATGTCGGAATGTAGGCAAAAGGGAGCGATGCCAATGATGGAGTCAATCCTATTAGTCGTGGGTAAGGTGGCCCCAATTCGCATAAAAGTACTCTCTGCCCATAGGGCTCAGCAATTTCATGTGAATTGGAACTGATTTCAGGCCATGAAGGGTGTGAGATCGGGTGCTGTTACCTGCATTGAAACGCTGCGGCATCAGCACATTGCACCTTTCGCAGATAATAGGATTGACCCCTATGTCTCTATCGGAGCTGCAAGTGTATAGTGCTGGATGCTGGAACAATATATTCGTTATGGTAAGAACTTACCGTTGATAACGCTATTTCTCCTAAGTCCACAGGATAACAATGGGATATGATGAAGTGATAGCGGATTTGCACCAATCGGTCAAAGCTCCCAGCATGCAACGGGTCCGTCCATATATCCCCCGCCTCCTTGCTCAGGCAAATCAGTTGTATTCCAAAGCTCAAGGCAGGAGCATCATAGATAGCCCTAATCAAGCGATAAGAACACACATGCACACCCTTCCGTACAAGAAGGAAGAGGTTAGTGAGTAGAATGATCCTCAAATCAGGTGTGTCAGGGTGGGATCCCTGTGGGCTTAGGAGAAATACCGTTACCAACGGTAAGTTCTTACCATAACAAATATTTCTCCGGCAGGGTCCACAGGATAACAGTGGGATTTCCCAAAGCAATTTAGTGGTGGGGACACTCCTGATTGGACAGGAGAATCCTTCGCCCAAATTCAGCGTAATGAGAGGCAAAGGTATCCAAGGCATAGCCAGTAGAAAGAAAACTTTGGCTGTCGACTATTTAAGATCCACTTTATTAAGTGGTTCAAACGGGGCAACTTGAAGGGCTTTCAGGACTAGACTTAAGTTCCAAGGCACTGTAGGAGAAACAAAAGGAGGTTGAATGCGCAGCATTCCCTGGAAAAAAGTACGCACATCCTGTAAACTGGCAATTTTCTTTTGGAACCATACAGTCAATACCGACACTTGCACTCTCAAGGAAGCCACCTTCAAACCAGCCACTGCCTTTGCCATCCAAGCTGAAGCCACCGCTGGCCTTATGACTGCCGCAGACAGGGAAAAAATGGTTTTTAGAAAACCATCCACTCTCCTATCCGTGACATCATTTAATGATGTTGAAGGCAAAGGTAATGTAGATTTCTCTGGCAGGGTCCACAGGTTATCCACAGGATAACAATGGAATATGATGGAGCGACAGCAGATTGGCACCTATCGATCAAAGCTTTCTGGCCTTCCAGGATGCAACGGCCCCGTCCATATATCCCCGCCCACTGGCTCAGGCAAATCAGTTTTTTGTTTGCTGCAGTAGGAGTCGGACCATGGTCAGAGGGCTGCTGTTTTTTTAGCAGCCCTAAGCTTTCTTATGTAATTTTTATAGTCTTACTATTTTTTTCTCTAACGTCCCAGAGGATGCTGGGACTCCGTAAGGACCATGGGGATAGACTGGTTCCGCAGGAGACATGGGCACTTTAAGAAAGACTTTGGATCTGGGTGTGCACTGGCTCCTCCCTCTATGCCCCTCCTCCAGACCTCAGTTTGATACTGTGCCCAGTGGAGACTGGGTGCATTTCAGGGAGCTCTCCTGAGTTTCCTGTAAAGAAAGTATTTTAGTTAGTTTTTTTATGTTCAGGGAGCCTGCTGGCAACAGACTCCCTGCATCGAGGGACTGAGGAGAGAGAAACATACCCACTTCTCTGAGTTTCAGGGCTCTGTTTCTTAGGCTACTGGACACCATTAGCTCCAGAGGGATCGGTACACAGGTCTCGCCGTCCGTCCCAGAGTCTCGCCGCCGTCCTCCTCGAAGAGCCGGAAGATAGAAGCCGGGTGAGTATGAGAGGAAAAGACTTCAGAGGCGGCAGAAGACAGCTTGATCTTCATAGAGGTAACGCACAGCAGTGAAGCTGTGCGCCATTGCTCCCATTCACCTCACACACATCGGTCACTGTAAGGGTGCAGGGCGCAGGGGGGGCGCCCTGGGCAGCAATATAAACCTCTCCTGTGGTAAATGTACATATATACATGTATAGCTGGGCACTGTACATGTATATAAAGAGCCCCCGCCATGTTTTTAAAAATTTTGAGCGGGACAGAAGCCCGCCGCCGAGGGGGCGGGGCTTCTCCCTCAGCACTCACCAGCGCCATTTTTCTCCACAGCACCGCTGAGAGGAAGCTCCCCGGACTCTCCCCTGCTTGATACCACGGTGAAAGAGGGTTTTAAAGTAGAGGGGGGGCACACAATTGGCGCATATACATACTTGAAAAGCGCTACTGGTTAAACATTCTGTGTTTTTTCCTGGGTCATATAGCGCTGGGGTGTGTGCTGGCATTCTCTCTCTCTGTCTCTCCAAAGGGCCTGGTGGGGAACCTGTCTTCAGAAAAGAGCTTCCCTGTGTGTGTGTGTGTGGTGTGTCGGTACGCGTGTGTCGACATGTCTGAGGTTGAAGGCTCACTTAAGGAGGAGGGGGAGTGTATGAATGTTAGGTCTCCGTCGGCAGCGCCGACACCTGACTGGATGGATATGTGGAATGTTTTAAGTGCTAATGTTAATTTATTGCACAAAAGATTAGACAAAGCTGAAGCTAGGGTACAGTCAGGGAGTCAACCCATGTCTGTCCCAATGTCGCCGGGACCTTCGGGGTCTCAGAAGCGCCCACTATCCCAAATAGTAGACACAGATACAGACACAGATTCAGACTCCAGTGTCGACTACGATGATGCAAAATTACAGCCAAAAGTGGCTAAATGTATTCGATATATCAGGGGTGGGGAACCTCCGGCCCGTGGGCCGTATAAGGCCCGAGAAGCCGTTTGCTTCGGCCCACCCGCTTCTCCCAGTGAGACACGCCGCCGCTCAATCCGGCGGCAGCGTGTCTCAGCTGTCAGTGTCAGGACAGGGAGGAGAGCGCGGTGGCGTGTAGAACTTGAAACCAGCCGCCGGTTCGTGAGCCAATCAGAGCTCGTGGACCGGCAGCCAATCAGGAGCCGCGGCTGCCGGTCCATGAGCTCTGATTGGCTCTCGAACCGGCAGCTGGTTTCAAGTCCTACACGCCGCCGCCCAACATAGCCGCGATCTCCTCCGTGTCCCGCCGAAAGGAGCGGTAAGTAGCACGGAAGGGGGGGGCACTGTGGGGGCATCTGTATACCTGGCACTGTGGGGGGCATTTGTATACCTGGCACTGTGGGGGTCATCTGTATACCTGGCACTGTGGGGGTCATCTGTATACCTGGCACTGTGGGGGTCATCTGTATACCTGGCACTGTGGGGGCATTTGTATACCTGGCACTGTGGGGGCATTTGTATACCTGGCACTGTGGGGGCATTTGTATACCTGGCACTGTGGGGGCATTTGTATACCTGGCACTGTGGGGGCATCTGTATACCTGGCACTGTGGTGGGCATTTGTATACCTGGCACTGTGGGGACATCTGTATACCTGGCACTGTGAGGGGTATTTGTATACCTGGCACTGTGAGAGGCATCTGTATACCTGGCACTGTGGGGGGGCATCTGTATACCTGGCACTGTGGGGGCATCTGTATACCTGGCACTGTGAGGGGCATTTGTATACCTGGCACTGTGAGGGGCATTTGTATACCTGGCACTGTGAGGGGCATCTGTATACCTGGCACTGTGAGGGGCATCTGTATACCTGGCACTGTGAGGGGCATCTGTATACCTGGCACTGTGGGGGCATTTGTATACCTGGCACTGTGGGGGCATTTGTATACCTGGCACTGTGAGGGGCATTTGTATACCTGGCACTGTGGGGGCAATTGTGGATCTGGCACTGCACTATTGGGGGCATATGTGTATCACATCCCATTTTAACTGGCCACACCCATTTTTTGGGCGCGCTACCTCTATGGGGCAGACCTGCTGGGGGGCAGGGTAATTTTTTAAGTTGAGAATTTTTGTATGGCCCCCGAAGGATTTTATAAATATCCAAATGGCCCTCGGTAAAAAAAAAGGTTCCCCACCCCTGCGATATATGATTATTGCAATAAAAGATGTTTTGCATATCACAGAGGAACCCCCTGTCCCTGACACGAGGGTACACATGTATAAGGGAAAGAAACCTGAGGTCACCTTTCCCTCCTCACATGAGCTGAACGAATTATGCGAAAAAGCGTGGGAAACTCCAGACAAAAAACTGCAGATTCCCAAAAGGATTCTTATAGCGTATCCTTTCCCGCCAAAGGACAGAATACGGTGGGAATCCTCCCCTAGGGTAGACAAGGCTTGGACATGCTTATCAAAAAAGATAGCGCTCCCATCCCAAGATACGGCTACCCTCAAGGATCCTGCTGACCGCTAGTAGGAGGTTACCTTGAAGTCCATTTACACACATTCTGGTACGTTACTCAGACCGGCAATTGCGTCGGCCTGGGTTTGTAGTGCTGTAGCAGCATGGACAGATTCCTTATCAGCGGATATTGAGACCCTTGATAAAGATACCATTTTAATGACCCTAGGGCATATAAAAGATGCTGTCTTATATATGAGGGCTGCTCAAAGAGACATTAGTTTACTGGGTTCCAGAATAAACGTTATGTCTATTTCTGCTAGGCGAGTCTTATGGACCCGACAGTGGACAGGTGATGCTGACTCAAAGAGGCATATGGAGTTTTTGCCTTACAAGGGTGAGGAATTGTTTGGAGAGGGCCTCTCGGACCTCGTCTCCACAGCTACGGCAGGTAAATCGAATTTTTTGCCTTATATTCCCTCACAATCTAAGAAAGCGCCTCATTATCAAATGCAGTCCTTTCGTTCAAATAAAAGCAAAAGAGTACGTGGATCGTCCTTTCTTGCCAGAGGTAAGGGCAGAGGAAAAAAGCTGCACAACACAGCTAGTTCCCAGGAACAGAAGTCCTCCCCGGCCTCTGCAAAATCCACCGCATGACGCTGGGGCTCCCCTGAGGGAGTCCGCTCCAGTGGGGGCACGTCTTCGACTTTTCAGCCACATCTGGGTTCACTTACAGGTGGATCCCTGGGCAATAGAAATTGTTTCCCAGGGATACAAGCTGGAATTCGAAGAGGTGCCTCCTCGCCGGTTTTTCAAATCGGCGCTACCGACTTCTCCCCTGGAAAGGGAGATAGTGTTACATGCGATTCACAAATTGTGTCTTCAACAAGTGTTGGTCGAGGTTCCCCTGCTTCAAAGAGGGAAGGGGTACTACTCAACTCTGTTTGTGGTCCCGAAACCGGACGGTTCGGTCAGACCCATTTTGAACCTTTACTTAAAACGGTTCAAATTCAAAATGGAATCGCTCAGAGCGGTCATCGCCAGCCTGGAAGGGGTGGATTTTATGGTGTCTCTGGACATAAAGGATGCATACCTGCATGTTCCCATATATCCTCCGCAACAGGCGTACCTGAGATTTGCGGTACAGGATTGTCATTACCAATTTCAGACGTTGCCGTTTGGACTTTCCACGGCCCCGAGAATTTTCACCAAGGTAATGGCGGAAATGATGGTGCTCCTGCGCAAGCAGGGTGTCACAATTATCCCGTACTTGGACGATCTCCTCATAAAAGCGAGATCACGGGAGAAGTTGCTGAACAGCGTATCACTTTCACTGAAGGTGTTACAGCGACACGGCTGGATTCTCAATATTCCAAAGTCGCAGCTGAATCCTAGGACTCGTCTGCCCTTCTTGGGCATGATTCTGGACACAGACCAGAAAAGTGTTTTTCTTCCGATAGAAAAAGCGCAGGAACTCATGACTCTAGTCAAGAACCTGTTGAAGCCAAAACAAGTGTCAGTGCATCATTGCACTCAAGTCCTGGGAAAAATGGTGGCGACGTACGAAGCCATTCCCTTTGGCAGGTTCCATGCAAGGACTTTCCAATGGGACCTATTGGACAAATGGTCCGGGTCACATCTGCAAATGCATCAGCGGATCACCCTGTCCCCCAGGGCCAGTGTATCTCTCCTGTGGTGGCTGCAGAGTGCTCACCTTCTAGAGGGCCGCAGGTTCAGCATTCAGGATTGGATCCTGGTGACCACGGACGCGAGCCTCCGAGGTTGGGGAGCAGTCACACAGGGAAGAAATTTCCAAGGCCTTTGGTCAAGTCAAGAGACTTGTCTTCACATCAACATCCTGGAATTAAGGGCCATATACAACGCCCTACGTCAAACAGAGACCTTACTTCGCGACCGACCAGTTCTGATCCAGTCAGACATCGTCACCGCAGTAGCTCATGTAAACCGCCAGGGTGGCACAAGGAGCAGAGTGGCGATGGCGGAAGCCACCAGAATTCTTCGCTGGGCGGTGAATCATGTAAGCGCACTGTCAGCAGTGTTCATTCCGGGAGTGGACAACTGGGAAGCAGACTTCCTCAGCAGACACGACCTGCATCCGGGAGAGTGGGGACTTCATCAGGAACTCTTCGCACAGATTGCAAGTCGGTGGGGACGGCCCCAAATAGACATGATTGCGTCCCATCTCATCAAAAAGCTACAAAGGTATTGCGCCAGGTCAAGAGATCCTCAGGCGGTAGCTGTGGACGCCCTAGTGACACCGTGGGTGTTCCAGTCGGTCTATGTATTTCCTCCTCTTCCTCTCATACCCAAGGTGTTGAGAATAATAACAAAAAGAGGAGTGAGAACAATACTCATTGTTCCGGATTGTTCAGGACCTGGTATCCGGATCTGCAGGAAATGCTCACAGAAGATCCGTGGCCTCTACCTCTAAGACAGGACCTGTTGCAACAGGGTCCCTGTCTGTTCCAAGACTTACCGCGGCTGCGTTTGACGGCATGGCGGTTTAACGCCGGATCCTAGCGGAAAAAGGTATTTCGGATGAGGTCATTCCTACGCTAATAAAGGCTAGGAAGGACGTGACATCTAAACATTATCACCGAATATGGCGAAAATATGTTTCTTGGTGTGAGGCAAGGAATGCTCCTACGGAAGAATTCCATCTAGGCCGTTTTCTTCACTTCCTACAAACTGGAGTGAATTTGGGCCTCAAATTAGGCTCCATTAAAGTTCAGATTTCGGCCTTATCCATTTTCTTTCAAAAGGAATTGGCCTCTCTACCTGAAGTACAGACTTTTGTGAAGGGAGTACTGCATATTCAGCCTCCTTTTGTACCTCCGGTGGCGCCTTGGGACCTTAACGTGGTGTTAAAGGGGCAGATGTATTAAACCTGGAGAAGGCATAAGGAAGTGATAAACCAGTGATATGTGCAAGGTGATAAACACACAAGCCAATCAGCTCCTAACTGTTAATTTACATATTGGAACTGATTGGCTGGTGCGTTTATTACCTTGCACATGTCACTGGTTTATCACTTCCTTATGCCTTCTCCAGGTTAATACATCTACCCCAAAGTTCCTTAAGTCACATTGGTTTGAACCACTTAGAACAGTGGAGTTGAAATATCTCACTTGGAAGGTGGTCATGTTGTTAGCCTTGGCTTCGGCTAGGCGAGTTTCAGAATTAGCGGCTTTATCACATAAAAGCCCCTATCTGGTTTTCCATATTGATAGAGCGGAATTGCGGACCCGTCCTCAATTCCTACCTAAGGTGGTCTCATCCTTTCATATGAACCAACCTATTGTCGTGCCTGTGGCTACACGTGACTTGGAGGATTCCGAGTCCCTTGATGTGGTCAGGGCTTTGAAAATTTACTTGGCCAGAATGGCTAGGATCAGAAAACCAGAAGCACTGTTTGTCCTGTATGCAGCCAACAAGGTCGGCGGCCCTGCTTCAAAGCAGACTATTGCTCGCTGGATCTGTAACACGATTCAGCAGGCGCATTCAACGGCAGGATTGCCGTTACCAAAATCGGTTAAGGCCCATTCCATTAGGAAGGTGGGCTTGTCTTGGGCGGCTGCCCGAGGGGTCTCGTCACTACAGCTGTGCTGAGCTGCTACTTGGTCGGGGTTAAATACCTTTGCAAAGTTCTATAAGTTTGATACCCTGGCTGAGGAGGACCTCCTGTTTGTTCAATCGGTGCTGCAGAGTCATCCGCACTCTCCCGCCCTTTTGGGAGCTTTGGTATAATCCCCATGGTCCTTACTGAGTCCCAGCATCCTCTAGGACGTTAGAGAAAATAAGATTTTAAACCTACCGGTAAATCTTTTTCTCGTAGTACGTAGAGGATGCTGGGCGCCCGTCCCAAGTGCGGACTTCTTCTGCAAGACTTGTATATAGTTTTGCTTACATAAGGGTTATGTTATAGTTTTCATCGGTCTTGGACTGATGCTAAGTTGTTTTCATACTGTTAACTGGTTAGTATATCACAAGTTATACGGTGTGATTGGTGTGGCTGGTATGAATCTTGCCCTTGGATTAACAAAAATCCTTTCCTCGTACTGTCCGTCTCCTCTGGGCACAGTTTCTCTAACTGAGGTCTGGAGGAGGGGCATAGAGGGAGGAGCCAGTGCACACCCAGATCCAAAGTCTTTCTTACAGTGCCCATGTCTCCTGCGGAGCCCGTCTATCCCCATGGTCCTTACGGAGTCCCAGCATCCTCTACGGACTACGAGAAAAAGATTTACCGGTAGGTTTAAAATCTTATTTTTGAGTGCTCTTTCTAAACAGCGTCTTATACGCTTAGAAAGAGTCACTCCAACAACTCTCCACCGGGTCGCGACAACGCTTACCCACGAGTACAATGCTGTTTCGGCGGTCGTCTGTGTCGGATATACTAGCAGGTCCAGCAGACGTTACCAGGCTGTGGCCGGAGCACGGGGAGAAGGTAAGGCATCGGTTCCGTTTAGTAGATGGAATACGGACACAGCCACACTGTATTGGGAGGAGACTACCCAACAGCTGACGCAGCTGCCACCGTGGGTGCACCAGCGCTAGGCCTTAGGGATCTTAGGCACCAGGAATAGCATGAGGCTGCGATTCCTAGGGTTAATATCAGCAGGAGGAGTCAGATGCTCTCCAGGTCGCCCCTCCCCCGGTTCATGACCAGTTTCCACCGAGTCTCCCGCCATGAACGGTTTCCTCGCTTCCGTCCCAGACGCTACCACGAGGGGGCTCGGTCGCAGCATAGGCGGCTGTGTGACCGGTGCGTCTGTGTTCACTGAGCGCTACCACAAGGGGACCCGGTCGCAGCATAGGCGGTTGTGCGACCGGTGCGTCTGTATTCACTGAGCGTCTGTGTTCACTATAGGTTCATGGAGCGGCAGTGTACACTAGTAGCGCCTGGATCTACTCAGCGTTCGCTAACGTATTGATCGATCCTGGAAGCGATGTGAGTCTCCCTGTATCCTGCTCTGACTACGGGCTATACAGCGCTAAATTTCTATCTACTTTTTTGAGTACGAATAGTTAGATAAGTGCCTATTGCATATGAGTCTGTATACATTTACTGTGGTTTCTTTCGCATTGCGTCTGAATACGTAAGATCTGTTTAAACAGGATTCAGTGATATGTTCGCCTACATACTTAAAAATGTGTTTGTAGTTGATGATGTGCTCATATGACTAATATATAACATGTGACTGCTAGTGTGATTGCTGACTTTACTGTATGTTGTCAGTTGTTTTTTCTGATCCTCAATGCTGGTGCATGGGTAGGGTCAGATTGTATATCACTTTCAAAGGTTTAAAGTTATTACAGTCACAAATTGTGTAGTACACTGTGAAAGTGCTGATTATTTATCATGTCTAAGAGCGGCAAAGGTGACGAAGGTACACTTACAGCAATACCAACACTCATCATGTTTGTCTTGCAAAACTGTATTATCCCCTCAGGATCTGGTTCAGGATGGTTTATGTGCAAATTGTTTTGCTTTTCAGCAAGATACAAGGCAGATCCCTGTACAACGTCAAGTACAGATGGATCCACCTTGGGCTATGTTTGCACAGACCTTGTCCCGTATAGCTGAACGGATAATTCCTACAGCTTCTGTACCAAGAATGGGGTACACTATTAACCCATACAGCTCCCTGCGTACGGTATATCAATTCCCCCAGCAGCTTCTCAAATGAAACAAGCTGATAAACCGGTGGTAAGTAAATCTTCACCTTCACAGGCTACACATGACGATTCATCGGAAGATGAGAGCTCAATTTACTCTACTTCGGCATACGTAGAGGAGGAAGAAGGTCTCGGCTCAGTGGATATAGCCGAGTTAATTAGAGCAATGAAAGCCATTCTATCCTTAGAAGATACAGCAAAGCCTGTGTTAAAAACCAAGGCACCTGTGTTTAAATGTCCCAGAACAGTTATGACTGCGTTTCCAGGGTCAGATCAGCTGATGGAAATCATGGAAGAGGCTTGGGCTACACCCAATAAAAAATATAGGATTCCCAAAAAATGGGATTCCAATTATCCTTTTCTAGCTGGGGATTGTTTAAAAAGGGAGATGGATCCTAAAGTAGATATACATGTGATTCGATTAGTGCGAAAATCTATATTGCCTTTGCCGTCAACATCATTTAATGATGTCACAGATACGAGAGTGGATGGTTTTCTAAAAAACATATTTTCTCTGTCTGGAGCAGTTATAAGGCCAGCCATAGCTTCAGCTTGGATGGCAAAGGCAGTGGCTACCTGGGCAGATGTGTTGGAAGGGAACTTTTCATTCACTTCCAGAGAGCAAAAATCCCATATAGCTCATATTAAACAGGCTCCAGTATTCTTGGAAGAAGCAGCATTAGATATGGGTACTATTGCTTCTAGGGCATCAGCCTCAACAATAGCTGCTCGCAGAGCAGTTTGGTTATAAACGTGGAAAGCTGATTCAGAATTGAAGAAGGTTTTGGAATCTTTGCCTTTTTCTGGAAATATTCTTTTTGGTAAAGAATTGACAGATATTCTGTAGTCAGAAGTAGACTCCAAAAAGGTCAAGTTTCCTCCACATATATCTCCAAACCTAAGGGTCCGGCTTTCCGGCCCTTTCGGTCTCAAGGAAAAGCAAAGGGAAAAAGTGATCGCAAGCAGCCCCAATACAGTAAGTTTGGTAAGTCAAAAAAGCATTGGGCTACCAGAGGGTCGGCTTCCAAACCAGAGGACAAGCCATCGGTCTGATGGTGCGGGCCTCCACCTGGGGGACCCCAGTGTAGGGGGCCAACTTCTTCATTTTGCACAGATCTGGCAGCAGTCTACAACAGATGGGCAGAACTCCATCATCTAGCCTTGTCCGCAGTGTTCATTCCGGGAGTCCTAAACTGGGAAGCAGATTTTCTCAGTCGACACACCATTCAAGCAAGCGAATGGGCTCTACACCCGGAGGTCTTCCAGACTCTAGTCGACAAGTGGGGGTTGCCAGAGATAGATCTCATGGCATCCCGTCAAAACAAGAAAGTGCGATCTTTGTGGATGCCTTGTCGGTGAGTTGGGACTTTCATCTGGCCTATGTGTTTCCTCTAATCACCTTATTACCCAGGATGGTGAGAAAGATAAAGCAAGGAAAGGGTGACGTGATACTAATAGCTTCGGCTTGGCCCAGAAGACATTGGTACACAGATCTGCAGAGAATGTTGATGGTTGCTCCATTCCTGCTCCCTCAACGTCCAGATCTACTGACATAGGGTCCTTGTTATTACAGACATCTGAATCGGCTGTCTTTGACGACATGGCTCTTGAAACCTCTATCCTGAAGTCGAAAGGATTTTCACAACAGGTAATTCAAACAATGCTCAGAGCAAGGAAAGCATCCTCAGCTTGTATTTATCACCGAATATGGCAAACCTATATTCATTGGTGCAGTGAAAGAAATGTGGACCCGAAATCTTTGAGTTTCCAGGGTCTTAGCATTCCTTCAGGCAGGAATGGATAAATGTTTGAAGGTGGCTTCCTTGAGAGTGCAAGTATCGGCATTGACTGTATGGTTCCAAAAGAAAATTGCCAATTTATAGGACGTGCATACTTTTTTCCAGGGAATGCTGCGCATTCAACCTCCTTTTGTTCCGCCTACAGTACCGTGGGACTTATGTTTAGTCATGAAAGCCCTTCAACTTGCCCCATTTGAACCACTTAATAAAGTGGATCTTAAATGGTTGACAGCTAAAGTGCTCTTTCCTTATTATGGCATCAGCTAGAAGAGTATCAGATTTAGGGGTGCTGTCATGTCGTTCCCCATTTCTGATTTTTTTTATCCAGATAAAGCAGTTCTCAGAACTAGGTCTGGGTGTCTTCCTAAGGTGGTGTCTAAATTCCACCTTAATGAAGAAATTGTAGTCCCGGCTTTTCAGGTATCGGGACTTTCTGCGGGAGATGCATCGCTGGACGTGATCCGTGCATTAAGGATCTACGTGGATAGTACCAGTGCTATCAGAAAGACAGATTCTCTCTTCTTTCTCTAAGGATTTCACAAGACAGGATGGCCTGCTACTAAACAGACGCTGGTAAGATGGCTTCGAATGACTATTTCAGAAGCATATTCTCAAGCTGATCTCATTGTTCCGGCTAATGTCTCTGCTCACTCTACTCGTAAGGTAGGTCCTTCATGGGCAGCACAACATGGTGCTTCAGCAGAACAGATATGTAAGGCAGCCACATGGTCTTCCATTAACACATTCATTAGACATTATGCCTTGGATACTTTTGCCTCTCATGACGCTGAATTCGGGCGTAAGGTTCTCCTGTCCAATCAGGAGCGTCTCCACCACTAAATTGCTTTGGGAAATCCCATTGTTATCATGTGGTATTTCTCCTAAGTCCACAGGTTCCACAGGGATCCCACCCTGACGCACCTGATTTGAGGATCCTTCTACTCACTAACCTCTTCCGTCTCATATGGAAGGGTGTGCATGTGTGTTCTTATCGCCTGATTAGGGTTCTACATGATGCCCCTGCCTTGTGCTTTGGAATACAACTGATTTGTCTGAGCCAGTGGGTGGAGATACATGGACGGGCCCGTTGTATCCTGGGAGGCCGAAAGCTTTTATCGATTGGTGCCAATCCGCTGTCGCTCCATCATATCCCATTGTTATCCTGTGGAACCTGTGGACTTAGGAGAAATATCGTTATCAACGGTAAGTTCTTACCATAACGTATATTTCTCATACGTCCTAGAGGATGCTGAGGACTCCAAAAGGACCATGGGGTGTAGACGGGATCCGCAGGAGACATGGGCACACTAAGACTTTGAATGGGTGTGAACTGGCTCCTCCCTCTATGCCCCTCCTCCAGACCTAAGTTAGACTTTGTGCAGAGGAGTGACTGGTCACACACTAGGGGAGCTCTACTGAGTTTCTCTGAAAGACTTTATGTTAGGTTTTTTATTTTCAGGGAGACCTGCTGGCTACAGGCTCCCTGCATAGAGGGACTGAGGGGAGAGAAGTCAGACCTACTTCTTCTTAGTTCAAGGGCTCTGCTTCTTAGGCTACTGGACACCATTAGCTCCAGAGGGTTCGATCACTTGGTTCGCCTAGCTGCTTGTTCCCGGAGCCGCGCCGTAACCCCCCTCACAGAAGCCAGAAAAAAGAAGCCGGGTGAGTATGTGAAGAACAGAAGACTTCAGTGACGGCAGAAGACTTCGGTAAGAGAGGTAAGCGCTGCGCTCCATGCTCCCACACACAAAGGTACTCACTGGGTGCAGGGCGCTGGGGGGGGGGGCGCCCTGGGCAGCAGGTTACTGATCTTCTGAAAAAGGACTGGCATTAAGAGCATATTCGGTGCCTGGGCACCGTGTCCCATACCCCCGCCAGTATAAAGCAGCGCGCCGCGCGCCATTGCTCCCGCGCGGACGGCTTACAGGGGTGCAGGGGCGGGGCGTCCTGGGCAGCAGTATATCTTTTATTAAGGTGGATACCCTATATACAGTGTGTGGACACTGTATAGGGACCCCGCAGGCATGAAAAAACGCTATTACTAGCGGGCTGAAGTGCGCCCAGAGGGGGCGGGGCTTAGCCCTCACAACACTTTCAGCGCCATTTTTTCTCCATGTCACCGCCATAGCAAAGAATGCAAACGTGGGGGGGCACAGTGTTTAGTGCTATATAGACCATATAACACTATGTTAGATAAATGGGCTTTAACTACTGTGTGTTGTGCATATATACCTGTGTGTTCCCTGGTCAGTTTTACCCACTATAGCTTTTTAGTCGACATATGTCGACAGGCATGAGTGCTCTGTCACAAATAGGGGGATCGCTGTCGGCATCACCGACGCCTGTTGGTTCTTGATGCAGTAGATGCTGTGTCAGCAGGTCGGTAGTTGTTTGCTTGTCAAGAGTAAACACTGTATGGGAGACACAGTGGTATGGGGGTGACCCTGTCGGCACCAACTATTACTGAGTGTAACTTAACATGCTGTAACTGCCTTATGCCTGTATATATATTTATATGTATATGTGTGGTACGGTTCCTCGGGCCTGTAGCTCGAGCACAGATATGGTAGTAGGTGTGGGGGAGGGTTATAAAATGTATATACTTCCCTCAGACCTCTCGGGGTCGCCAGATGGTTATTTTACCTGGTTACTACTCCCTGTTTGTCGACGACTACTAGGTTTTCTGTCGACCATAAGGTTCCTGTTTGATCCACAACTGGGGCTTTCAGTACATGGACATACACATTCAGAACACATTATTGTCACTAGGGACCCTATGGTTCAGGACAATCCGCTTATATGTATGATAGATATATATATATATATATATATATATATATTTATTTATATGGGATTTGTGTGTATTGCATTATGCATTATAATGAATGCTATAGTAAGAGTATTTTTTCTCATGTGCTGGTCGCTCTGTTGATAAAGCTCTAGGTCGGCCGGGATGAGCAGATCCTCACAAGGAGTCCGAATGATTATTCTTTTCCCGCTGAGGAAAGAATACTGTGAAAGTCAACTCCTGGTCGACACGGGACCCTGTCACAATGGATCGTACACAGGAAGCTAAGTGATATTTTATTTCTATGCTTTAGAGTTATTTGCAGTACATGCAAATGGGGGGTTGGTTTATATTCGGAAAAGCATCCGATAGTGTTACCCTAAAGAGAGTGGGGAGGTTTCTTATGTTGAGTCTTCCCTATAACTTGGCAAGAAATGCTGCGGCTGACTCCGAGGGATACTCGAGTGTTTCCCTGGGACGGTGTACCGCTGTTTGGGGATGCCTCCGTTCCGTCTATCTCGGCGATACTGCTGGTAAATCTAACTTCGTGAGTTAGTCTCTTTCACAACGGTTGGTGAAGCATTCTTTTGTGGGATGCAGTCGTATTAATCGGTTTGATACCGTTCACTTTTCCTTTTCTGTGCAGGCAGTGGAAGGTGAACAGGTAAGAGTTCTGCAGCCTTGTTAGGTTCGCAGAAGTGGATGTCGTTTTCTGTTTCTACCACATCCACCACATGTCGCTGAGTCTATCTGGCTGGAGCCCACTCTGGTGGGAACTCGTCTACTACTTTTCAGTCAGTCCGGGAATAGACTAGGACCTGTGAGTTAATTATAGAATCCAAAGGGGGACATTCTGGCGTTACAGATGTTTCCCCTCACTGATTTTTCTAATAGATCTTGCCGTTTCCCCTCGGGATGGGGAGGTAGTACGAGACGCCATACCAGAGGGGTGTCAGGTTCAGGGCATTGTCCTGCTGTCCCAGTTTAAAAAAAACCAACTGGTGTTTAAATGCGTTGTCCTCCGCATTCTGATTACCTGGGTGGATATTCAGGATGGTATTCTTTCAATAGTAAGAGCCATTGTTGTTCTGTACTGGGACACTCTCCTGCTTACGGCGAGGGTAAGACACAAGTGGTGCAAATCGTTGTTTTCTCTCGGACTGTTCTTCAACACAGGGGAAGGCTGTTATTCCCAACGACGAAGGCGTCGGAGGTAGGTTTCAGAATAGATACGGAACGGTTGAAGTTCTGTGTGTTCCTGTGGAGAGAGGTCTGAGGATCCGGAGTCGGATCAGATTTGCAGTGACAATCCATCAATATGTTCCGTTGATGAAGAAGATGGGTGCGGCCTAAGAGGCCTTTTCGGTGAGCAGGTCAAATGCCAGAGTGGTTTTCACGGGGCCAGTTGGAAATATGGGCCCTCATTCCGAGTTGTTCGCTCGCTAGCTGCTTTTAGCAGCTTTGCACACGCTAAGCCGCCGCCTACTGGGAGTGAATCTTAGCTTAGCAGAATTGCGAACGAAAGATTTGCATAATTGCGAATAGAAATTTCTTTGCAGTTTCTGAGCAGCTCGGGACTTACTCTGCCATTGCGATCAGTTCAGTCAGTTTCGTTCTTGGTTTGACGTCACAAACACACCCAGCGTTCGCCCAGACACTCCCCCGTTTCTCCAGCCACTCCCGCGTTTTTTCTGAAAACGCCAGCGTTTTTTTCAAACACTCCCATAAAACGGCCAGTTACCGCCCAGAAACACCCACTTCCTGTCAATCACAGTACGATCACCAGAACGAAGAAAAAACCTCGTAATGCCGTGAGTAAAATACCAAACTTCTTAGCAAATTTACTTGGCGCAGCCGCAGCGCGAATGTTGCGCATGCGCAGTTAGCGGAAAATCGCACCGATGCGAAGGAAAATAACGAGCGAACAACTCGGAATGAGGGCCATGGTCCGGGTCTCACCTGCACATGCGCCGGAATATAATCCTAATGGCCAGGTTATCGCTCCTGTGTTGTCTGCTCAGTTCTCACCTCCTAGAGGGACGAAGGATCGGAATCCAGGATAAGATCCTGGTGTCCATGCATGCAGATCTCCGAGACTGGGGAGCAGTCCTTGCAAGGGAAGTATTTCCAGAGGAAAAGGTCAAGCTGGGAAGCCTGTCTGCAATAAGCTTTCTTGAATTAAGAGCTATTTTCAATGAACATATGCTTCGTGATCTGCCCGTGTTAATTCTGTCGGACGACTTGACAGCAGTGGTGTAAGTAAGCCGCTAGGGCGGATCAAGGAGCAAAGCAGCAATGGCAGTTGCCGAAAAAGTTTTCCGCAGGGTGGAAAGACTGGTAAACGCTATATTAGCAGTCTTCGTTCCGGATGTGAACGACTGAGAAATAGATTCCTCTGCAGATGCGATCTCCATCCGAGAGAAAAACAGTCGTCATCGAGAAGTTTTCACTGAAACGACAAGTCTTTGAGGAGTGCCTCAATTGGACATGTTGGCGTCTCACCTCAACGAGAGATCTCAGGGATATTGTTCCAGGTCAGGGGACACTCAAGCTATAGCAGTGGACGTCCTCGGGACACCTTGGGTGTTTTCAGTCGGTCTATGTGTCCCCTCCGTTTTCACTCTTCTGAAGGTGATAAACGTAAGAAGACCAAAAGTTCAGGCGATCCTCATTGTTCCGGTCTAAACAAGGAGGGCTTGGTATCCAGTTCTTCAAGATTTACTCATAGAAGATCCCTGGCCTCTTCCTCTACGTGAGGAACTGTTACAGCAAGATCCGGGCGTGTATCAAGACTTACCGCGGCTGCGTTTGACGGCGTGGCGGTTGAACGCCATATCCTAGCCAGATAGGGTATTTCCAAAGAGGTCGTTTCCACACTTCTTCAGGCTAGAAAAGAAGTAACGGCAAAGCCTTACCACCATGTTTGGAGAAATATGTGTCTTGGTGTGAATCCAAGAAGGCTACTACGGAAGACTTCAGCTGGGTCGTTCTTCTCCATTCTTTGCAAGCAGGTGTGGGTGCAGGCCTACAGTTAGGCTCCATTTAAGTGCAGTTTTGGCCTTTTAAATTTTCTTTCAAGAAAGAATTGGCAACTTTTCCAGAAGTTAGGACCTTCGTGGAAGGAGTACTGCACATCCAACCTCCATTTGTGCCCTCATTGGCACCGTGGGACCTTGACGTAGTATTGCGTTTTCTTGGGTCACAATGATTGGAACCTTTATGAAAGGTTGTGTTAAAATTTCTCTCTTGGAGAGTGGTCATGCTTTTGGCTTTGGCGTCCGCAAGGCGGAGGTCGGAAGTAGTGGCTGGGTCTCACAAGAGCCCCTGTTTGATTTTCCAGGTGGATAGAGCGGAGTTGAAAACTCGGTTAATAGTCCTGCCAAAAGTGGTTTCGGTGTTTCGCAGAAACCAGCCTATTTGATGCCTGTGGTTTCTTAAGCATTGGCTGATTCAAGGTCTCTCGATGTAGTCAGGGCTTTGAATATTTATGTCGCCAATTTGGCTCAGATTGGGGAAACAGAGGCTCTGTTTGTCCGGTATGCTCCCAGCGTGATTGGGGCGCCTGCGTCTCTGCAGTCTGTTACACGCTAGATCTGTGATACGATTCGGTGTGCTCGTTCTACAGCTGGATTGCCGTTACCGAAGTCGGTGGTGACCCATTCTACTAGGGAGATGGGCTCTTCTTGGGTGGATGCCCGAGGAGTCTCGGCGGTTCAACTTTGCCGAGCGGATACTTGGTAGGGTTCAAACACTTTTGCTAAGCATGTGGCTATGTATTGTTCATGCCGTTGGCTGGTATTCTATTGAATGCCACGTTCTGTGGTATGTCTGTGGTGTGAGCTGGTATGACACTCACCGTGTTTAAAAAATAAATTCTTTCCTCGAAATGTCCGTCACCCTGGGCACAGTTTTCTAACTGAGGTCTGGAGGAGGGGCATAGAGGGAGGAGCCAGTTCATACCCATTCAAAGTCTTCTAGTGTGCCCATGTCTCCTGCGGATCCCGTCTATACCCCATGGTCCTTACAGAGTCCCCAGCCTCCTCTACGGACTAAGAGAAAAGGATTTACCGGTAGGTATTAAAATCCTATTTTTCGCACTAATCGAATTACATGCGTATCTACTTTGGGAGCCACCTCCCTTTTTAAACAATCCCCAAATGGAAGAGGGTAATTGGAATTCCATTTCTTAGGAATTCTAAACTTCTTATTAGGCATAGCCCAAGCCTCTTCCATAATTGGCGTCAGCTGATCTGACCCCGGAAACTCAGTCTTAACTGTTTTGGGACGTTTAAACACAGGTGCCTTGGTTTTTAACACAGGCTTTGGTGAATCCTCTTAGGATAGAATGGCTTTCATTGCTTTAATTAACTCCGCTATATTCACTGAGCTGAGACCTTCCTCCTCCTCTTCGTATACTGATGTAGAATATAGTGAGCTTTCATCTTCCGATGAATCTTCATCTGAATCATGTTTAGCCTGTGAGGGTGAAGATTTACTTACCGTCTTATCAGCTTGTTTCTTTTGAGAAGCTGCTGCTGGAAGTGATACACCATAGGTGGGGAGCTGCATGTAAGGGTTAATAGTGTAACCTATTCCTGGTACAGGAGTTGGAGGAATTATCCGTTCAGCTATACCGAATAAAGTCTGTGCAAACATAGCCCAAGGTGGATCCATCTGCACCTGAATCTGCCTTGTATTTTTCAATAACCCCTGGTGAAAGCTAAAACAATTTGCACACAAACCATCCTGAACCAGATCCTGAGAGGATAACACAGCTTTGCAAGATAAACATGATATGAGTGTTAGTGTACTTTCCTCACCTTTGCCGCTCTTAGACATGATAATCAACACTTCCACAATGTACTATGCAATTTGTGGCTGTAATCACGTTAAACTTCTTAAAGTGACATACAATCCGACCCTACCCATGCACCAGCATTGAGGATTGGAATAAACAAACTGAACGCAATCACACTAGCAGCCAGTCACATGTTCTACATTAGTATAATAAGCAATGAGCATATCATCAACTACAATTTAAGTATGTAGGAGAACATATTACCGCATCATGCTTAAACAAATCTAACGTATTCATACGCAATTGCGAAAGAAACAACAGTAAATGTATACAGACTCATATGTAATAGGCACTTATCTAACTATTCGTACTCAAAAAGGTAGATTGTGTCTTAGTGCTGTATTACCCGTACTCAATAGAGTGAGATACAGGGAGACTCGCCTCGCTTCCAGGACCGATCAATACATTAGCGAACGCTGAGTGGATCCAGACGCTACTAGTGTACACTGCCGCTTCATGAACCTATAGTGAACACAGACGCTCAGTGAACACTGATGCACCAGTCACACAGCCGCCTATGCTGCGACTGGGTCCCCTTCGTGTACAGCGTCTGATACAGGAGCGGGAAACAGTTCATGGCGGGAGACTCGTAGGAAACTGGTCATGAACCGGGGGGTGAGGTGACCAGGAGAGCATCTTACTCCCTGCTGACATCAACCCTAGGGATCGCGGCCTCATACTATTCCTGGAGCCTCTGATCCCTAATGCCTAGCGCTGGTGCACCTGTCGTGGCAGCCACGTCAGCGACTGTTTGGTAGTCTCCTCCCAAAACAGTGCGGCTGTGTCTGTATTCCCCTACTAAGTGGAACCGATGCCTTACTTTCTCCCCGTGCTCCGGCCACAGCCTAGTAACGTCTGCTGGGCCTGCTAGTATATCCAACAAACGCCCGCCAAAACAGCACTGTACTCGTGGGTAAGCATTGTCTCGACCCAGCAGAGAGTTGTTGGAGCGACTCTTTCTAAAGTACATATAATACGCTGTTTAGAAAGATCACTCAAGAAAAAATAGACTATAAAAATAAAATAAGAAATCTTGGGGCTGCTAAAAATCAGCAGCTCTCTGACCATGGTCTGGCTT
Source organism: Pseudophryne corroboree (assembly GCF_028390025.1). Classification (NCBI taxonomy): domain Eukaryota; kingdom Metazoa; phylum Chordata; class Amphibia; order Anura; family Myobatrachidae; genus Pseudophryne; species Pseudophryne corroboree. Next base: position 520,045,881 of record NC_086448.1, on the reverse strand, counting down.
CTGCCGCACCAAACAAAAAACTGATTTGCCTGAGCAAGGAGGCAGGGATAAATGGACAGGCCTGTTGCATGCTGGGAGGCTGGAAAAGCTTTCATCATATACCATTGTTATCCTGTGAATAACCACCTGTGTACCCTGCCAGAGAAAAAGCAGAATATTCAGTGGTAATAGCAATAATATCTCTCACCCAGCTGCATGTGTATTCCGCTAGGTGCCGGGAAACTAGTAAGGACAAAAATAGTTACTTTTTCTAAATTACAGTTTTGACTCGGGGGTTCCCAGGAGAAATACAGGTAGGTACTTATCCATCATGCAGTACCATCAGGGAGGCATCTGATTGGCTCCAAATTTATCCTGCAGCAGGAAAACAACCCCAAATATACAGCCAATGTCAATAAAACTATCTTCAGCATAAAGAAGAACAAGGAGTCCTGGAAGTTATTATATGGCCCCCACAGAGCCCTGATCGCAACATCATCGAGTCTGTCTGGGATTACATCTATTGTTGGGTTGAATTTGCCCGAGTAAAGCCACCTGCATTGGTCCCATTTGAAATACGGGGACCGTGGCTACAAAATCATCTCCCCAGGCCAGCGGTGTTTTGGACATTTACAGCGCCGTTGGATGTTTTCTGGAGGCGACAAGCGGTCAGTGGTCTGACACGCTGTGGCAGGGAGAAAGGGTGAGACTTAGCCTCTGGAGTTAGCGGCATCCAAGCACCTGTCAGTGCCGCTGTTACACCGAGGAAGTGGTAAGCGGGATCATCCCGACACGCTGCTACATTAATCAGAATAACAGATTGAACTGGAGTTAGCGGCATCCAAGCACTTATTAGTGCCATTGTTACACCGAAGAAGTGGTAAGCGGGATCATCCCAACACGCTGCTACATTAATCAGATTGAACTGGTGCGGTATTTGGTGTTTAACAAATAGAGGTCTTACTTCACGAAAACCACAAAATAACAGTGCACTTGTTATACATCCACTCTCAATTATGGGACTGATCTGTGGATAATACGTAAAACTTTCAGCGGTAACCATCAGCTGTCATTTCTTGGATTAATCAAGGGACATGTTGGTACCAATATAAAAGATCACCATTATATCGGTTCCTATTTATGATTTAATAGTGCACTGGTTCTATGGAAGTATAGGAAGTTTAGTACGGATCTTGTTTTAATATTCATTGGCTACAATTTTGTAAATTTTAGGTACATGTATACCATTTTATTATGTGATGATTGTGCATCTTTTATGATTAAAACTGTTCAATTGTAGGAGTCTCCTTGCGCTCAATTCTCTCTAGTTTTTGTCTTCTATTGTCTAGGGATTGCTAATACCCTATTCCCCTGAGAGCAGCGAGCAGCATTTCAACATAGGCTCTGGGAGGCGCCCCTTCCTCTTTTTGTTCCACATTTGATTACATGAAGAGACAGAAGGACTTGAGCAAGCCTACATCCACAGATCTGTGGTTGGTTCTCCAAGATGTTTGGAACAACCTACCCTCCGAGTTCCTTCAAAAACTGTGTTTGTGTACCTAGAAGACTTGATGCTGTTTTGTGTTCGTGTACCTAGAAGACTTGATGCTGTTTTGTGTTCGTGTACCTAGAAGGATTGATGCTGTTTTGTGTTCGTGTACCTAGAAGGATTGATGCTGTTTTGAAGGCAAAGGGCGGTCACACCAAATATTGACTTGATTTAGTTATTTCTTCTGTTCACTTTGCATTTTGACAATTGATAAAAAATTAACTATTAACACTTCTATTTTTGAAAGCATTCTTACTTTGCAACATTTTTTCCGTTTTGTACTTCTAACTGCTCAGCATTAATCTTGATGTTTCAGTAGTGTCGCATTCAAAAGCATTCATTATACAGTACAGGGTGATTCAGAAGTCGCAATACACACTTTTGTTTCAAAAACTGCAGGAAATGGGAAAACTGAATACTACAGTAAGGTATGGGTGAGGTGGGCTATCTTTTAGGGTCCTTTTGATGTCTGCAGACTGATCCACACTAACAGTGACTATAAGCTCCCGGTATCGGGATTTCAACAGCTCCGCTACCGCTCCACATGTGAGTGGCTGGCCGGCGCCAGCACGAGAAAGAACACATTGGTTTTGCTTATCACGGTTTACGCTCCACAAGTGCTGGGACAGCTGACGCTGGAAACAGGAGGACGTGTCACCTCCATCAGCTCCGGTCCCCGCTCCGACAAGTGCTAGGGCAAGCCGGTGCCAGCAATAGGAAGCATACTGCACAGACCACGTTTGTAAAATGCTGGGGTTAAGCGTGTCCTCAATTGACCATTTTGGAGTCTGTAAATTAAATCAGGACTAATATATTCATGATCCAGCTGATCAGTGAGCGGCTATCCAGTGGCAAACGCAGGATTTGCATGGAGGGGTTTCCTGAACTGGGCGGAGCCAATCACGGGGGTGGGGACTGAGGTGACCCAGTATATGCTGGGTCCGTAAAACTAGTGTGTCTGTGTGTGTGTATATATATATATATATATATATATATATATACATACATACACATACATACACACACACATACATATACACGGGTGGTCTTCAGTATGCCGGAGGTCGGGCTCCCGGCGACCAGCATACCGGCGCCGGGAGCCTGACCGCCGGCATACCGACACTTATTCTCCCTCGCGGGGGTCCACAACCCCCCTGGAGGGAGAATAGAATAGTGTGGCGAGCGCAGCGAGCCCGCAAGGGGCTCATTTGCGCTCACCACACTGTTGGTAAGCCGGCGGCCGGCCTCCCGGCGCCGGTATGCTGGTCGCCGGGAGGCCGGCCGCCGGGAGATCGTAGTGAACCCATATACACATATACATAGCATATTAAACATGCATACAAATATATATATATATATATACACACACATACAGTACACATATATATACACATGTATATATATATCATATGTGTGTGTGTGTTTATATGTATGTATGTATGTATGTATATACATGTGTATATATGTAGGCACATGGATATATATGTACTATAATTAAAATAAAGTAAACTTTTATTGCACTTGCAAGTGCCACCAGGAAGACAGCAGGCTGCAGAGGATGCTAGACAGTCATTAATAATACTCATGCAGCTAATGGGTACTCGGAAACCCCCCCTGGGTGCGCCACTGCTATCATATTGCCTAACTTTTCATTTGGAGTAATCATTCATCCTAAAAGCGGAGTCTGTGAAATAGACTGATTTTTATAATAATATAACGGGATGCCTCATTCCAACTACAAATGCTTAATGACCACTAATTGAGGACTGTGCAATTTCATTGTGTGGAACTATAAAATCTTGAAAGTAATTCACAATATTACTGCTACTTAGTAACAAAGAAGAAACTAGTTACACAGATACTCATCTGTTTTTCCATCATATTTAATTGATACAGATTGACTGACTTTCAGTGTTAGGTCTGCAGACTACATTGGCGCTCTAAGTGTATTTTATTGTGTATGTTTATTTTATTGTGACTAGGAAATTTATATTGGTTTTAAATTAATAAGTAAATGTATTGCTTGTTACTTCCAAGGACAGCGCTTCTTTGTTTTTTTTTGTATGTACAATGTTCTGAGGTTCAGCACCTCAGAGTGGAAGTAGCAGTTCGTGTTAAGTACCTGCAATTATAATTAAGTGTCTCACACCCAGTACACTAGCGCCCACTCCCATTGTTTTTATCTTTTAGGGTATGTAATCTAAGTCAGTATTTTCAAATGGAAAAGGGGTCATGTAACATGTTAAACAACATCAGAATTTGCTGAAAAGTTTATTGCTGCAAACAGATTCAAAAGTTACAACACTTTTTGTTGCAGGTAACTGAAGATGGCTATGACAAAAGAGGAGAGAATTGAGGTCATTTTGATGTCTGGAGAACGACGTTTCTGTGTCATAGCTGCAGATTTTAACAACCGGCACTCAGAAAGTCTCCAATTTCACATAACACTGGGGGTAATTCAGAGTTGATCGCAGCAGCAAATTTGTTAGCAGTTGGGCAAAACCATTTGCACTGCAGGTGTGGCAGATATAACATGTGCAGAGAGAGTTAGATTTGTGTGGGTTATTTTGTTTCTGTGCAGGGTAAATAATGGCTGCTTAATTTTTACACTGCAATTTAGATTTCAGTTTGAGCACACCCTACCCAAATCTAACACTCTCTGCACTTTATATCTGCCCCCCTGCAGTGCACATGGTTTTGCCCAACTGCCAACAAATTTGCTGCTGCGATCAACTCTGAATTAGGCCCACTGTCAGGTGGCTAGTTTCCAAAGTCCGAGAAACTAGGACTGTGGCTGACAAGTCACGGAGTGGTCGTCCAAAAAGTAATACTTATGAGAAAACCTCAACAATTGTTTTGGCATCCTTCGTGAAGAGCCCACAATGCAGCACATGACGTTTGTCAGCAGAATATGGAATCAGCCACTCATCGATCGTATGCATCCTACATGCCCATTGATGGCATCCATTCAAGATCCAGCTACTTCACTGCCTAGCAGAGGATGACCCAGACAGACAGACATCAACAGGATCCCTCTTTTGCACAAGGCATCTTGTTCAGTGGTGAGACAAACTTTTATGTCAGTGGTGAAGTTAACCGTCATAACCACAGGTACTGGAGTGACCAGAATCCACACAGGATGGAACCTTACAAGGTTGTTGGTAACGTAAAGGTTATGGTGTGGTATAGGATATGGAGTATCCATGTAATTGGTACAATTTTTATTGACCAGAACCTAAATGCACAGCGCTACCTTGAAATTCTGCAAGAAGTGGTGTTCACCTCAGTTCTGAATTAGGATGGCAGCTTCCCGTTACTTTCAACAGGATGGGGGTCCACCATACTACAAAGCAGTTGTTCGTCAGTGGTTAGATGATCAATTTCCTGGTCATTGAATTGGCCAAAGTGGTTCTGTGGAATTGCCACCCAGATCACCTGACCTCACACCACTTGACTTTTATCTGTGGGGTCATTTAAAACAACTCAAGTATGCGGAGAAAATAAGAAACAGACATCATCTCCTGCAACGAATTGAAGAAGCCTGTGCCAGCATTTCTTCGGAAATCGAGTGCATGATGATTGGATCCAGCGCCTTCAAATTTGTGTTGACCAAATGGGACAACATGTTGAACACATTAAATGACTGCCCTTTATGGAGAACAGTTCAGCCTGTAATTCCAACAAAAAAAGTGTTGTAACTTTTGAACCAGAACTGCTATTTCAAATCTATTTACAGCAATAAACTTTCTTGTTTGACATGTTACACGACCCCCTTTCAATTTGAAAAACTGACTTAGATTCAAGGTGGCCGATTTCAAGATGGCACCCATGTTCGGTACATACCCTAAAAGGTAGCCCACCTCACCCATACCTTACTGGAGTATTTAGTTTTCCCATTTCCTGCACAGTTTTTGAAACAAAAGTATGTACTGTGACTTCTGAATCACCCTGTATAACAATATACTGTGTAATAATATGCATATAAGCAGGCATTCTTCGGGATCAGAAGACACATTTTATACCCCCACCTTTCAGATCACATTCATCTCCCCTCATGCTATGTCATAAATCCCAGTGGCAAACGATGAATTTTTAAATAGACGTACTCCCAGTATACATAAAGCCACACAGTAGTGCCCCAGTTCATATTGTGCCACACAGCAGCAGCATCAAGTTACTTTATGCCACATAGTAGTGCCTCAGTTTACATTATGTCACTTAGCAGTACCCTCAATTCATAGCAGTGGGCCTAATTCATGTCTGTATGCAATGTCCGATGTTCACGCAACGGAGTGATTATCGGCAAACTGGGCATGTGCTGTGATAGCTTTCACCATGCACCAAAGTGCTGCTGTAATCTTGCTCGCACTGAGAACTTTGTCGCAGAGTGATTGACAGAATGTGGTCATTTGGAGGTGTTAATAGGGTGTTTAAGGGGAGTGATTGGGAAAACGAAGGTGTGTAATGGCTGTTTTTGGGTTGTGTATCTTCTGATGGCTGTGTGATCGTATGTGCAAATACATGGCGTCTGAGTCGCTACTGCTGTGGCCAGTCCGCATAGCCATAGACCAACCCTTAACGTAAATTTTCTCTGTAATTGCGTATAGTCTGCTAATGTGTATATAACTGCAATTGAGCTTGCGATAAGTCCAATAGGCATCTCTTTTCATTCATGGGCGGCAGCTTCACTTGCTAACATTAGCAGCTCCGTAGCCTAGAGAAATGCAATTGCATTTGCCTACAAACATGAATTAGGCTCAGTGTCTTTAATTCAATTATGTTGTGGAAACCTGGTGAGGTAATTTTAAAGTTGCTCTCACCCTCATAGTTTAAGGGGCACAAGCTACAATCTAGCCTAGGGCATCGAAATGGTCAGGGCTGGTTCTATAAGGAGTCCGCGGTGTAAGTCACCAGCCTGCTCGCTGGTGCTGCCACTTCCGAGTGATGCAGCGCGGTACGGGCGTCTGCTGGACGCCTATACCACAACTCATTAAGCAACCCTGGGGCTGATTCCAGTGGCGGATTTAGGGAGGGGGGGGCACCAAGGCACGTGCCTTCCCTGTCGTTGAGGAATTGATTTAAGCAGGCAAGCGTTCCTCCTGATTGGCTCCCTGGAGTCTGAAGACATGTGACATGCAGGCATCCTAGATTCAGCCTCGCCGCCGCCGAGGGTGAGAGACAGCGCACCCGCACCGCCCGCCACCCAGACACAGCGCACCACCGCCGAGGGTGAGAGCACACCCGCACCGCCCGCCACCCAGACACAGCGCACCACCGCCGAGGGTGAGAGCACACCCGCACCGCCAGCCACCCAGACACAGCGCAACCGCCGCCCACCGCCGAGGGTGAGAGACAGCGCACCCGCACCGCCAGCCTACCCAATCACAGCGCACCGCCGAGGGTCTGGGTCTCCAGGACATCGCGCCGGAGAGGAACAGCACACTGGCGCCAGCCCACCAAGGTACAGCGCACCGCCGGCGCCGCTGAGGGTCCGGGACATCAACAGCCAGGGCAGACACCAAGGGGCCTATTCATAAAGATAGGGAAGTGGCTGGCGGTAAGTTTCAAGACAGATCGCAAAAATCATCACATCATATTGATGTGATGTATCTTGAAGTTACCGAGTGATTCATGTATACTTACATGTCCGGCGAAGCGATGTGAAATCCAGGGCTCCAGCGAACTGGGCTTCTGTAGTGGTCTCCTGTGTTAGCGTGGAGAACACCACCAGTTCCGTTTTGCGCATGCACACTGCGCCACCGGTAACATACATCGGTGGAGCTTTGGGCACGGATAGAAGGGGCAGAGGGGACTGGGAGTCAGTAGGGGAGGGAGCGTGCATAGGGCAGCGAAAAATTTGTATGGGAGATAGCGGGCAGCAGATGGATCGGTTGATGCAGCGGGGACTCTGTAGACTGAAGTGACCCGGCCTATGCTGGACCACTTCACTGATTTGCGCAGGACAGAGCGGCGGAGGAGGTGGGGCAGAGCAAGCCGACAGTCACAATTAGAAACTACTAAACAGACACTAGCATGCTGTCCCGTCGGGGCGGTTACACAGGGAGACGGGCAGATTTTTTTCTCTGCCACTATCTCTCCCTTGTGCACCTGATTGGCCAGCATAGGAAAAGGGGGCAGAGACCATGGTTAGGAGGCAGGCAGACAGCAATCACCGCTGCTCTTCTCCACTCTGCAGCCTCCTTACGCAAACCTCAAGTGGCGATTTTTGTGTAAGAAGCGAAACTGAAAGCTGAGCTTTCCAAGCTTCTATGAATTGCTCTCCCCATACTAATGTATGGGGAAGCGAACCTGCTACGGAGCAGGGGCACCGCTGAAGAAATCAGTGATTTCTCCATGGTAACCCCTTCTATGAATAGAAGATAGCAGTGAAAAGCCCTGTTATCTCTAATAAAGGGCTTTTCACTGCTTCATGAATAGACCCCCAAGAATGAAGACACAGCACAGCACCAGTGGTGCTGCCGCTGCGGACCGGACGCCCAGGCCAGTAAGCAAAAGAAGACGCTGCGGCCTGTCCCTGCTTTCTTCACTGGTGGTCAGTGTCTGGTGAGCTGGGTGAGGCAGGGTAGAAGGGCCAGGAATAAAGGGGGTGGGTGATCTGCGCACTGGGTGAATGAATCATATATTAGGGGTTTCTGTGCTGCATGCTGCTAGTAGGGGTGTCCAAACCCCTTATTCCTATAGAAGATATCTGGTATTTAGCCTAACTGAACTCAACCCCTCGGTGTTCATTTACATATTGGAGCTGATTGTCTGGTGCCTTTATCACCTTGCACATATCACAGGTTTATCACTTCCTTATGCCTTCTCTGTATGTTAATACATCTGCCCCTAAGTATACAGGACAATTCCGCTAATTAACATTAAGTGCTGGCACATTGAGCACTTGACCACACCCCCTCACACAATTGGTCACACCCACTGAAACGTGGTCACGCCTACTCCACTTCTAACTCCACCCCTCCTTGATAGCCCAACCACTTATGGTGCCCCCCCCCCCCTGTAATTTTTTTTCTGGATCCGCCCCTGGCTGATTCTTCTAAGCCCCTTCGAAAGTGCCAGCTCCTGCCGGCACCAATAAGAAACTGGCGGGTCCCGGTGAGGGGGCAGGTTATAGGGGATAGGAGACCTGAGGGCTGGTGGGTAATTAAAAGTAATCCATTGGTGCCCGGAAGCATCCCATCTAACCTATACCCCAGCGTGATTACTCCTGTGCTCACTAGTGGACAAATAAGATCTCCGACGAGATCCCAACACAATCACCTCTGTTCAGGAATCCTGTTTCCTTGAGACTTTCCTCTTCCCATCTGTTTAGAATGAAATCAAAATAACCAGCAAATCACAGGGAATTTTTCCATTTTTATGATCAACACCTCAACCCTGGCACACCAAATGCACAAGATATTTGCAAAAATGCTCACGTACTGATGAGCGACCATGGAGGAAACCACGCTCTAAGGCAGAAGCCCTCCATTTCAAACTTATTCTGTCGTCTGTCAGAGCTGCCCTTTCCCTCGCTAAACAGTCATACTTCAAGAACCTCATCTCCTCCCAGTCTTCCAACCCCCAGCACCTCCTTGCCACTCTCAACTCCCTTCTCTGCCCACCCCCTCGTCTCTCCTCATTCTCTGCTCTTGATTTTGCAGCTTACTTCATATCCAAAATTGACTCCATACGTCAGGACAAATCCAACCAAACCATTAGCAACCAGCCACCTCCATTCCCTCACCACCCCTCCCCATCCCTTTTACCAACACTGACATCTTTCTCCCATGTATTTGGTGAGGAAGTCATGATCCTTATCCATCCCCCCCCCTCCCTATTCCCATCTTACCCACCTCATCAATCTCTCCCTCTCATCAGGCACTGTCCTCTCCACTGTAACTGCCCTCACGAAAGTCTGCAATGACCTCCTTTCTGCTAAACCCAAGGGCCACTACTCTGTTTATTCTCCTTGACCTCTCTGCTGCTTTTGAGACTGTGGACCACCCTCTCCTCCTGCAAATCCTTCACTCCCTTGGTCTGTGATACTGCCCTCTCCTGGCTGTGCTACTTCTCTGACCATTTCTTCTGTCTCCTCTCATGACTCCACCCTCCATCACACTAACTGTAGGTGTCCCCCACGGTTCTGTTTTTGGTCCGCTCCTTCTCTCTCTCTCTCTCTCTCTCTATACAGCCTCTTTAGGTGAGCTCATTAGCTCTTTTGACTTCATCTCTATGCTGAAGATACTCAAATCTCTTTCGTCCCCTGACCTCTCCCCACTCGTGTATCCAACTGTCTCTCTGCGATCTCTTCCTGCATGTCCTAGCGCTTTCTTAAACTTAACATATCTTAAGGTGACCATCCACTACTCAGACTTGTCTGAACTGCAGATCGCATCAGATTTCTCTTGAACTCTCCCAGGAACGTCCCAGGAATCGCATCGGACCCTGGCTTTAATTTTCACTACATTCACTTCAGATATATCTGATGCGATCTATCATGTGGCGACAGATCGTATCAGATATATCTGATGCACACATGCTACATGTGATTGATCTGATGCGATATTTAAATATAATAAGCTGGCCTACCGGGGGGTATATAAAGCAGGCACCATTTTTTATTTTATATATATATATATATATATATATATATGATTTTACAGTAAACATTGGTGGGCAGTAGAAAAATACACTGTAAACAATAACCGTTGGTGGGCAGTGTGCCCTTCACACACCAAAAATCGAAGGATACCGGTCCAACTTGTCTGGGCTGCGGTCTGATGCTGCCGCAGAGTCCTCCTGGTGGGTGGGAGTGGCCAGGGAGATGCCAGTCAAATTACGCTTCAGATGAATCTGATCAGATACATCTGAAGTTAAAAAAAAACACTCCGATGTGCACCTGATTGCTTCAGATTCAGATAAATAGTTGGTGCAGCCACAAAGATCTGTAGTTCAGACATATCTGACACGGGACTGCTCATCGGATCGGAAGAGCCATTCGATGTGACACTTTTCTTCAGATTTTTCGGTCAGATGCTTTGAAATCTGAAGAAAAGTGCCCAAATCGGACTAGTGGATGGGGGCCTGAGCTGATCATCTTCCCACCCTCCCGCACAACCCCACCTCCCACAATTTCATTATCTATTGATGGCACAACTGTCTCCTCTAGCCTCTAAGTGCGCTGTCTTGGAGTAATCCTTGACTACCCCCTCTCCTTCAAACCACACATTCAGCACCTCTCACAAACCTGTCATTTTTATCTCAAAAATATTTCCAGGATCAGACCCTTTCTCACCCCAAAAAAAATGGATAGAATGCACTGACAAACTATAATTAAAAGGAATTTTTATTATCCATAAGACATAAAATTATTAGTTTCTGAAAAACTTGCTAGCTGGTAGTGAAACAAGGGTCTAATGCTCTTTTGTTAACATTACCCCACATTTACACATGTAATATATTCACATAAATGAAAAAATAGGATTTTAATACCTACCGGTAAATCCTTTTCGCTGACGTCCTAGTGGATGCTGGGAACTCCATAAGGACCATGGGGAATAGACGGGCTCCGCAGGAGACTGGGCACTCTAAGAAAGAATTAGATCTACTGGTGTGCACTGGCTCCTCCCTCTATGCCCCTCCTCCAGACCTCAGTTAGAATCTGTGCCCGGCTCGAGCTGGTTGCACACTAGGGGCTCTCCTGAGCTCTTAGTAAAGAAAGTATTTGTTAGGTTTTTTTATTTTCAGTGAGATCTGCTGGCAACAGACTCACTGCTACGAGGGACTTAGGGGAGAGAAGCGAACCTACCTGCTTGCAGCTAGCTTGGGCTTCTAGGCTACTGGACACCATTAGCTCCAGAGGGATCGAACACAGGCCCAGCCTCGGTCGTCCGGTCCCGGAGCCACGCCGCCGTCCCACTTGCAGAGCCAGAAGACGGAAGATTCCGAGGAGAAAATCGGCGGCTGAAGACTCCGGTCTTCATTAAGGTAGCGCACAGCACTGCAGCAGTGCGCCATTGCTCCCCATGCACACCACATACTCCGGTCACTGATGGGTGCAGGGCGCTGGGGGGGGCGCCCTGGGCTGCAATTAGATTACCTTAAAAATGGCAAAAAAACACATAATATAGTCTAATACACTATATATGTGTAAAAATCCCCTGCCATAATATTAAGAAAAGAGCGGGAGAAGTCCGCCGTGAAAGGGGCGGGGCTATCTCCCTCAGCACACTGGCGCCATTTTCTATTCACAGTTCCGCTGGAAGACAGCTCCCCAGGCTCTCCCCTGCAGTTTCCAGGCTCAATAGGGTAAAAAAGAGAGGGGGGGCACTAAATTTAGGCGCAATACTGTGTATTATAGCTGCTATAGGGAAAATCACTTTGTATAGTGTAAATCCCGGTGTTATATAGCGCTGTGGTGTGTGCTGGCATACTCTCTCTCTGTCTCCCCAAAGGACTTGGTGGGGTCCTGTCCTCAGTCAGAGCATTCCCTGTGTGTGTGCGGTGTGTCGGTACGGCTGTGTCGACATGTTTGATGAGGAGGCTTATGTGGAGGCGGAGCAGGTGCCGATAAATGTGATGTCACCCCCTGCGGGGTCGACACCAGAGTGGATGGATATGTGGAAGGTATTAACCGACAGTGTCAACTCCTTACATAAAAGGTTTGATGACATAACAGCTGTGGGACAGCCGGCTCAGCCAGTGCCTGCCCAGGCGTCTCAAAGGCCATCAGGGGCTCAAAAACGCCTGCTACCTCATATGGCAGACACAGATGTCGACACGGAGTCTGACTCCAGTGTCGACGACGACGAGACTAATGTACATTCCACTAAGGCTATCCGTTGCATGATTACGGCAATGAAAAATGTGTTGCACATTTCTGACATTAACCCAGGTACCACTAAAAAGGGTATTATGTTTGGGGAGAAAAAGCAACCAGTGGTTTTTCCCCCTTCAGATGAGTTAAATGAAGTGTGTGAAGAAGCGTGGGCTTCCCCCGATAAAAAATTAGTGATTTCTAAAAAGTTACTAATGGCGTACCCTTTCCCGCCAGAGGACAGGGTACGTTGGGAGACATCCCCGAGGGTGGATAAAGCGCTCACACGCTTATCAAAAAAGGTGGCACTTTCGTCTCAGGATACGGCCGCCTTAAAGGAGCCTGCGGATAGAAAGCAGGAGACTATCCTGAAGTCTGTATATACACACTCAGGTACTATACTGAGACCTGCTATTGCTTCAGCATGGATGTGCAGTGCTGCAGCAGCAGCAGCGTGGTCTGATTCCCTGTCTGATAATATTGATTCCCTTGACAGGGACACTATATTGCTAGCCATAGAGCATATTAAAGACGTAGGGGTAAATTTACTAAGATTCGTAATTCTCCCGATTTGGTGGGAGAATAATCACGAATGACATCGAAAGTGTAAAACTGCAACTTTTTGAATTTGTTACGACGGATTTACTAAGCTGTCGTATTCGTATTTTTTGTTTTGTCCGATGTCGATGTCATTCGTGGTTTTCTGGTGTAGAATGCGGCCGATTTGGGTGTTTTGCGGCCGTGTTTTTAGTTTATTTTTCGACTGCGTCACATGTCTGTTACGGCAGTGATTTTGATGTTGCGGCCGCGTTTTTAGTCCTAAGTTTCGTTTTTGTCACGCGTCCGTGATTGGTTGTATTCGTGATGGAGGAGTGTCTGTGCACATTACTATAAAACCGCCCCAAACACACCGCACCTCGTGGGTTTAGCTAGTGGAGAGGAGAGAGGAAGGTGTATTTGGAGTTGGTGAGTTTGGTGGAGTTTTTGGTGGATTTGGTGCGGAGTTTTGTGATTGTTGAGTGCTGTACTGTGTGTGTAAGTAGTCTTGTCATATTTGTAGTATTGTTTTTTCACAGTTTGTAAACTTTTTTGTCCTTGTTTTTTTTTTATAGTCTTTTGTCATTGTTTGTGAGTGAGTGAGCGTGTGTGTTGGCTGTGTGGTGTGTAGTAGTAGTAGTGGAGGAGTGTGTTTTCTGTATTGATTTTTCTGTGTTTTGTGTTGTTTGTCCTCATGTCTGACTCAGAGGTCAGTGTGGTGGAGGAGGTTAGTGAGAGGGAGGCGGTTAGTGAGGTGGAGGCTGTTAGTGAGGTGGAGGAGGTGAGTGAGGTGGAGGGGGTTAGTGAGAGGGAGGAGGTTAGTGAGGAGGAGGAGGAGGGGGTGCCTGTTGCTGCATTCTCCAGTGAGAGTGATGGTGCTGTGGCTCCGCAGCCACGCACCACTACCAAGACTGGCAGGAATATTAAGTTCAGCTATGCTGAAAACATGGCGTTGGTGCGTGAGCTGATGAAGCACCATCGGCAATTGTTTGGGCAGGATGCTGCCAAGGTGTCCTCCCGCAGGAAGTCTGTCCTGTGGGGGCAAGTAATAGTTGCCGTAAATAGTGAGGGTGTGGTGAGGCGGACTGAGGACACGTGTCGCAAGAGGTTCTATGACATAAAGTGCCGTGTCAAGGCCAAGATGGCCAAAGAGGCAAAATCAGCACGCAAAACCGGGGGTGGCCCCCCTTTCCGGGCCACCTATCGGGAGTGGGAGGAGCCTGTGAGGGCACTGATTCCAGCAGAAGTGGTGTCTGCAACTCATGTCCGGGATTCGGACCGACCCACGCAGGATGGTGAGTTTGATAAATCGAAATTATATTTTAAAGTGTGCAAAATGATAATGGTGGAGAAATTATTTTTAAAAAGTATGCATACATTGTTGGTCATGTATTGCAGGCCTATGCACCCTTATGCTGTTTTTGTGTTTTTAAACTGCATTTCCCATCTTGCCTTGGCTGTATTTTTTTAAATTTATAATGCAAAATCAGGTGCAGTGCATGCTGGTATGTGTAGTTGCAATAATTAATATGAGATCTTGCTTGGACATAGCTGTTGTATCTAATAGCAGCTTGTTCTGATGTTTTTTTAAAAAAAACAATTTTTAAATAAACTTTTAATTTACATTTTGGCTCAAGTTGCAAGTAATCAATCTATGCAATATCTGACACATAATTCATCAATGTTTTTTTTTTTTTTTTTGTGCAACACCATGTACATTTTTATATACATAACAAATTAAGGAATCACGGAGATCTTAAGCACAAATTAGTTTAATTTACAATACGTACAAGATGGTTACAGTACACTAAGGCTTTGCAGTTAGCATTTTTTTACAAAGTATGGTCATAATGTTTTTACAACTTTTTCAACAGTCCGACAGACCAGCCGGCCAGACAGGCCACAGACAACTCAGGATGATGCTGGGATTGCAGGTAAGAATTCACTGTAGTCACATATTCTGCAAACACATAGAAGTACAAAATATTAATGTTTATATATTCTCATAGGTTCTGCTTCTGTAAGCCGCCCTCCTCTAAGGCGCCCATCACAGGGCTCGGGGCACTTACCCAGGAGGCCAAGTAAGACACGGCGTCTTGTCTCTGAATCTGCGGCTCCATCTTCCCCACCCAGGCGGCGCATTTCTGCAGTCTCACCCCAGCCACCACAGGCACTATTGGCGAGTCCACAGAGTGATGAGCCCAGATCACCTCAGTTATCTGGCGAGTCAAAACATAAACTAAACACATAGCAAATCATCTACACAGTACAGTTACTATGATGTGAGTTGTAGTTGAGCTTACATGTTTGCCATACCAAACAATGTGATGTTACGTCTTAAATTTTTAAAGGTGCAAAAGCAGAATTTATCAATATCTTAGTGGTTGCTATCGCCAACATCAAATTTAAAAATGAACAGACATTTGTAAAAATTTAGGCCACACACATGCACATAAAAATAACAACACATTACTGGCTTAAAATAAAAAAAACAACACCCACTCCACACCATTATAGTGTTCACACACCTCCCCTGTCCTGTATGTAGACTGCGTAGTTGCTCCGCTCCTCGGGAATATCCAGGTAAGCAGTCTATATCCTGGACAGGGGAGGTGACAGAACACTGTAATGCTGTGGAGGGGAGGTAGTTAGGTGAGGATTCCGCAAGTCAGTCTATGTGCACGCCTGTGATGGTATATATGTGTTTGTAAACCAAATAAATTATAAGTTTAAAAACACAACTCAAAATACAAAAATAATGGAGTATTATGAATGTCGAAATGTTTAGAACTAGCAAAAATATTATTTGTAAAGTAAACAGTGCATGTTGTCCACCCCATACAGAGCCAAGCTTGATGCCCGACGTGGACCAGCAGGGACAAGACCAACAGGCAACATTCACACTGCAACTAACACCTGTTGACCCGAGCCAGCCAATACAGCCGCAGGATATCCCCCAAGCCTCCATGAGTCCCCAACTGGTACAAGCTCCACCCCAACCACAAATTCCAGATGACTTTTGGTCCAGTTGGACAAGCCAACAGACCCAAAGCAATGCCAGCCTGACCGCACATACCCAACACCTTGCCAGTCTGCCCCATCATCTACCGCGCATTAGTCGCAACTCGGGCAGACTGATTGTCCAAGTAGGCCGAATCGCAACATCGATGGAGCAAATACGGGCAGACAACAACCAAATGCTGGCTCATTTAACGCGCATCATTGATGAGCAACAGCGCCAGCACCAAACACTCATACAACTAATACAGCACAACCAGGTTGTGAATTAATCTTTATCCAGGATTGTAGCCAGCCACACTGCAACCAACACACAACTGAATGCCAGCATAAATAATTTGAGCAACAACATAACATTGATGGCAGCACAACAAGTGACCTCCAGCTCTGGAACCACGACCCCTAGCCAAACGCCAGTAACCTCCCCTGTTCGGCGATCCTCCCGAGCACGTGCCAGTGAGCCAGCACAAAGCACAGCACCCAGCACACACAAGCGAAAAAAATAATACATCAAAAACTTTTGAGTAACGCAATAAAAAATTTGTTTTGACAAACACACAACTTCCTGCGTCCGTCTCAAACATTGTAGAAGCTGCTATGTATGTATGTATGTTTTTATGGGGTAATGAATGACAACGTATTGATAACATAAACTAACTACAATGTACACACCACTATAAACAACAAACAGTAAGTAACAAAACACACAATTGTTTGTATTGCAAAGTGTTTAGTCAAGGATAATTACATCCAACAAAAACTTACCCGAAAAATACCGATGAATCACTTCTTGCCGTACCTGCCTCCCTACATATGTACTCACACTGTCACCAGATGTTTCTAACTCCTCTGCTTGCTGACTGCTTTCTCCCTCATCATGTGCCAGATGTTGACTTAAACACAGATTATGGAGAAAACAGCAGCAGAACACAATTCTAGTCACCTTTGAGGGACTATACAACAAAAGGCCTGCAGATTTATCCAGACACCGAAACCGTGATTTCAGCAGACCAAAACATCTTTCTATCACATTCCGCGTAGCCTTATGTGCATGATTGTAACTGTGTTCAGCAGGAGAATCAGGTTGGGACAATGGAGTAAGGAGCCAAGAGTAGCAGCCGTAACCACCATCACCTGAAAAACAGATATAGTCAACATTAGTACATGTGTAAGATTATTCATTACCCTAGTCAAAAATAGAGTTTGTTGTTAAAAGACATACACACAACACATTTTAAACATACCCAGCAGCCAGCCATCAGGCATTTGTCCGTCCTCAAATTTATCGAAGAGCGATGACTGACTGAGGATGAAGGAGTCATGGCAGCCACCAGGGTAACCTGCAACAACACTCATAATTTTTAATTTTGCATCACAGACCACCTGGACATTAGTGGATTGGGCCATATGTCTATTAGTATATATATATTGACGGCCCCTAGGTGATCTCAGCTGAACGTGTGTGCAATCTATGGCCCCCAGCACATTGGGCATGCTTGCAAGCTCATAGAAAGCTACCCTGACAGCACGCCACTCCGACTCCTGGGTAGGGAAGCAGATTGAGGCATTAATATGTGGATCCAAGACATCCAAAACCTGAGTGGACATTAAACAATCTAAGGTGAGTGTCATGTTAGGTATTCTATACAATACTGTGTTGTAAGAGCTTACAGAAGCAACACTTAGACATAACCGGCTATGTATTTTTTGACTCACCTGATTCAAATATTTAGAAAAGGTTGGCTGTGAGATACCAATAACGTCGCCTGCCACAGCCTGGAAGCTCCCAGTAGCCATAAAGTGTAACACAGCCAGGAGTTTGTGCAAGCCTGAGACAGAGCGAGAGCGTGCTGTCTCAGGGTCTAGTCCCAGTTTGACAAGGTCATACAGGCGGAAAATGTTGGTTCTATTTAGGCGGAACATCTGTATGACCCTATCATCGGACAATGCGTTTAAGTTTAAACGACCCCTAAAAAAACGTGGCTGGCGCAGCCTCCGCGGCACCTGGACAACCTGCTGACCATGTTCACTTACCTGGCCCTGATTTCTGGAAGCCTCATGGAGCAGTCTAAGGTATCCCACAGCAAACAGAAACTCATTGGCACACACCACAGCAGCCATTTCAGAGTGAGAGAATTTAAAAATGTGCCTGGAACACTTTTATAGGGCCAAACATTCAGGTGTGAGTAATGGATAATTGAGTACACATGTAAACACGCTTTTCAAAAGCAGGTGCGTTTTTTTTTTGGACTTTTTTACGATTTGTAGTTTTTCACGGCCGCAAATGCATTTTCACGGCAGACATTACAATTACGAATGGTTAGTAAATGACCGAGATTCATATCTAAACAGGCGTATTTTGACCGATGGTGTATTCATTCGTAAATTTTTACAACTACTTCCAAAAAATTACGAATGCCCTCATCTCTGCCGTGATTATTGCTTAGTAAATTACCGAGATGACACTTTGATGAAAAAACGGCATCTCGGTCAAAATCGGGAGCTTAGTAAATTTACCCCGTAGTCTTATACATGAGAGATGCACAGAGGGATATTTGCCGGCTGGCATCTAGAATAAATGCAATGTCCATTTCTGCCAGGAGAGTATTATGGACTCGGCAGTGGACAGGTGATGCGGATTCTAAAAGGCACATGGAGGTTTTGCCTTACAAGGGTGAGGAATTGTTTGGGGATGGTCTCTCGGACCTCGTTTCCACAGCGACAGCTGGGAAGTCGACATTTTTACCCCAGGTTCCCTCACAGCCAAAGAAAGCACCGTATTATCAGGTACAGTCCTTTCGGCCCCAGAAAGGCAAGCGGGTTAGAGGCGCGTCCTTTCTGCCCAGAGGCAGGGGTAGAGGAAAAAAGCTGCACCATACAGCCAGTTCCCAAGAACAGAAATCCTCCCCTGCTTCCACTAAATCCACCGCATGACGCTGGGGCTCCACTGGTGGAGCCATGTGCGGTGGGGGCCCGTCTCTGGAACTTCAGCGACCGGTGGGTTCGCTCACAGGTGGATCCCTGGGTTCTACAAGTGGTATCTCAGGGATACAAGCTGGAAATCGAGACGTCTCCCCCTCGCCGTTACCTCAAATCAGCCTTGCCAGCTACTCCCCAGGACAGGGAGGTAGTGCTGGCGGCAATTCACAAGCTGTACCTCCAGCAGGTGATAATAAAAGTTCCCCTCCTTCAACAGGGACGGGGTTACTATTCCACAATGTTTGTGGTACCGAAGCCAGACGGTTCGGTGAGACCCATTCTAAATTTGAAATTCTTGAACACTTATATAAGAAGGTTCAAGTTCAAAAGGGAATCGCTCAGGGCGGTTATTGCAAGCCTGGAAGAAGGGGATTACATGGTATCACTGGACATCAAGGATGCTTACCTGCATGTCCCCATTTACCCACCTCACCAGGTGTACCTCCGTTTTGTGGTACAAGACTGCCATTACCAATTCCAGACGTTGCCGTTTGGTCTGTCCACGGCACCGAGGGTATTTACCAAGGTAATGGCCGAAATGATGATATTCCTTCGAAAGAAGGGAGTTATAATTATCCCATACTTGGACGATCTCCTTATAAAGGCGAGGTCCAGGGAGCAGTTGTTGGTCGGAGTAACACTATCTCAGGAAGTGCTACAACAGCACGGCTGGATTCTGAATATTCCAAAGTCGCAGCTGGTTCCTACGACGCGTCTGCTGTTCCTGGGTATGATTCTGGACACAGAACAGAAGAAGGTGTTTCTCCCGGAGGAGAAGGCCAAGGAGCTGTCATCTCTAGTCAGAGACCTCCTGAAACCAAAACAGGTGTCGGTGCATCACTGCACGCGAGTCCTGGGAAAGATGGTAGCTTCTTACGAGGCAATTCCATTCGGCAGGTTCCATGCAAGGATCTTTCAGTGGGATCTGTTAGACAAGTGGTCCAGATCGCATCTTCAGATCACCCTGTCCCCGAGGGCCAGGGTGTCTCTGCTGTGGTGGCTGCAGAGTGCTCATCTTCTAGAGGGCCGCAGATTCGGCATACAGGACTGGGTCCTGGTAACCACGGATGCAAGCCTCCGAGGTTGAGGGGCAGTCACGCAGGGAAGAAACTTCCAAGGACAATGGTCGAGTCAGGAGACTTCCCTACACATAAATATTCTGGAACTAAGGGCCATTTACAATGCCCTAAGTCAGGCAAGACCCCTGCTTCAAAACCAGCCGGTGCTGATTCAGTCAGACAACATCACGGCGGTCGCCCATGTAAACCGACAGGGCGGCACAAGAAGCAGGATGGCGATGGCATAAGCCACAAGGATTCTCCGATGGGCGGAAAATCACGTGATAGCACTGTCAGCAGTGTTCATTCCGGGAGTGGACAACTGGGAAGCAGACTTCCTCAGCAGGCACGACCTCCACCCGGGAGAGTGGGGACTTCATCCAGAAGTCTTCCAACTGATTGTGAACCGTTGGGAACGGCCACAGGTGGACATGATGGCGTCCCGCCTAAACAAAAAGCGAAAAAGATATTGCGCCAGGTCAAGGGACCCTCAGGCGATAGCTGTGGACGCTCTAGTGACACCGTGGGTGTAGTCGGTTTATGTGTTCCCTCCTCTTCCTCTCATACCAAAGGTGCTGAGGATTATAAGAAAAAGAGGAGTAAGAACTATACTCATCGTTCCGGATTGGCCAAGAAGGACTTGGTACCCGGAACTACAAGAAATGATCTCAGAGGACCCTTGGCCTCTGCCTCTCAGACAGGACCTGCTACAGCAGGGGCCCTGTCTGTTCCAAGACTTACCGCGGCTGCGTTTGACGGCATGGCGGTTGAACGCCGGATCCTGATGGAAAAGGGCATTCCGGTTGAAGTCATTCCTACGCTGATAAAGGCTAGGAAAGAGGTGACAGCACAGCATTATCACCGCATATGGCGGAAATATGTTGCTTGGTGTGAGGCTATGAAGGCCCCCACAGAAGAATTTCAGCTGGGTCGATTTCGGCACTTCCTACAGTCAGGAGTGACTATGGGCCTAAAATTGGGATCCATTAAAGTCCAGATTTCGGCCCTGTATTTTCTTTCAAAAAGAACTGGCTTCACTGCCTGAAGTTCAGACGTTTGTTAAGGGAGTGCTGCATATTCAGCCCCCTTTTGTGCCCCCAGTGGCACCTTGGGATCTCAACGTGGTGTTGGATTTCCTAAAATCACATTGGTTTGAGCCACTTCAGACCGTGGAATTAAAATATCTCACGTGGAAAGTGGTCATGCTTTTGGCCTTGGCTTCGGCTAGGCGGGTGTCAGAATTGGCGGCTTTATCCTGTAAAAGCCCCTATCTGATCTTCCATATGGACAGAGCAGAATTGAGGACGCGTCCCCAATTCCTCCCTAAGGTGGTATCAGCTTTTCACTTGAACCAACCTATTGTAGTGCCGGCGGCTACTCAGGACTTGGAGGCTTCCAAGTTACTGGACGTAGTCCGGGCCCTAAAAATCTATGTTTCCAGGAAGGCTAGAGTCAGAAAGACTGACTCGCTGTTTATCCTGCATGCACCCAACAAGTTGGGTGCTCCTGCTTCTAAGCAGACTATTGCTCGCTGGATCTGCTCCACGATTCAACTTGCACATTCTGCGGCTGGACTGCCGCATCCTAAATCTGTCAAGGCCCATTCCACGAGGAAGGTGGGCTCTTCTTGGGCGGCTGCCCGAGGGGTCTCGGCTTTACAACTTTGCCGAGCTGCTACCTGGTCGGGATCAAACACGTTTGCAAAATTCTACAAGTTTGATACCCTGGCTGAGGAGGACCTTGAGTTTGCTCATTCGGTGCTGCAGAGTCATCCGCACTCTCCCGCCCGTTTGGGAGCTTTGGTATAATCCCCATGGTCCTTACGGAGTTCCCAGCATCCACTAGGACGTTAGAGAAAATAAGATTTTACTCACCGGTAAATCTATTTCTCGTAGTCCGTAGTGGATGCTGGGCGCCCATCCCAAGTGCGGATTGTCTGCAATACTTGTATATAGTTATTGCCTAACTAAAGGGTTATTGTTATGAGCCATCTGTTCGTGAGGCTCAGTTGTTATTCATACTGTTAACTGGGTATAGTATCACGAGTTGTACGGTGTGATTGGTGTGGCTGGTATGAGTCTTACCCGGGATTCCAAATCCTTTCCTTATTGTGTCAGCTCTTCCGGGCACAGTTTCCCTAACTGAGGTCTGGAGGAGGGGCATAGAGGGAGGAGCCAGTGCACACCAGTAGATCTAATTCTTTCTTAGAGTGCCCAGTCTCCTGCGGAGCCCGTCTATTCCCCATGGTCCTTACGGAGTTCCCAGCATCCACTACGGACTACGAGAAATAGATTTACCGGTGAGTAAAATCTTAATTTTCTCTTAGGCCGTAGAGGATGCTGGGAATGCTTCAAGAACCATGGGAGGTATAGACGGGCTCCACAGGAGACATGGTCACACTATAAGACCCTGAATGGGTGTGAACTGGTCCTCCCTCTATGCCCCTCCTCCAGATCCCAGTTATAGGAACTGTGCCCAGGGAGACTGACATTTCGAAGAAAAGGATTTATTTAATTTTTAAACTAAGGTGAGATACATACCAGCTCACACCTCAAACACGCCGTACAACATGGCATTCAACAACAACGCATGCAACGGCACGACCAACAACAGTCACAGATTGAATGAACTCAACGCAACATGAGCGTAATTATAACCAAACTGCAGATACAGCCCGCACTGGGACGGGCGCCCAGCATCCTCTACGGACCTTGAGAAAAGGATTTACCGGTAGGTTTGAAAATCCTATTTTCTCATACATACTAGAGGATGCTGAGGATGCTTCAAGAACCATTGGGTTTATACCAAAGCTCTAGAATGGGCGGGAGAGTGCGGATGACTCTGCAGCACCGATTGACCAAACAAGAGGTCCTCCTCAGCTAGGGTATCAAACTTGTAAAACTTTGCAAAGGTGTTTGATCCTGACCAAGTAGCAGCTCGGCAAAGTTGTAACGCCGAGATCCCTCGGGCAGCCGCCCAGGATGAGCCCACCTTACTGGTAGAATGGGCTTTCACCGATTTCGGTAACGGCAATCCTGCCGTAGAATGAGCCTGCTGAATCGTATTACAAATCCAGCGCGCAGTAGTCTGCTTAGAAGCAGGAGCCCCAATCTTGTTGGGAGCCCACAGGACAAACAGAGCCTCTGTTTTCCTAATCTGAGCCGTTCTGGCGACATAGATCTTCAAAGCTCTGACTACATCAAGAGACTTTGATTCCACCAAGGTGTCAGTAGCCACCGGCACCACAATAGGCTGGTTCACGTGAAATGAAGAAACTACTTTTGGCAGAAATTGCTGACGAGTTCTCAACTCCGCTCTATCAGCATGGAAGATTAAATAGGGGCTTTTATGAGACAAATCCGCCAACTCATACACCCGCCTTGCGGACGCCAAGGCCAACAACATGACTACTTTCCAAGTA
This sequence comes from Pseudophryne corroboree, assembly GCF_028390025.1. Classification (NCBI taxonomy): domain Eukaryota; kingdom Metazoa; phylum Chordata; class Amphibia; order Anura; family Myobatrachidae; genus Pseudophryne; species Pseudophryne corroboree. Next base: position 520,022,521 of record NC_086448.1, on the reverse strand, counting down.
AGGAATTTTAACTCAACCTTGCGCAAAGGTTCAAACCAATGCGATTGCAGGAACTACAACACCACATTAAGATCCCACGGTGCCAAAGGAGGCACAAATGGAGGTTGGATGTGTAGCACGCCTTTCACGAAGGTCTGAACTTCTGGAAGGGAGGCCAGTTCTTTCTGAAAAAAGATCGACAAGGCCGAAATCTGTACTTTAATGGAGCCTAACTTTAGGCCCGCATCCACACCCGCTTGCAAAAAATGGAGCAAACGCCCTAGATGAAAATCTTCCGTAGGAGCCTTCTTGGATTCACACCAAGACACATATTTCCTCCAAATACGGTGGTAATGCTTTGCCGTTACTTCTTTTCTAGCCTGAAGAAGTGTGGGAATGACTTCACTGGGAATACCCTTTCGGGCTAGGATTTGGCGTTCAACCGCCACGCCGTCAAATGCAGCCACGGTAAGTCTTGATACACGCACGGCCCCTGTTGCAACAGGTCCTCCTGAAGAGGAAGAGGCCAGGGATCCTCTATGAGCAACTCCTGAAGATCTGGATACCAGGCCCTTCTTGGCCAATCCGGAACAATGAGTATCGCCTGAACCCTTGTTCTTCTTATAATTTTTATCACCTATGGAATGAGTGGAAGTGGAGGGAACACATATACCGATGGAAACACCCACGGTGTCACTAGGGAATCCACCGCTATCGCTTGAGGGTCCCTTGACCTGGAACAATATCTCTGAAGTTTCTTGTTGAGGCGGGACACCATTATGTCTACTTGAGGAATTCCCCAACGACTCGTCACTTCTGCAAAGACCTCTCAATGAAGACCCCACTTTCCTGGATGGAGATCGTGTCTGCTGAGGAAGTCTGCTTCCCAGTTGTCCACTCCCGGAATGAAGACTGCTGACAGAACGCTGGCATGTCTTTCCGCCTAGCAAAGAATCTTTGTGGCCTCGGCAATCACCGCTCTGCTCCTTGTTCCGCCTTGGCGGTTTATGTACGCCACTGCTGTCACGTTGTCTGACTGAATCAAGACAGGCAGACCTCGAAGAAAATATTCTGCTTGCAGAATGCCGTTGTAGATGGCCCTTAATTCCAGAATGTTTATGTGTAGACAAGCTTCCTGGCTTGACCACTTTCCCTGAAAATTTCTTACCTATGTGACTGCTCCCCAGCCTCGGAGGCTTGCATCTGTGGTCACCAGGATCCAATCCTGAATCCCGAACCTGCGTCCCTCCAGAAGGTGAGAACTGTGCAGCCACCACAGAAGGGAGATTCTGGTCCTGGGAGATAGAATTATTTTCCGGTGCATGTGGAGGTGAGACCCGGACCACTTGTCCAACAGGTCCCACTGAAAAGGGTCCGCCACCATCTTCCCCAGCAACCGAGTGCATTGAAGAACTGACACCCTTGCTGGTTTCAGAATCTGTTTTACCATGTTCTGTATTTCCAGAGCCTTCTCCACTGGAAGAAAAACTCTCTGCAATTCTGTATCCAGAATCATACCCAGGAACGACAGCCTTGTCGTCGGATTCAGCTGTGATTCTGGCAAATTTAGGAGCCAACCATGGTGTTGCAAAATCGTCAGTGAAAGGGCAACACTTTCCAGCAATTGTTCCTTGGATCTCGCCTTTATGAGGAGATCGTCCAAGTACGGGATAATTGTAACTCCCTGCTTGCGCAGGAGAACCATCATTTCCGCCATTACTTTGGTGAAAATCCTCGGAGCCGTGGACAGACCAAACGGCAACGTCTGAAATTGGTAATGACAATCCTGAACACAGAGCCGGCCTTAGGCATAGGCAAACTAGGCAATTGCCTAGGGCATCTGGTATGCCCAGGGGCACAAGCAGCTTCCGCTGATTAAAATGATATGCGGCATGCCTATATTCTGTGTGGCATTTTGTATGCAGATGCAGATACAGTCACAGTCGCACACAGTATATAGGTATGCCGCATATAATTTTATTCAGTGGAAGCTGCTTGTGCATCCTTGCCACATAGCAATGCAAATAAGATGCATTTTCATAAAAAATAGGCACCCGACGTTAGCAAAGCTGCCAGATGACTCACGCCAGGAAATATATGTGTCATTATGTGTATAAGGGCATTAATAATGTGCGGCATATGTGTAAGGGACATTACGTGTGTCATTATGTGTATAAATGCATTACTAATGTGTGGCATTATGTGTATAAGGTGCTCTACTGTGTGGTGTAACGTATAGAAAGGGCATTACTGTGTGGTCTAATGTGAATAAAGAGCAATATAGTGTGGTGTAATGTGAATAAGGAGCAATTCAGTATGATGTTATGTGAATGAGGGGCACTACTGTGAGGAGTAACGTATATAAGGTAAAGTGGTACTACTGTGTGATGTAATGTGAATAAGGGACACTATCGTATGATAAATTGTGAATAAAGTTGCACTACTGTGAGGCATAAGTTGAATTGGGGGTACTATTGTGTGGCCATGCCCCTTGCCAGCAAAAAGACATACCTTTTTGGCCTGGTGCTGGGAAAGGGGTGCAGGGTCAGAGGCGGAACTAGCCCTGGTGCTAGGGGGCACCAGCCAAAATCTTGCCTAGGGCATCATATTGGTTAGGGCCGGCTCTGCCTGAACAGCAAACCTTAGGTAGGCCTGATGTGGACATGGGGACATGCAAGTAGGCATCCTTTATGTCGACCGACACCATAAAATCCCCCTCCTCCAGACTGGAGATCACTGCTCAGAGAGATTACATTATGAATTTGAATTTTTGGAGAAATAAATTGAGAGATTTTAGGTTTAGGATCGGTCTGACTGAGCCATCCGGCTTCGGGACCACGAACAGGCTCAAATAAAAGCCTTCTCCCTGTTGTGACAGGGGTACTGTGACAATTACTTGATTTCGACACAACTTTAGTATCGCCGCGCATACTACCTCCCTTTCTATAAGAGAAGCTGGTAAGGCCGATTTGAAAAATCGGTGAGGGGGCACGTCTTGAAACTCTAATCTGTATCCTTGGGTCACTATGTCTACTATCCAAGGATCCAGGTCCGAGTGCACCCAGACCTGACTGAAAAGTCTGAGATGTGCCCCCACCAGTGCCGACTCCCGTAGAGGAGCCCCAGCGTCATGCGGTGGATTTGATAGAAGCCGGAGAGGACTTCTGCTCTTGGGAACTTGCCACAGCTTGTGACCTTTTTCCCCGTCCTCTTCCTCTCGCAGCAAGGAAGGAGGACCCACGTCCTTTTTTTAATTTATTGGGCCGAAAGGACTGCATCTGCTATGAGGCGTTTTCTTTTGTTGCGCAGGAACATAAGGTAAAAATGACGACTTACCCGCGGTAGCCGTAGACACCAGGTCAGTGAGGCCGTCACCAAACAGGACACTACCGTTAACGACTCCATCGCCTTCTTAGAGTCAGCGTCAGCATTCCATTGATGAATACACAATGCTCTCCTTGCTGAGACTGCCATGGCATTGGCCCTTGATCCCAAAAGACCAATATCCCTTACAGCTTCTTTTAAATATGCTGCAGCGTCCTTGATATGACCCAAAGTCAAAAGCACACTATCCCTGTCTAGGGTATCTATCTCAGATGACAAGTTATCTGCCCACTTTTCAATAGCGCTACTCACCCATGCCGAAGCAATGGCAGGGCTGAGTAGCGACCCTGTAGTGACATAAATGGATTTTAGTGTATTTTCACACTTACGATCCGCAGGATCTTTTAGGGCTGCTGTGTCAGGAGACGGAAGCACCACCTTTTTGGATAGACGCGATAAAGCTTTGTCTACCGTGGGGGTTGATTCCCACTTTTCCCAGTCCCCAAATGGAAACGGATATGCCACTGGAATTCTTTTGGAAACCTGCATCTTCTTGTCAGGATTTTCACAAGCCTTTTCAAAAAGCGCATTCAGTTCATGAGAGGGAGGAAACGTTACCTCAGGTTTCTTTCCTTTATACATACAGACCCTTGTATCAGGGACAGCAGGGTCCTCCGTGATATGTAACACGTCTTTTATCGCCACAATCATGTACTGAATGCTTTTAGCCAGTTTTGGATTTAATCTGGCATCACTATAGTCGACACTGGAATCAGAGTCTGTGTCGGTATCTGTATCAGCTATCTGGGTAAATGCATGTTTCTGTGACCCCGAAGGGGTCTGAGCTTGTGACAAAGCATCCTCCATGGATTTCCTCCATGTCTGGTTCTTAGACTCAGATCTATCAAATCTCTTAGTCAACCGAGTCACATTTGCATTTAAAACACTCAACATATTTACCCAGCCGACAGTCACTCTCACAGTATTTTCTGTCCCCATTCCAGCCTCCTCCTGGGAGGAGCACTCAGCCTCAGACATGTCGACACACACGTACCGACACCCACAACCACACTGGGGCTATAGGAGACAGACCCACAACAAAGCCTGTAAGAGAGACACAGAGGGAGTTCTGCCAGCTCACCACCCAGCGCCTATCCCAGTACTGAAGCAAGTAAAAAGACTGCCCAGACCTGTTAGCGCTTTATAATAAGAATTTACTCACCGGTAATTCTATTTCTCGTAGTCCGTAGTGGATGCTGGGACTCCGTAAGGACCATGGGGAATAGCGGCTCCGCAGGAGACTGGGCACAACTATAAAGAAAGCTTTAGGTCTAACTGGTGTGCACTGGCTCCTCCCACTATGACCCTCCTCCAGACTTCAGTTAGGATACTGTGCCCGGAAGAGCTGACACAATAAGGAAGGATTTTGAATCCCGGGTAAGACTCATACCAGCCACACCAATCACACCGTATAACTCGTGATACAATACCCAGTTAACAGTATGATAACAACTGAGCCTCTCAACAGATGGCTCAACAATAACCCTTTAGTTAAGCAATAATTATGTACAAGTATTGCAGACAATCCGCACTTGGGATGGGCGCCCAGCATCCACTACGGACTACGAGAAATAGAATTACCGGTGAGTAAATTCTTATTTTCTCTGACGTCCTAAGTGGATGCTGGGACTCCGTAAGGACCATGGGGATTATACCAAAGCTCCCAAACGGGCGGGAGAGTGCGGATGACTCTGCAGCACCGAATGAGCAAACTCTAGGTCCTCCTCAGCCAGGGTGTCAAACTTGTAGAATTTAGCAAACGTGTTTGACCCCGACCAAGTAGCTGCTCGGCAAAGTTGAAGAGCCGAGACCCCTCGGGCAGCCGCCCAAGAAGAGCCCACCTTCCTCGTGGAATGGGCTTTTACTGATTTAGGATGCGGCAGTCCAGCCGCAGAATGTGCAAGCTGAATCGTACTACAGATCCAGCGAGCAATAGTCTGCTTTGAAGCAGGAGCACCCATCTTGTTAGGTGCATACAGGATAAATAGCGAGTCAGTTTTCCTGACTCCAGCCGTCCTGGAAACATATATTTTCAAGGCCCTGACTACGTCCAGTAACTTGGAATCCTCCAAGTCCCTAGTAGCCGCAGGCACCACGATAGGTTGGTTCATATGAAAAGCTGATACCACCTTAGGGAGAAACTGGGGACGAGTCCTCAATTCTGCCCTATTCATATGGAAAATCAGATAAGGGCTTTTACATGACAAAGCCGCCAATTCTGATACACGCCTGGCCGAAGCCAAGGCCAACAACATGACCACTTTTCCACGTGAGATATTTCAAATCCACGGTTTTCAGTGGCTCAAACCAATGTGACTTTAGGAAATCCAACACCACGTTGAGATCCCAAGGTGCCACTGGAGGCACAAAAGGGGGCTGAATATGCAGTACTCCCTTAACAAAAGTTTGAACTTCAGGTAGTGAAGCCAGTTCTCTCTGGAAGAAAAATCGATAGAGCCGAAATCTGGACCTTAATGGAACCCAATTTAAGGCCCAAAGTCACCCCTGACTGTAGGAAGTGCAGGAAACGGCCCAGCTGAAATTCCTCCGTTGGGGCCTTCCTGACCTCACACCACGCAACATTTTCGCCATATGCGGTGATAATGGTTTGCGGTAACTTCTTTCCTAGCTTTAATCAGCGTAGGAATGACTTCCTCCGGAATGCCCTTTTCCTTCAGGATCCGGTGTTCAACCGCCATGCCGTCAAACGCAGCCGTGGTATGTCTTGGAACAGACAGGGCCCCTGCTGCAGCAGGTCTTGTCTGAGCGGTAGAGGCCATGGGTTCTCTGAGATCATTTCTTGAAGTTCCGGGTACCAAGCTCTTCTTGGCCAATCCGGAACAATGAGTATAGTTCTTACTCCTCTTCTCCGTATTATCCTCAGTACCTTTGGTATGAGAGGAAGAGGAGGGAACACATAAACCGACCGGTACACCCACGGTGTCACTAGAGCGTCCACAGCCATCGCCTGCGGGTCTCTTGACCTGGCGCAATACTTTTCTAGCTTTTTGTTTAGGCGGGACGCCATCATGTCCACCTGTGGCCTTTCCCAATGGTTTACAATCAGTTGGAAGACTTCTGGATGAAGTCCCTACTCTCCAGGGTGGAGGTCGTGCCTGCTGAGGAAGTCTGCTTCCCAGTTGTCCACTCCCGAAATGAACACTGCTGACAGTGCTAACACGTGATTTTCCGCCCATCGGAGAATCCTTGTGGCTTCTGCCATCGCCGTCCTGCTTCTCGTGCCGCACTGTCGGTTTACATGGGCGACCGCCGTGATGTTGTCTGACTGGATCAGCACCGGCTGGTTTTGAAGCAGGGGTTTTGCCTGACTTAGGGCATTGTAAATGGCCCTTAGTTCCAGAATATTTATGTGCAGGAAAGTCTCCTGACTTGACCATAGTCCTTGGAAGTTTCTTCCCTGTGTGACTGCCCCCCAGCCTCGAAGGCTGGCATCCGTGGTCACCAGGACCCAGTCCTGTATGCCGAATCTGCGGCCCTCTTGAAGATGAGCACTCTGCAGCCACCACAGCAGAGACACCCTTGTCCTTGGAGACAGGGTTATCAGCCGATGCATCTGAAGATGCGATCCGGACCACTTGTCCAACAGGTCCCACTGAAAGGTTCTTGCATGGAACCTGCCGAATGGAATTGCTTCGTAGGAAGCTACCATCTTTCCCAGGATCCGCGTGCAGTGATGCACCGACACCTGTTTTGGCTTTAGGAGGCCTCTGACTAGAGATGACAGCTCATTGGCCTTCTCCTCCGGGAGAAACACTTTTTTCTGTTCTGTGTCCAGAACCATCCCCAGGAACAGTAGACGTGTCGTAGGGACCAGCTGCGACTTTGGAATGTTTAGGATCCAGCCGTGCTGTTGTAGCACCTCCCGAGATAGTGCTACCCTGACCAACAACTGCTCTCTGGACCTCGCCTTTAACAGGAGATCGTCCAAGTACGGGATAATTAAAACTCCCTTCTTTCGAAGGAGTATCATCATTTCGGCCATTACCTTGGTAAAGACCCTCGGAGCCGTGGATAGACCGAACGGCAACGTCTGGAATTGGTAATGACAATCCTGTACCACAAATCTGAGGTACTCCTGGTGAGGATGGTAAATGGGGACATGCAGGTAAGCATCCTTGATGTCCAGTGATACCATGTAATCCCCCTTCCATCTTGAACTTGAATTTTTTTATACATGTGTTCAAGGATTTCAAATTTAAAATGGGTCTCACCGAACCGTCCGGTTTCGGTACCACAAACATTGTGGAATAGTAACCCCGTCCTTGTTGAAGTAGGGGTACCTTTACTATCACCTGTTGTGAATACAGCTTGTGAATTGCCTGTAACAATTGCCAACCACTCCCTAGCCTGAGGGAGTGGTTGGCAAGGCAGATTTGAGGAAACGGCGGGGGGGGAGACGTCTCGAATTCCAGCTTGTACCCCTGAGATACTATCTGAAAAATCCAGGGATCCACCCGTGAGCAAGCCCACTGATTGCTGAAATATTTGAGACGGGCCCCCACCGTACCTGGCTCCGCCTGTGGAGCCCCAGCATCATGCTGTGGACTTAGAGGAAGCGGGGGAGGACTTTTGCTCCTGGGAACTGGCTGTATGCTGCAGCTTTTTTCCCCTACCTCTGCCTCTGGGCAGAAAGGACGCGCCTTTAACCCGCTTGCCTCTATTGGGCCGAAAGGACTGTACCTGATAATACGGTGCTTTCTTTGGCTGTGAGGGAACATGGGGTAAAAATGTAGACTTTCCAGCTGTTGCTGTGGAAACGAGGTCCGAGAGACCATCCCCGAACAACTCCTCACCCTTATACGGCAGAACTTCCATGTGTCGTTTGGAATCTGCATCTCCTGTCCACTGCCGAGTCCATAACCCTCTCCTGGCAGAAATGGACATTGCACTAATTTTGGATGCCAGCCGGCAAATATCCCTCTGTGCATCCCTCATGTATAAAAGTGCGTCTTTTATATTCTCTACGGTTAGCAATATAGTGTCCCTGTCTAGGGTATCTATATTTTCTGACAGGGAATCTGACCATGCAGCTGCAGCACTGCACATCCATGCTGAAGCAATAGCTGGTCTCAGTATAACACCTGTGTGTGTATATATAGATTTCAGGATAGCCTCCTGCTTTCTATCCGCAGATTCCTTCAGGGCGTCCGTATCCGGAGACGGTAGTGCCACCTTCTTTGACAAGCGTGTGAGCGCTTTATCCACTCTAGGGGATGTTTCCCAACGTGACCTATCCTCTGGCGGGAAAGGGTACGCCATTAGTAACCTCTTAGAAATTACCAGCTTCTTATCAGGGGAAGCCCACGCTTCTTCACCCACTTCATTTAACTCCTCAGATGGAGGAAAAGCTACTGGTAGTTTTTTCTCTCCAAACATAATACCCTTTTTTGTGGTACCCGGGGTAACATCAGAAATGTGCAACACATTTTTCATTGCCTCAATCATGTAACGTGTGGCCCTACTGGAAGTTACATTAGTCTCATCGTCGTCGACACTGGAGTCAGTATCCGTGTCGACATCTGTGTCTGCCATCTGAGGTAGCGGGCGTTTTAGAGCCCCTGATGGCTTTTGAGACGCCTGGGCAGGCACAGGCTGAGAAGCCGGCTGTCCCACATTAGGTATGTCGTCAAACCTTTTATGCAAGGAGTCGACACTGTCGCGTAATTCCTTCCACAGCACCATCCACTCAGGTGTCGCCCCCGCAGGGGGTGACATCACATTTACAGGCATCTGCTCCGCCTCCACATAAGCCTCCTCATCAAACATGTCGACACAGCCGTACCGACACACCGCAAACACACAGGGAATGCTCTGACAGAGGACAGGACCCCACAAAGCCCTTTGGGGAGACAGAGAGAGTATGCCAGCACACACCAGAGCGCTATATAACACAGGGATCCCACTATAAATGAGTGTTTTCCCTTATAGCTGCTTTTTATATATATATATATATATATAGAAGAAGGGCAAGTCGCACTCACGTTTATATCCTCAATACAGCAGCTGGGGTGTCATCCATGGATTCCCTCCAGAGAATCCAATTAAAGAGAAAAGCAAATGGAGCACTCACCAGTCTTTGCATAGGTGTAGATATCAAATTTGAAATTTTATTTCTCCAGACAGCATAGATAGCACAGCATGACTGTTTGCTACAGTCCAATAACTTTGAAAAAAGCCCAAGCCCAAACGTTTTCGGCCATATCCAGACCGTCATCAGGGGACACAGGAAACATCAGAGAGCTGTCACTTCATATTTAGCACATCAGCAGCCTAACTGACCATGCCTCACCGGCTCCCTAAATACCCATTATTCAAAAAACGCGCCAAAATTGCGTCATTATGTGGGCGGAGTCAGCCCAGTATATTCGTAATTATACATATGAACAACCCAATATTAATATAAATGGATATTAATGCAGATCACCCATTTCATATTAGTATCAACAATCCACAACCAGAGTCTCAATATTATAAAAATACCTGAGCAAAGATCGTAATGGTTGCATAGCAACCACTACCCAGCCGCCCCATCTCTGTCAGCCGCCAATCGGGACCTAAACGGAAGTGACGTATCGGACTGGTCGCCTAGCAAATTTCTCCTTGGTGTCATTCCACAGTAGGATATGTCAATAGGATTATCTCTAGATATGCATGTTTAATTTTCTGTATGTTTTTGTTTTCCTGTATTTACCTTCCTCTTCTGAATTCATCTTCCCTAACTCAGCTCCAATACCTGACTGTGTTTGTTTGGTTAAGTCTGATTTTACATAATGTCTCAATCTGAGGTTGTTTTGTTTGATGAGGAATTGTTATCAGCCGCTGAAAATCAGCTGGTATCACTGACTGATGACGATGCCGAAAAGGTATATTTTGACCACTTTGAATTCACCAGGCTCCCTGATGAGAAACCTATTGATTTGATGCATAAAATCATACGCCTCAAAAGAAGGGAAACAGAATTGACATTACATGGTCAGTTCTTGTCAGAATATCACAGGTCCAAGAGAATTCCTAGAGGATTCCGCATCACTAATACGCCAACCATTGGTAGAACCAATGCTGTGTTTTGCAGCAAGTGGTGCGGGGTCCTCAATAAATGTTCCTTGGACCTGATCCTCCTAGTTATTGAGGAAGTCGGTATTGAACTTGTGAAGGTCCGTGATGAAATCACGAAATTTGAAAAATCTAATTTATATATATATCCTGCGCCTAAATTTAGTGCCCCCCCTCTCTTTTTTACCCTTCTGTAGGTTTCAGACTGCAGGGGAGAGCCAGGGAGCTTCCTGCCAGCGGAGCTGTGAGGGAAAAATGGCGCCAGTGTGCTGAGGGAGATGGCCCCGCCCCTTTTCCGGCTGACTTCTCCCGCTTTTTCTGGAATACTGGCAGGGGTATTTTTACATCTATATAGCCTCTAGGACTATATATGATGTAGATTTGCCAGCCAAGGTGTCATATATTGCCCTCAGGGCGCCCCCCAGCGCCCTGCACCCATCAGTGACCGGAGTGTGAGGTGTACATGAGGAGCAATGGCGCACAGCTGCAGTGCTGTGCGCTACCTTGGTGAAGACCAAAGTCTTCTGCCGCCGATTTTCCGGACCTCTTCATGCTTCTGGCTCTGTAAGGGGGACGGCGGCGCGGCTCCGGGAACGAACACCAAGGTCGGGTCCTGCGGTCGATCCCTCTGGAGCTAATGGTATCCAGTAGCCTAAGAAGCCCAAACTACCACCTGTTATGTAGGTTCGCTTCTTCTCCCCTTAGTCCCTCGCTGCAGTGAGTCTGTTGCCAGCAGATCTCACTGTAAAATAAAAAACCTAAATATACTTTCTTTCTAGGAGCTCAGGAGAGCCCCTAGTGTGCATCCAGCTCAGCCGGGCACAAGATTCTAACTGAAGTCTGGGGGAGGGTCATAGTGGGAGGAGCCAGTGCACACCAGTTAGACCTAAAGCTTTCTTTATAGTTGTGCCCAGTCTCCTGCGGAGCCACTATTCCCAATGGTCCTTACGGAGTCCCAGCATCCACTTAGGACGTCAGAGAAATATATATAAACAATTTGCCCCAAATCACTTGTGGCGCTGGTCAGAGCTGTGAGGGCTAAGCCACGCCCCCTACATGGCGCGCTTCAGTCCCGCTTAAATTTAATATTTATACTGGCGGGGGTCCCTTAACTAGTGCCTAGGCACTGTTATTTACTTTGCCAGTGCGATTTGAGGTCCTAATGCTGCCCAGGGTGCCCCCCTGCGCCCTGCAGTGCCGTGTCGCGCTGCGCGGTACCTCAAACGCTGTCTTCTGCCATCACTGAAGTCTTCTGATCTTCCTATACTCACCCGGCTTCTGTCTTCTGGCTCTGTGAGGGGGTGATGGCGCTGCTCCGGGAACAAGCAGCTAGGCGCACCAAGTGATCGAACCCTCTGGAGCTAATGGTGTCTAGTAGCCTAAGAAGCAGAGCCCCCTGAGTCCCACGATGCAAGGAGCCTGTTGCCAGCAGGTCTCCCTGAAAACAACAAACCTAAACTAAGTCTATTTCTGAGAAACTCTGGAGAGCTCCTCAGTGTGCATCCAGTCTCGCTGGGCACAGAATCTAACTTGGGTCTGGAGGAGGGGCATAGAGGGAGGAGCCAGTTCACACCCATTCGGGGTCTTATAGTGTGCCCGTGTCTCCTGCGGGTCCCGTCTATACCCCCCATGGTTCTTGAAGCATCCCCAGCATCCTCTAGGACGTATGAGAAATAAAAGATATATAAAAAGTCTCTTTCACATCATTGTAAAAATGTATCTGCAATGTTGTTAATTAGTATCCAAGTGCCAGATGGTAAAAAGCAAACAGTCTTAACGAAACAATGTAGCAGGTTTTATCCTTGCCGGACAATAACCACTTAGTAGCAGTCTAGTTCTGTTTGTGAAGTTCTTTGGAAAGAAACTATTATGCAGTGCAGAATTTGATTAAAACATGGCCATGTTAATTATGTTTTATTACCCCGTCTGTTTTGCTGAAATGGGAACAGCTTCTAGACTCCCGGCTCTGGATCTTTTATCCTTTTTTAACAAGCCTAGTCTGGAGATGTGAAGACGGTCCCCGTCATGTGCATCAAGCTCTCAGAAGGGTGTCTGACCAGCTCATAGTATCAGTTGAAAAGACGCGTTTCCATGCTTGTAGTGTCTCTCGGCAGCTTCTTCAGTCAGTATCAAATAAATGTGGGGTAATGTTAACAAAAGAGCATTAGACCCTTGTTTTACTACCAGCTAGGAAGTTTTTCAGACACTAATAACTTTGTCTTATGGATAATAACAATTCCTTTTATAGTTTGTCAGCGCATTCTATCCATTTTTTCTTTGGTTTATTGCTTGTTAGGGGTTGAGTAGACCCTTTGGGAATAGAAAGCTGCAGACAAACAAACGTATAAGCACTGAGCTGTTTAATTGGGCGCCAGGAGATACTTGTATCAACCTTTCTCACCCAGGATGCCACTAAAGGCCTAATTCAGGGTTGATCGCAAAAGCAAAACCTTTCTCTAATGGGCAAAACCATGTTGCACTGCAGGTGGGGCAGATGTAACGTGCAGAGAGACTTAGATTTGGGTGGGGCTTGTTCAAACTGAAATCTAAATTGCAGTGTAAAAATAAAACAGCCAGTATTTATCCTGCTCAGAAATATAACCCACCCAAATCTAACTCTCTTTGCACATGTTACATCTGCCCCACCTGCAGTGCACCATGCTTATTTGTTCATATACTGTAATTGGGCACTGTAGATCCCTTGTGGTGCCATATAAAGTACAATAGTAATATGGCATATTTAAAACATTTTTGGATGTGAAAAAACAGGATTTTAATACCTACCGGTAAATCCTTTTCTCCTAGTCTGTAGACGATGCTGGGGTCCACTATAGTATCATGGGGTATAGACGGTTCCGCAGGAGCCATGGGCACTTTAAGACTTTTCAAGGATGTGAACTGGCTCCCCCCTCTATGCCCCTCCTCCAGACCTCAGTTATAGGAACTGTGCCCAGGGAGACGGACATTTCGAGGAAAGGATTTACTTATTATTTAATGGTGAGATTCATACCAGCTCACACCTCAACCATGCCGCACACATGGCATTCAACATAACACATGCCAACGGGCATGAACAATTGCAGCAACATGCTAAAAATAACAGTAACACAACATCTGTGTAACTACAACCGTAACAACTGCAGGAAAAGTACGCACTGGGTCGGGCGCCCAGTATCCTCTACGGACTAGGAGAAAAGGATTTACCAGTAGGTATTAAAATCCTGTTTTCTCATACGTCCTAGAGGATGCTGGGGTCCACTTTAGTACCATGGGGTTATACCAAAGCTCCAGTACGGGCGGGAGAGTGCCTATGACCCTGAAGCACCGATTGACCCAACTTGAGGTCCTCATCGGTCAAGGTGTCAAACTTGTAAAACTTTGCAAACGCGTTTGCCCCTGACCAAGTATCTGCTCGGCAAAGTTGTAATGCCGAGACCCCCCCGGGCAGCTGCCCAGGATGCGCCCACCTTTCTATTAGAATGGGCATTTACCGATGCCGTGGAATGAGCGTGCTGAATCGTCCCTTTGATCCAGCGCGCAATGGTCTGCTTAGAAGCAGGACACCCAATCTTGTTGGGAGCATACAGGACAAACAGAGCCTCTGTTTTCCGTGCCCGAGCTGTTCTTGCGACATAAATTTTCAAAGCTCTAACTACATCAAGAGACTTTGACGCAGTGAAAGTGTCAGTAGCCACTGGCACCACAATAGGTTGGTTCATATGGAAAGACGAAACCACCTTTGGAAGAAATTGTTGGCGAGTTCTTAACTCTGCTCTATCTTCATGGAAGATCAGGTAAGGGCTCTTGTGGGACAAGGCCCCCAACTCAGACACCCGCCTTGCGGATGCCAAGGCCAATAACATGACCACCTTCCAAGTGAGAAACTTCAATTCTATCTCCTTCAGTGGTTCAAACCAATCTGATTGCAGGAACTGCAACACCACATTAAGGTCCCATGGTGCCACCGGGGGCACAAATGGAGGTTGGATGTGCAGCACTCCTTTCACGAACGTCTGAACTCCTGGAAGGGAGGCCAATTGTCTTTGAAAGAAAATTGATAAGGCTGAAATCTGGACCTTGACTGAACCCAATCGTAGGCCCGCATCCACACCAGCCTGTAGAAAATGGAGAAAACGTCCTAACTGAAACTCTTCCGTTGGAGCCTTTTGGATTCACACTAAGACACATATTTTCTCCAAATACGGTGGTAATGCTTAGACGTTACTCCTTTCCTGGCCTGAATAAGTGTGGGAATGACTTCTTTTGGAATACCCTTTCGGGGCTAGGATCCGGCGCTCAACAGCCATGCCGTCAAACGTAGCCGCGGTAAGTCTTGATATACGCACGGCCCCTGCTGCAGCAGGTCCTCGTGAGGAGGAAGAGGCCGAGGATCTTCCATGAGCAACTCCTGAAGAGCTGGATACCAAGCCCTCCTTGGCCAGTCTGGGGCAATGAGGATCGCTCGAACCCTTGTTCACCATATGATTTTGAGAACTTTTGGTATCAGTGGAAGTGGAGGGAAGACATATACCGACCGAAACACCCACTGGGTCACCAGTGCATCCACTGCTATTGCTTGAGGGTCTCTCAACCTGGAACAATATCTCTGAAGCTTCTTGTTGAGACGAGATGCCATCATGTCTACTTGAGGAACTCCCCAAAGACTTCTTGGTGGAGGCCCCACTCTCCTGGATGGAGATTGTGTCTGCTGAGGAAGTCTGCTTCCCAGTTGTCCACTCCCGGAATGAAAATTGCTGACAGAGCTCTTGCATGTCTTTCTGCCCAGAGGAGGATCTTTGTCACCTCTGCCATCGCTGTTCTGCTTTTCGTACCGTCCTGACGGTTTATGTACGCGACTGCTGTTACATAGTCCGACTGGATCTGCACGGGTTGATCTTGTAGAAGATGCACCGCTTGTAGAAGGCCATTGTAAATAGCTCTCAATTCCAGCACGTTTATGTGAAGACAGGTTTCCTGACTTGACCATCTTTCTTGGAAGCTTTTTCCCTCTGTGACTGCTCCCCAGCCTCGGAGACTTGCATCCGTGATTACTAGGACCTAGTCCTGAATCCCGAACCTGCGTCCCTCTAATAGGTAAGAACTGTGTAGCCACCACAGGAGCGAAATCCTGGCTTTGGAGGACAGGATTATTTTCTGGTGCATGTGCAGGTGGGAACCGGACCACTTGTCCAACAGGTCCCACTGGAACGCTCTGGCATGGAATCGGCCAAACTGTATGGCCTCGTAGGCCGCTACCATCATTCCCAACAACCGAATGCATTGATGGATCGACACTCTTGTTTGTTTCAAAATTTGCTTGACCAGTCTCTTGATTTCCAGAGCCTTTTCCACTGGAAGAAATACCCTCTGTACTTCTGTGTCCAGTATCATCCCCAGAAAGGATAATCTTGTTGTCGGTTCCAATTGTGACTTTGGAAAATTCATGATCCAACCGTGTCGTTGGAGTACTGAGAGGGAGAGTGCAATGTTCTGCACCAACCGTTCCTTGGATCTCGCTTTTATCAGGAGATAGTCCAGGTAAAGAATTATATTGACTCCTTGTTGTCGAAGGAGGACCATCATCTCTGCCATCACCTTGGTAAATATCCTCGGTGCCGTGGAGAGTACGAACGGCAACGTCTGGAACTGGTAATGGCAATCCTGTACCGCGAATCTCAGATAAGCTTGATGAGGAGGATAAATGGGAACATGTAAGTAAGCATCTTTTATGTCTACTGACACCATGAAGTCCCCTTCCTCCAGACGGGAAATCACTGCTCTCAGAGATTCCATCTTGAGCTTGAATCTTTTCAGGTAAAGATTCAGCGATTTCAGGTTCAAAATTGGTCTGACCGAGCCATCCACTTCGGAACTATGAAGAGGCTTGAATAAAACCCTTCTCCCTGTTGTGACACGGGAACCAGGACAATGACTTGATCCTGACATAATGTTTGAATTGCAGCTGTTACTACTTCTGTTTCTGGAAGAGAAGCTGGCAAGGTCGATTTGAAAAATCGGGATGGGGGGACGTCTTGAAACTCCAGTTTCTATCCATGGGACACTATTTGTAAGACCCATAGGTCCAGGCGAGATTGAAGCCAGATCTGACTGAAAAGTTTCAGACGTGCTCCCACCCGAGCGGACTCCCGCAAGGGATCCCCAGCGTCATGCTGCAGCTTTGGCAGACGCAGGGGTTGATTTCTGCTCCTGCGATCCTGGAGGCGCTGCAGATTTTTTCCCCTTTCCCCTTCCTCTACCTGCAAAGAAGGGGGAAGCTTTGGCCTTTTTGTATTTATTGGGCCGAAAGGACTGCATCTGAGAGTGATGTCTTTTTCGCCTGTGCAGGAGCATAAGGCACGAATGTCGACTTACCTGCGGTAGCCGCAGAGACTAATGCATCCAGTCCATCTCCAAACAAGGCCTCACCTTTATACGGGAGAGCCTCCATATTTCTTTCGGAATCTGCATCAGCATTCCACTGGCGAATCCACAATGCCCTCCGAGCTGATACTGCCATGGTAGCGGCTATTGAACCCAAGATCTTTCATGGCTTCTAGCATGTATGTAGCAGCGTCTTTGATATGACCTAACGTTAGGAGTATCTCGTCTCTATCTATAGTGTCAATTTCCGATGACAGGTTATCTGACCATTTTTCGATAGCCCTACTCATCCATGCGCAAGCAATGGTGGGCCTGAGTAATATACCATTGGCCACATAAATAGATTTTAACATAGTCTTCAACTTTCGGTCTGCCGGCTCCTTCAGTGAAACCGTCCCAGGTGCAGGGAGAATCACCTTTTTAGTTAACCTTGACAGGGCACTGTCTAATACGGGGTAAGACTCCCACCTTTTCCTGTCCTCTGCCGGGAAAGGATAAGCAACCTGAATCCTTTTGGGAACCTGAAATTTCTTTTCAGGGTTTACCCAAACTCCCCTAAATAGGGTATTTAGCTCATGAGAAGGAGGGAAAGTTAAATTAATTTTCCTTTCTTTATAAAAATAAGCCTTCTCCTGAGGTACAGGAGGGGCTTCCGTAACTTCCAAAACTTCCTTTATAGCAATAATCATGTATTGAATGCTTTTTGCAAATTTAGGATCTATCCCCCTGGAATCACTATCGTCGACACAGGAATCAGAGTCCGTGTCGGTACCAGTATGTACTATTTGTGCAAATGGTCTCTTATGTGACCCAGAGGGGTTGCCTATGGATGAAAAAACAAGATTTTGATACCTACCGGTAAATGCTTTTCTCCTAGTCCGTAGAGGATGCTGGGGTCCACTTCATGACCATGGGGTATAGACGGTTCCGCAGGAGCCATGGGCACTCTTAAGACTTTTCAATGTGTGTGAACTGGCTCCTCCCTCTATGCCCCTCCTCCAGACCTCAGTTATAGGAACTGTGCCCAGGGAGACGGACATTTCGAGGAAAGGATTTACTTTAATACTAGTGGTGAGATACATACCAGCTCACACCTCAACCATGCCACACAACATGGCATTCAACAGAACACACGCCAACAGGCATGAACCAATTACAGCAACATGCTGAGACTAATATAACACAACTTGTGTAACTCTAATAACAAAACTGCAGGTAAAGTACGCACTGGGACGGGCGCCCAGCATCCTCTACGGACTAGGAGAAAAGGATTTACCGGTAGGTATCAAAATCCTGTTTTCTCATATGTCCTAGAGGATGCTGGGGTCCACTTCATGACCATGGGGTTTATACCAAAGCTCCAGTACGGGCGGGAGAGTGTGGATGACCCTACAGCACCGATTGACCGAACTTGAGGTCTTCATCGGCCAAGGTGTCAAACTTGTAGAATTTTGCAAATGTGTTTGACCCCGACCAAGTAGCTGCTCGGCAAAGTTGCAATACCGAGACCCCCCCGGGCAGCCGCCCAGGATGAGGCCCACCTTCCTAGTGGAACGGGCCTTCACCAACGTCGGTAACGGCAATCCAGCCATAGTATGAGCGTGCAGAATCGTACCTCTGATCCAACGCGCAACAGTCTGCTTGGAAGCAGAACATCCAATCTTGTTGGGAGCATACAGGACAAACAAAGACTCTGTTTTCCGTATTCGAGCTGTTCTAGCGACATAAATCTTCAAAGCCCTAACCACATCTAGAGACTTTGACTCAGTGAACATGTCAGTAACTACTGGCACAATAGGTTGGTTTATGTGGAAAGATGAAACCACCTTTGGAAGAAAATGTTGACGAGTTCTCAACTCTGCCCTATCTTCATGGAAAATCAGGTAAGGGCTCTTGTGAGGCAAGGCCCCCCAATTCAGACACCCGCCGTGCGGATGCCAATGCCAAAAGCATCACCACTTTCCAAGTGAGAAACTTCAACTCTATCTCTTGTAGAGGCTCAAACCAATCCGACTGAAGGAACTGCAACACCACATTAAGGTCCCATGGTGCCACTGGAGGCACAAATGGAGGCTGGATGTGCAGAACCCCTTTCACGAAGGTCTGAACCTCTGGAAGAGAGGCCAATTGTTTTTGGAAGAACACTGACCAGGCCAAAATCTGGACCTTGATTGACCCCAGCCTGTAGAAAATGGAGAAAACGTCCCAACTGAAACTTCCGTAGGAGCCTTCTTGGATTCACACCAAGACCCACATTTTCTCCAAATACGGTGGTAATGTTTCGACGTTACTCCTTTCCTGGCCTGAATAAGGGTGGGGATGACTTCCTTGGGAATACCCTTTCGGGCTAGGATTCGACGCTCAACAGCCATGCCGTCAAACGTAGCCGCGGTAAGTCTTGATACACGCACAACCCCTCCTGCAGCAGGTCCTTGCGAAGAGGAAGAGGCTGAAGATCTTCTATGAGCAACTCCTGAAGATCTGGGTACCAAGCCCTCCTTGGCCAGGTGGGGCAATGAAGATTGCTCGTACTCTTGTTCTTCTTATGATCCTGAGCACTTTTGGGATCAGCGGAAGTGGAGGGAAGACATACACCGACTGGAACACCCACTGGGCCACTAGCGCATCCACTGCTATTGCTTGACGGTCTCTCGACCTGGAACAATATTTCTGAAGCTTCTTGTTGAGACGAGATGCCATCATGTCTACTTGAGGAACTCTCCAAAGACTTGTCACCTCTGCGAAGACTTCTTCGTGGAGGCCCCACTCTCCTGGATGGAGATCGTGTCTGCTGAGGAAGTCTGCTTCCCAGTTGTCTACTCCCGGAATGAAAATTGCCGACAGAGCCTTTACATGTCTTTCTGCCCAGAGCAGTATCTTCGTCACCTCTGCCAGTGCCGCTCTGCTTTTCGTTCCGCCCTGCCTGTTTATGTATGTGACTGCTGTTACATTGTCCGACTGGATCTGCACGGGATGATCTTGAAGATGTACCGCTTGTTGAAGGCCGTTGTAAATGGCTCTCAATTCCAGCGCGTTTATGTGAAGGCAGGCTTCCTGACTTGACCATTTTCCTTGGAAGCTTTCCCCCTGAGTGACAGCTCCCCAGCCTCGGAGACTTGCATCCGTGGTTACCAGGACCCAGTCCTGAATCCCGAACCTGCGTCCCTCTAGTAGGTGAGAACTGTGTAGCCACCACAGGAGCGAAATCCTGGCTTTTGACGACAGGATTATCTTCCGGTGCATGTGTAGGTGGGATCCCGACCACTTGTCCAACAGGTCCTGCTGGAATACTCTGGCATGGAACCTGCCAAACTGTATGGCCTCGTAGGCCGCCACAGTCTTCCCCAACAACCGAATGCACTGATGGATCGACACACTTGATGGTTTCAATATCTATTTTACCATTTTCTGGATTTCCAGAGCCTTTTCCACCGGAAGAAATACTCTCTGAACTTCTGTGTCTAGAATCATCCCGAGAAAAGACAATCTTGCCGTGGGTTCCAACTGTGACTTTGGATAATTTATGATCCAACCGTGTTGTTGGAGTATTGACAGAGAAAGTGTGATGTTTTGTAACAACTGCTCCCTGGATCTCGCCTTTATCAGGAGATCGTCTAGATAAGGAATTATATTGACTCCTTTTTGACGCAGGAGAACCATCATCTCCGCCATCACCTTGGTGAATACCCTTGGCGCCGTGGAGAGACCGAAAGGTAACGTCTGGAATTGGTAATGGCAATCCTGAACCGCGACTCTCAGATAAGCCTAGTGAGGAGGATAAATGGGAACATGCAGGTAAGCATCCTTTATGTCTACAGACACCATGTAGTCCTCCTCCTCCAGACTGGAAATCACTGCCCTCAGTGATTCCATTTTGAACTTGAATCGTTTCAAGTAGAGATTCAGATTTTTTAGATTTAGGATCGGTCTGACCTAGCCGTCCGGCTTCGGAACTACAAAAAGGCTTGAATAAAACCCCTCCCCTTGTTGTGACAAAGGTACCACTACTATGACCTGATCCTGACATAATTTTTGGATTGCCGCTGTTACTGCTTCCCTTTCCGGAAGAGAAGCTGGCAAGGTCGATTTGAAAAATCGGCATGGGGAAACGTCTTGAAACTCCAGCTTGTATCCCTGGGACACTATTTGCAACACCCAGGGATCCAGGCCAGACAGAATCCAACCTTGGCTGAACAGTTTGAGACGTGCCCCCACCCGAGCGGCCTCCCGCAAAGGAGCCCCAGCGTCATGCTGAAGATTTGGCAGAAGTAGGGGTAGACTTCTGCTCCTGGGAACCTGAAGCCGCTGTGGACTTCTTTCCCTTTCCCCTACCTGCAAAGAAGGGGGAACCTCTAGCTTTTTTGTATTTATTGGGCCGAAAGGACTGCATGTGCGGGTGATATGTATTTTTTGCCGGTGCAGGCGCAGAGGGCAAAAATGTCGACTTACCTGCGGTAGCCGCCGAGACTAACGCATCCATTCCATCGCCAAATAAGGCCTCACCTTTATATGGGAGAGCCTCCATATTTCTTTTGGAATCTGCATCCGCGTTCCACTGGCAAATCCACAACGCCCGCCGAGCCGATACTGCCATGGTAGCGGCTTGTGAACAAGAGTCCAATATCTTTCATCGCTTCTAGCATGTATGCGGCAGCGTCTTTGATATTCCCTAACTTAAGGAGTATCTCATCTTTATCAATCGTGTCAATTTCTGATGACACGCTTTCTGACCATTTTTCAATAGCGCGACTCACCCACGCACAAGCAATTGTGGGCCTAAGCAGCGTACCATTGGCAACATAAATGGATTTCAATGTAGTTTCGATCTTTCGGTCTGCCGGCTCTTTTCGTGAAGCCGTGCCAGGTGCAGGGAGAATTACCTTCTTTGTCAACCTGGACAGTGCACTGTCTAACACAGGGGGTGACTCCCATTTTTTCCTGTCCTCCACTGGGAAAGGATTAGCTATCTGAATTCTCTTGGGAATACGACATTTATTTTCGGGATTCACCCACATCACTTCAAAGAGAGTATTAAGCTCGTGGGAAGGAGGGAAAGTGACCTTGGATTTCTTTTCTTTATAGAAATAAGCCTTCTCCTGAGGTACAGGAGTGGCTTCCGTGACTTCCAGAACTTCCCTTTTAGCTACAATCATATATTGTATATCTTTTGCCAATTTATGATCTATTTCTCTGGAGTCACTATCGTCGACACAAGAATCATTGTCCGTGTCGGTATCAGTATTCACAATATTCGCAAATGGTCTCTTATGTGACCCAGAGGGGTCGCCTGCGGATGGAAGTACAGAGCCCTGAAAAATCACACCCTCCACAGATTTTCTCCAGCACTCCGCATGAGATTCAGACTTATCTAATCTCCTATTGATATGATGCATACTATCACGTATTTCTTTCACCCATGCAGGCTCTTGGTGTGCCGGCAGCGCCACCACATTACACTTCTGTGTCCCTAAAATGGTTTCCTCCGGGAGGAATTTCCTGCCTCTTACATGTCTTACACACGTGTACAACACACATACAGACACACTGGGATTTATAGGGGACATACCCATAGTTAAATCTGTCAGAGGGACACAGTTTAGGACCAGCCAGTTCACAACCCCAGCTCCAGTATCTAGTGCCTGTGAACACAGAATGCCCACTGACATGCAGCGCTTTTTACACAGTAAAATACACTTGTAAAGCACCAAATTCGATTGTGCCCCCCGTTTTGCACCCTGATACTTGTAGTCAGAAGTGAAGGAGGACCAGCGATGTCTCTGCAGCCTGAGAGAGAAAATGGCGCTGAGCAGTGTGCTGGCTGCCTGAGGAAGAAGCTCCGCTCCCACAATGGCGCGTTTTTACCTCAGAAACCTTTCATAATATTTATACTGGCGGGGGTAGGGCTGTGCCTGGGCATCTTATGCCCCCTTTTTGCCAGTTTATAGAGGTGTTTTTGCTGCCCAGGGCGCCCCCCCCCCCCGCAGTGCCTGTGTGTGTGGGCAGCAATGGCGCGCTGCGCTCCCGCTAGCCGTGCTGTACCTCACCCGTCACTTTACTTGATAGAAGATCTGTCTTCTTCTACTCACCTGTCTTCTGGCTCTGTGGGGAGGGTGACGGTGTGCTGCGGGAGTGAGCATCTAGACACGGCTAGCGTTCAGTACCCTTCAGGAGCTAATGGCGTCCTGTCAGCCAGAAGCAGAGCCATGAAACTCTTCAGGAAGTTGGTTCCTACTTCTGCCCCCTCAGTCCCACGAAGCAGGGAGACTGTTGCCAGCAGTTCTCCCTGAAAATAAAAAACCTACCATGTCATTTCAGAGAAGCCAGTAGAGCTCCACTGGAGTGCGACCAGTCTGCCTGGGCACATTTTCTAAACTGAGGTCTGGAGGAGGGGCATAGAGGGAGGAGCCAGTTCACACTCTAGAAAAGTCTTAAAGTGCCCATGGCTCCTGCGGAACCGTCTATACCCCATGGTACTGAAGTGGACCCCAGCATCCTCTAGGACGTATGAGAAAGAAGTAATAATGCCACTGTATAGGTCATTAGTACGGCCTCATCTAGAATACCGTGTTCAATTCTGGAGGCCATATCTTCAAAAGGATATTAATACATTAGAGACTGTACAAAGAAGGGCAACTAAAATGGTGCATGGCCTACATCACAAAACATACCCAGAAAGACTAAAAAAACTCAGTATGTATAGTTTGGAGCAGAGAAGGGAAAGGGGGGGACATGATAGAAACTTTGAAATATATTAAGGGTTTTAACAAAGTCCAGGAGGGAAACATTCTCCAAATGAAGAGAAGCAATAGGACACGAGGACATGCACTGAGACTGGAGGGGGAAGGTTGAGGGGAAATTTGAGGAAAAATTACTTCACAGAAAGGGTAGTGGACAAGTGGAATAGCCTCCCATCAGAGGTGGTAGAGGCTAAGACAGTAGAGCAATTTAAACATGAATGGGATAGACATAAGGATATCCTTACAAAGAAATAAGGAATAAATAAGGTTTGAGATAAAATAATAAGATTTTACTCACCGGTAAATCTATTTCTCGTAGTCCGTAGTGGATGCTGGGGACTCCGTAAGGACCATGGGGAATAGCGGCACCGCAGGAGACTGGGCACAGCTAAGAAAGAATTAGGACTACCTGGTGTGCACTGGCTCCTCCCACTATGACCCTCCTCCAGACTTCAGTAAGGATACTGTGCCCGGAAGAGCTGACACAATAAGGAAAGGATTTTGAATCCCGGGTAAGACTCATACCAGCCACACCAATCACACCGTATAACTCGTGATATTATACCCAGTTAACAGTATGAACATAACAGAGCCTCTCAACAGATGGCTCAACCATAACCCTTTTAGTTAACAATAACTATATACAAGTATTGCAGACAGTCCGCACTTGGGACGGGCGCCCAGCATCCACTACGGACTACGAGAAATAGATTTACCGGTGAGTAAAATCTTATTTTCTCTAACATCCTAGTGGATGCTGGGGACTCCGTAAGGACCATGGGGATTATACCAAAGCTCCCAAACGGGCGGGAGAGTGCGGATGACTCTGTAGCACCGAATGAGAGAACTCAAGGTCCTCCTCAGCCAGGGTATCTAATTTGTAGAATTTTGCAAACGTGTTTGCCCCTGACCAAGTAGCAGCTCGGCAAAGTTGTAAAGCCGAGACCCCTCGGGCAGCCGCCCAAGAAGAGCCCACTTTCCTCGTGGAATGGGCTTTTACAGATTTAGGCTGCGGCAGGCCAGCCACAGAATGCGCAAGCTGAATTGTGCTACAAATCCAGCGAGCAATAGTCTGCTTCGAAGCAGGAGCACCCATCTTTTTTTGGTGCATACAGGATAAATAGCGAGTCAGTCTTCCTGACTCCAGCCGTCCTGGAAACATACATTTTCAAGGCCCTGACTACGTCCAGTAACTTGGAGTCCTCCAAGTCCCTAGTAGCCGCAGGCACCACGATAGGTTGGTTCAAGTGAAAAGCTGATACCACCTTAGGAAGAAACTGGGGACTAGTCCTCAATTCTGCCCTATCCATATGGAAAATTAAATAGGGGCTTTTGCATGACAAAGCCGCCAATTCTGCCACCCGCCTTGCCGAAGCCAAGGCCAAAAGCATGACCACTTTCCACGTGAGATATTTTAAATCCACGGTTTTGAGTGGCTCAAACCAATGTGACTTTAGGAAACCCAACACCACGTTGAGGTCCCATGGTGCCACTGGAGGCACAAAAGGAGGCTGAATATGCAGCACTCCCTTGACAAATGTCCGAACTTCTGGCAGTGAAGCCAGTTCCATTTTGGAAGAAAATCGATAGAGCCGAAATCTGGACCTTAATGGAACCCAATTGTAGGCCCATAGTCACCTCTGACTGTAGGAAGTGCAGAAATCGACCTAGCTGAAATTTCTCCTTTGGGGCCTTCCTGGCCTCACAGTACGCAACATATTTCCACCATATGCGGTGATAATGGTTAGCGTTCACTTCTTTCCTAGCTTTAAATAGCGTAGGGATAACTTCCTCCGGAATTTCCTTTTCCTTCAGGATCCAGCGTTCAACCGCCATGCCGTCAACGCAGCCGCGGTACGTCTTGAAACAGACAGGCCCCCTGCTGCAGCAGGTCCTGTCTGAGCGGCAGAGGCCATAGGTCCTCTGAGATCATTTCTTGGAGTTCTGGTTACCAAGCTCTTCTTGGCCAACCCGGAACAATGAGTATAGTTCTTACTCCTCTCCTTCTTATTATTCTCATTACCCTGGGTAAGAGAGGCAGGGAAGGGAACACATACACCGACTGGTACACCCACGGTGTTACCAGAGCGTCCACAGCTATCTCCTGAGGGTCCTTGACCTGGCGCAATATCTTTGTAACTTTTAGTTGAGGCGGGACGCCATCATGTCCACCTGTGGCCTTTCCCAATGGTGTACAATCATTTGGAAGACTTCTGGATGAAGTCCCCACTCTCCCGTGTGGAGGTCGTGTCTTCTGAGAAAGTCTGCTTCTCAGTTGTCCACTCCGGGAATGAACACTGCTGACAGTGCTAACACATGATTTTCCGCCCATCGGAGAATCCTTGTGGCTTCTGCCATCGCCATCCTGCTTCTTGTGCCGCCCTGTCGTGTACATGAGCGACCGCCGTGATGTTGTCTGACTGGATCAGCACCGGCCGGTGTTGAAGCAGGGGTCTAGCCTGACTTAGGGCATTGTAAATGGCCCTTAGTTCCAGAATATTTATGTGTAGGGAAGTCTCCTGACTTTTCCATAGCCTTGGAAGTTTCTTCCCTGTGTGACTGCCCCCCAGCCTCGAAGGCTGGCATCCGTGGTCACCAGGACCCAGTCCTGTATGCCGAATCTGCGGCCCCCTAGAAGATGAGCACTCTGCAGCCACCACAACAACGACACCCTGGCACTTGGAGACAGGGTTATCCGCCGATGCATCTGAAGATGCGACCCGGACCACATGTCCAACAGATCCCACTGGAAAATCCTTGAATGGGACCTGGCGAATAGAATTTCTTCGTAAGAAGCTACCATCCTTCCCAGGGCTCGCGTGCATTGATGCACCGACACCTGTATACGTATTAGGAGGTCTCTGTCTAGAGACGACAACTCCTAGGACTTCTCCTCCGGGAGAAACCCTTTTTATCCTGTTCTGTGTCCAGAACCATACTCAGGAACAGTAGACGCGTCGTAGGAACCAGCTGCGACTTTGGAATATTCAGAATTCAGCCGTGCTGTTGTAGCACTTCCCGAGAAAGTGCTACTCCGCCGAACAACTGCTCCCTGGACCTCGCCTTTATAAGGAGATCGTCCAAGTACGGGATAATTATTTCGGCCATTACCTTGGTAAATACCTCGGTGCCGGGGACAGACCAACGGCAACGTCTGGAATTGGTAATGACAATCCTGTACCACAATTTTGAGGTACTCCTGGTGAAAAGGGTAAATAGGGACATGCAGGTAAGCATCCTTGATGTCCAGTGATACCATCCAGGCTTGCAATAATCGCCCTGAGCGATTCCATTTCGAACTTGAACCTTCGTATATAAGTGTTCAAGGCTTTCAATTTTAGAATGGGTCTCACCGAACCGTCTGGTTTCGGTACCACAACATTTTGGAATAGTAACCCCGGCCTTGTTGAAGGAGGGGTACCTAGATTTCACCTGCTGGAAGTGTAGCTTGTGAATTGCCGCCAGTACTACCTTTCTCCGAGGGCAGCAGGCAAGGCTGAGGTGAGGTAACGGCGAGGGGGAGTCGCCTCGAACTCCAGCCTGTATCCCTGTGATACTATTTGCAGAACCTAGGGATCCACCTGTGGGCAAACCCACTGGTCTCTGAAGTTCCCGAGACGCGCCCCTACCGCACCTGTCTCCACCTGTGGAGCTTCAACGTCAAGCGGTGGACTCAAAGCGGGGGAAGATTTTTGATCCTGGGAACTGGCTGCTGGTGCAGCTTTTTCCTTCTTCCCTTGTCTCTGTGCAGAAAGGAAGCGCCTTTGACCCGCTTGCTTTTCTGAAGCCGAAAGGACTGTACCTGAAAATACGGTGCTTTCTTAGGCTGTGAGGAAACCTGAGGTAAAAAATTTTTTTCTTCCCAGCTGTTGCTGTGGATACGAGGTCCCAGAGACCATCCCCAACAATTCCTCACCCTTATAAGGCAGAATCTCCATGTGCCTTTTATAGGCAGCATCACCTGTCCACTGCCGGGTTTCTAATACCCTCCTGGCAGAATGGACATTGCATTAATTCTGGATGCCAGCCGGCAAATATCCCTCTGTGCATCCTTTATATATAAGACAACGTCTTTAATATGCTCTATGTTAGCAAACAATTTTTCCTGTCTTAGAGTATTAATATTATCTGACAGGGTATCAGACCACGCTGCAGCAGCACTATTTATGCTGAGGCGATTGCAGGTCTCAGTATATAACCTGAGTGTGTATATACAGACTTCAGGATAGTCTCCTGCTTTTTATCAGCAGGCTCCTTCAAGGTGGCCGTATCCTAAGACGGCAGTGCCACCTTTTTTGACAAACGTGTGAGCGCCTTATCCACCCTAAGGGATATCTCCCAACGTGACCTATCCTCTGGCAGGAAAGGGTACGCCATCAGTAACTTTTTAGAAATTACCAGTTTCTTATTGGGGGAACCCACGCTACTTTACACACTTCATTCATTCATCTGATGGGGGAACAAAACACTGGCTGCTTTTACTCCCCAAAAATAAAACCCCTTTTATGTGGTACTTGGGTTCATGTCAGAAATGCGTGACACATTTTTTATTGCCGAGATCATGTAACGGATGTTCCTAGTGGATTGTGTATATGTCTCAATCTCGTCGACACTGGAGTCAGACTCCGTGTCGACATCTGTGTCTGCCATCTGAGGTAACGGGCGCTTTTTTGAGCCCCTGATGGCCTTTGAGACGCCTGGGCAGGCGCGGGCTGAGAAGCCGGCTGTCCCACAGCTGTTTTACGTCACCCTGCCTTGTAAGGAGTTGACATTGTCGTTTAATACCTTCGACCTATCCATCCACTCTGGTGTCGGCCCCACAGGGGACGACATCCCATTTATCGGCCTCTGCTCCACCTCCACGTAACCTTCCTCATCCCACATGTCGACACAGCCGTACCGACACACAGCACACACACAGGGAATGCTCTGACTGAGGACAGGACCCCACAAAGTCCTTTGGGGAGACAGAGAGAGAGTATGCCAGCACACACCAGAGCGCTATATAATGCAGGGATTAACACTATAACTGAGTGATTTTTCCCCCAATAGCTGCTTGTATAAACAATATTGCACCTAAATTTAGTGCCCCCCCTCTCTTTTTAACTCTTTGAGCCTGAAAACTACAGGGGAGAGCCTGGGGAGCTGTCTTCCAGTTGCACTGTGAAGAGAAAATGGCGCCAGTGTGCTGAGGGAGATAGCTTCGCCCCTTTTTCGCTGACTTTTCTCCCGCTTTTTTATGGATTCTGGCAGGGGTATTTATCACATATATAGCCTCTGGGGCTATATATTGTGATATATTTGCCAGCCAAGGTGTATTTATTGCTTCTCAGGGCACCCCCCCTGCAGTGCTGTGCGCTACCTTGGTGAAGACTGATGTCTTCTGCCGCCGATTTTCCGGATTTCTTCTTGCTTCTGGCTCTGTAAGGGGGCCGGCGGCGCGGCTCCGGGACCGAACACCAATGGCCGGTTCCATGCGGTCGATCCCTCTGGAGCTAATGGTGTCCAGTAGCCTAAGAAGCCCAAGCTACCACCAGTTAGGTAGGTTCGCTTCTTCTCCCCTTAGTCCCTCGCTGCAGTGAGTCTGTTGCCAGCAGATCTCACTGTAAAATAAAAAACCTAACATATACTTTCTTTCTAGGAGCTCAGGAGAGCCCCTAGTGTGCATCCAGCTCGGCCGGGCACAGGATTCTAACTGAAGTCTGGAGGAGGGTCATAGTGGGAGGAGCCAGTGCACACCAGGTAGTCCTAATTCTTTCTTAGCTGTGCCCAGTCTCCTGCGGAGCCGCTATTCCCCATGGTCCTTACGGAGTCCCCAGCATCCACTAGGACGTTAGAGAAATATGGTTAAAAATAAAAAAAGAGGGGGCAGACTAGATGGGCCAAGAGGTTCTTATCTGCCGTCAAATTCTATGTTTATAAATCTACAGTGTGCATCTCCACAGGAAACAGGCACTGATTACTCCAGCGCACCCTCAAGGTCTGATCCTATCACTGCAGGTCAAGTAGGGCTGGTGATTAGGTAGGGTGTGGAGGAGCAGTCCAGTTCCACACACTCTCCTGATTCCAAAGTGAACCGCTGTTCAACTTTCTGGCCCCCGGGTTCTTTAAAATTCCCAGAGTTCGTACTAAGCGCATTCCAAGGCACGGCCGGCTGGCTCTGCCCGCAGGGAATAATAGGGGCGTATTCTCATCCTTGATTTCGTTATTCAGGTCACTGCATGCTCCTGTTTAGTGTTCGTATTGTCACGATCCAGGTAATTCCTTATCAGTACTTACCTTCCAAATGCCTCCTGAGACTGTCCCAGTGTTCCAAACCTGGATTCCATCTGCACTGTCAGTGTGCAGCACGCTGCATCTCATTGTCTCAAATCTCTTTACTGTGATTCTGGCAGCTTCATGGTTAAAGCTCACATGCAAGTTACAAACAATCTTTCCCTCCAAAAGCTAACATGGGCGCAGCTATGTTTTCCTAGTCACATGTTACCTTTCAGCTTATCAGCTGCACTCTGGTCTCAGCCTAATTATCCAGCAGCTGCACTCTAGACTCTGCTTAATCAGCCAGCCAATCCCTGCTTCCCAGCAGGTATAAATATCCTGTTCCTGGGGTGGAAAGAGGTCAGTGCTTCAATTGTCTTCAGTGATTCCAGTGTGCAGTTCTCCCATGGACTTTCTCTGCAGTACAGCCTGACTCTGCAGTGTCTAATCATTGCACCCTGTGACTGGCAGTTACCCGGCTTCCAGCGGTGCTCTGCCCTGCCAGTCACCATCGGTGTTCCGCCATCGATCTCGTCACCATCGGTGTTCTGCCATCGATCTCCAGTCACCATCGGTTTTCTAGCATCAGTATTCCTCTGAACTGTGTTTCCTATTACCAATACCAAGTCATCAGTATTCCTCTGAACTGTGTTTAATAAATTCTTTGAACTTTCCTCTGTTGTCGTGGTCACGCCTTCGGCATTTGTGGTAAAGGTTCCCTGCATGTCTAACAACCCTGTACTGCCTCCCAGGTTCACATATACCTCAGCCCCTACAACTTAGGCTTCCCCTGGTCAGCACCAGCCCTCAGTTGTGACACGTATATTGCATATTGTGTTGTAATTATTATTGAAGTATCATCTAGTTATTGATAGTTAAATCCAGTTTCTGTTATATGTCAGCTACTGTCTACTTAGGGGTATATTCAATAACTGTCGGAAGCTGCCGTCTTGTCGGAAAGACGGCAGCTTCCAACAGTTTTAGGTCGGAAGGGGTTCTGACCTATTCATTAGTGCCCCATTTATCCCGACAAGTTGGGAAACCAGACTTGTCAGAATGCACGCTGATCGGCGCCGATCAGCGTGCATTGTCGGAAGCGGGGCCAAACCTGACAGGTTTTAGCCCCGTTTCCGACAATCTCAATCCGACTTTCAAAATAGTCGGATTGAGATGAGGAGACTAGTGGTGCTGCGGGGGGGAACAGAGATCGGCGGCCAGCGGGAGGACCAGGCTGCAGGGGGACATGTCTGCGGCGGCAGGCAGAGAAGTGCCTGATTAATAGTACCTATTAATCCCAAGGCCAGGCACCTCTATCCCTGCAGCACCTCCCCCCGCCGCCACAGACATGTCCCCCCGCAGGCCAGCTAATGCCGCCGATCTCTGCTCCCCCCGCCGCAGACATGTCCCCAGCAGCTTGCTCCCCCTGCCATTATCCCGCTCACGCCCGCCGCCGCCATCTGCACCGCTGCTGTCGGCAGCGGCAGCACAGGACTTGTGTACGGCCAAATCCGACAGTCAGATTTGGCCGTCCATTGAATAGGGGTTGTCAGGTCCATTCCGACAACTGCATGTCGGAATGGACCCGACTCTTATTGAATATACCCCTTAGTCTCATGTTGTCATAGTTTGGGCCGCAGGAAAGCCCCAGAGTTAGGGTAGTTTGAGATTTGCGTAGACTGGCTGCTGTGTTTAGACCCACAGGAGCTGTAGAATATCACCGCAAAGTGACAAAAATCAAGGGCAGGGGTGGAATTCAAATGTTTGAAAAGTCGGTTGGGTGTCTGTTTTTTCCTGCCTATTAGATAGGAAAAAAACAGACTCCCAACTGACTTTTCAAACATTTGAATCTCCCCCAAGGAGTGAGTATCCTTTTGTGTCAGTTTGTCCCGAGTGCCGATTCTGTGGGCCTTGCTCGACCATGCAAGGTCCAGCACACCTCAGCGCATGAGTGGGTGGCTGAGGCCTTGTGCCTGTGAAAGAAGCCCCTCCGCGGTGCTGACCCGGTGGCTGGGGGATAGTACATTCCGAAAATGCGTTAAATGGGAGTTTACCGCATTTTCCTTTTAGTTCCCTTAATGTACTGACAACAATATGTCCATGTCGACACAGTGACTGCATTCCCCCAGGAGCAGCTTCACAAACAGGGCACACTGCAGCCATCCTATACTGTGCAGGTAAGAACACATCATTATCATCCCAGTCGCTGTGCACTGATCGCGCCCTATTCCCACCGCGTCTTCTGCACTGTGCGGGTAAGGGGCAGGGCACGTCGCTGCTCCCGGCCACGCTGCGCTGTGAACGCGTAAAGACAGACTACTATCAGCGTAGGTGGGAGCAGGGTCCAGCTGCTGAGCTGCTCCCGTCCTGTATATTATATGGTCGCGTCAGTCAGTCACCGTCAGCGCTAGTCTGGGTTAGGCCCCGCCCGTACGAGGTGACGCGCTCAGCCGGCTGCTCGGGACGGCCACGTCCGCTTCCCCCCAAATGCCGGAAGGGGCGGTGTGTGCGACGGCCTCATGCCCGGCCCCGCTCAGGACACGCCCACTGCCTCCCATCCGATTCCTGCGGGATACGTATCGCTTCGCCATTGAGTGAGGGGCCTGATAATAGTGGGAGAGGCGGCGAGAGAGACCCTCCACCCCTGCTGCTGCCCAAGACACGACGGCCGCGGCTCACTCCGGACCCCGATATGGCTCTGCTCCGCCATCTGCTGCTCCTGCTGCTGGTGGCCTTCCCGGTCACACTGCTCGCCAATGGCAGAGGTGATAGCCGTGTGTGTATATGATGTGTGTGTACATGTATGATGTGTGTGTGCTCTGTGCTATATGCTATACTTCCACCTGTGATACAGAGATGTATCTATATACCGCACATACAGTACATGTGCCATAGCTGACAGTGCTGCCTGCTTGTTATGGTGTGTGTCCGCTACACCCGTGTGTATCAGGCCTATGGCTGACGTGTCACTCTGTATCTGCTCTCATTCATTCTATAGCACCTCCCCCTACACATACACCGTGTATACACACACGGGTCTGGGACTCGGAGTCGACACACCTTAGGTTGACACCTGAAAAAGGTCGACATGAACAAGGTTAACATGGAAAAAGGTTGCCACAGGTTTTTTTTTATATTTTGGTGTCATTTTCTCCGTAATGTGACCGGGAACCCCAATTAGTGCATCGTGTCCCCTCGCATGGCTCGCGCTTCGGTCACGGTGCCTCTCTCCGCTACCGCTGTGCACTGCACAGGTTACTGGGGTAAATGTATGAAGCAGTGATGAGAGTGGAGAATCTGCCCATGACAACCAATCAGCTGCTCTGTATAATTTTATAGTATGCAAATTATAAATGTTACTTCAATGCTGATTGGTTGCCATGGGCAACTTCTCCACTGGCTCACTTCTCCTCTCTTATCATTGCTTCATACATTTACCCCACTGTTCCCAATTGTAGTCCACGTGGATCGTGTAAAGGTTGAAAAAGATTAAAAAAAAATTAAAAAATTGTGAAAAACTCATGTTGGCCTGTTTCCCATGTTGACCTTTTTCAGGTGTCGACCTGGAGTCCGGATACCTACCTACACACACACACACACACACACACACACACACACACACACACACGTAAGGGAGGAAATTATCCTGGTGCATATACATTTACTATAACTTGCAGTGAAGCAGCAATGACATGTGTCAGCATGTGCCTCGTGTCCAATATAAACATAAAACTTGACAGGGAAAATAATTTGATATTAGAAAGTATTTAGTCTTATCATTTGCCTTAATACATGCTATAAAATAGTTTATTCCCTGGTCTAGGATTACTGTTGTGTTCCTTGAATGCTGGTCTCTAACTACAAGCTTGTCAAATGCCAAAATACTCCTCATCCTCCCACAACTTTTGTGAACTAATACCCTCTCCAAACCTATATTAATTCTTCTAGTCTTAAACAACTTTTCCCCCCAAATCAGCGTTGCTGTGTGACATATTGTATTGGCCATATTGTAGCACTAGGTACTTTTCCCATTGCAATCTAATTGGGACAATATGTTACAATATGTTACTTGAGGTATCAAAAATGTATTTCTGCTAGTAGATTGTAAGTTTGTTACTCTTTGGGGCAAATTTAAAACACACTCACTCACTCACTCACTCACTCACTCACTCACTGTTTTTACCCCGTTTATCCAAAATTTATGGAGAGGCATGTTTCTATAGTTGGTGCAGTGCACTGTTTCTATAGGCATAGCTGGTGCAGTGCACTGGGCTCACATTATACTTCCTGCACTCATGTTTAATACTCAACTCTCCAGAGTCCTTTACTTTGAAAATAGTGTGATGTCCGTTTTCCCAGTGATTTGTAAACGTACAGTAGTAACACTGCGGGCTAAGGAATTTGTGGGGTTAACTTGAATATGCTAAAGCAGTCTGTCCTATCTATGATTTATAGTGCAGGTAAAGTTCATGTGTAGTGTTTCAATGACTCATGTTTTTCATGTTCATACTGTAAGGCACCTTTTTATGTACCTCTTCAGTTGGCAAGTTTATTTTGTAGTGTGTTGGATGCCCTTCAAATAGTACACAGAGTGCAGTAGGTAATCCTCGGTGTTTGATAGCTGCTAGGCTGCATTACAGTTTTGGTCCTATTCCAGCTCACTTTCTCTTCTACTTTTGGCTAGAGCAAGCCTCCTGTTAGCTGGAGGTGTAGCGGGATGCCAAACGCATCCCAGCTGAAGGTTTATTGTGTTTTATTTTCTTTTTAGTTTTTTTTTTTTTTTTAAGTTATGCTTCTTTTAAAACTTTAATGTAATATTTAATTATTGTTATTGGCTAGTAGGCAAATGACAAATACTATTTTATTAATTGTAATATTCATGTCCAGTTGCTGCCCAGGATACAACCGATGACGACAAAGAGACACTTGATGACACTCTGGTGGAAGATGATGATGAAGAGGTTGAAGTAGAGGAAGATGAATCAACTGATCTGGTAAAGTCATAAATGAAGCGCTTACTAGCGGGTATTGCCTGGGGCTGCACGACCCTAAAAGGGGTACCCAAATCCCCTGTGGTATAGTAACTTAATACAGAGGAGGAGGGGTCTGCGCTCACCAGTGTATGAAAATGACAGCACTGTTAAGACAGTGTGTTTTTATTATAGAAGTCACACTGCTTCAAAATACAAATAAATATGTCACAATGATCTTACGAGGTGTGCTGGTGTCAAATAAAAAAAATTACAATAGTATATATAGAAAGAATACATGGAGGAATGAAATAATAAAAAATTGTCAAAGAAGCCGTTAAAGGAAAAAATAAAAAAACAGCAAAGAAAAAATAGCTGCAGTGGTTAAGTCAGCTGCAGTATATGAATGGTAGTAAGTTCCGTTCCAATGCTCCAGCTCTGGTGTCCTAATTCCAGTGTTCTATGACCTTTGCAGGGTCGCCGTTGGTAAATAAATAAATAACACTGCTACAATGGTAAAGTCTCTAGGGGGCTGTGTTCTGAGGAGGTCGCCATCCTGTACCCCCTCAGGTGCAACAACTTAACCTTCCAATGTGGTGTAGCACTAAATGAGTGTTGCCGTCCTGTCCCTGGTTTGCGCCCGCAGTGTCCGCCTCTATCCCCTCCAGTGCCTGCGTCGGCCGGTGTGTGTGTAGTGTGCACAAACCAGTCTGTTTACCTCAGGGACCGCCGGGTTGCGTCTGAACTTCCGGAGCCGTGTTATATAATACCTATTATATATTTTTATATGCATATCAACATTGACTCTTAATATTGGGTTATTTTACCTTTGCCTATGGGAAGAGGGAGCACCCACTCAAGCCTGATATCATAGTGGTATAATTCTGTACTTTATTACGGGAACGTTACACTGCTGAATTCACGGTTTATGATACTTTGTGTAAGCACCATAGGGCCTGATTCATAGTTGTTTGCATACAACTGCGATTGTGGGTGGATTGCGCATGCGCAGGACCTGTGCTGCTTCAGCATACACTGCGCCCCTAGGCTGCAGCATGATTGACATGCTGCAGCTGTTTTGGGGCTGGGGCTGCAACAGGGCCTGTTTTACAAAAAGTGGGCATGGCCAAGCCAGGAAACACTGACTTTTTTTGGCCACTGCAGAGGAGATTTGCTGTGCATTCTGAGTAAGATTAATCAGATAGGCGATGACTGTGACCAAAGAAAAATATATCAAGAAATGATAAATGAACAGGCGCTGTAAGCTGCCGTTGGATAGGGTGATAGTTGGTCACCCTAAGATAACATAAACAAGTATACACAAAAAAGGACCAACTGCGCTATAAAGATAACAACTGACATACAATGACCAATTTAAAACCAATATTTTGATACTTAATAAAAACATGTCAGATGGATGAATGACAATATCCACATAATAAGAAAAAACACACACAAAAAAAAAAGGAGCCTTAAAAGCCAATCTCTAGACCGCAATTAGTCTCTTAGGGCAGTCTGTATGCAAATGCCAGCATAAGCAAAATGTGCTGATGTGCAAATTAATCCTGCAGGACAATATTCTTGTGGCATCCAGTATGGAGATCGATAATTACCAAATCCCTTGTGGTATTTCAGCTGGGTATTCCACCTAGCGAGGGTCCAGAGTATCCTCTTAATCCAACGTAATAAACATGGTGGTTCTCCCTCTATTAATGCCCACAGTGGAGGGGACTGGAATCTCCCAAAGCAAAGATAGCTGTGCAAAGTCCTGCTTGATTTTCAGCAATGCCCTGGTCAGAGATTGGACTCCCTAACGCATTTCGCTGTCACTTGGCACCTGATCTTCCAAAGTGATTACCATCCGATCATGCAATAGATCATATGGTAATCACGTGATCAGCACGTCACCGCCGAGTGGGAGCAGCCTCTGACCGTTCCCGGCGGGTGCCCATCGCACATTGCAGTGCGATATATCTCATGTGCGATGCAAGAGATATTAAGTGCAGCACATAATATCTTGAGATGTGAAATTCAAGCGACGTGCCCGCGCATTGCGTCTCAAGGTACCTAAAATGTGCATACAATCCTTCGATTTCTCTCACAGATGTGGTTGAAATCGAAGGATAGCACCGATTACCTCATAAGTGTATGTGGGCACCGTAAGAGAGATTAATTGCGGTGTAGAAATTGGCTTTTAAGACTCCTTTTTTTTTTTTTTTTTTTGTGTGTGTGTTTTTTCTTATCATTCATCCATCTTACATGTTCTTATTAAATATCAAAATATTGGTTTTAATTGGTCATTGTATGTCAGTTGTTATGTTTATAGCACAGTTGGTCCTTTTTTGTGTATACTAGGCGATGACTGTGGCCTGTGATGGTGATCATATACTGGATCTGCAGTGCCAGCAGTTCTTTCTTTTTTTCTTTTTTTTCCTTTCCTTCTCTCCCTGCAGCTGTGCGGTACCCGCAATTATGAATCAGGCCCATAGTTTTACAGACTGGTTGTTGGCTATCAGGCCTCTTGCTTTTAGCAACAAGTTCTTCTCGCTGACGTTTGCAGAACACACATTGGTATTGTACCTTTTTGATATGTTTGGTTTCCCATTTTATTAAACAAATATTTTTAAATGTAAACTTTACAGATAGAAGAAAAAGAGGAAGAAGAAGATTTAAGTTCGGGTGAACCAAAAGCGTCTCCTAATGCTGATACCACTATCTTGTTTGTTAAAGGCGAAGGTAATTTACATAACTCTCCAGCAGTTGATTTTAATGTTTGCCTATCCAGTTAAAATGTATTTGTGAATCTTATTACATACCATACTATATCATTCTAGTTCTTGTGGCACTGTAGTTTTCATCCTTGCTCTTTCCATGTAAACCTAAAATAAGGATCTGTTTAGCTTTGTTTTGATATACTACTTCCCCAAACCTACACTGACATCTACATCCCGAATACATGTACCCAGTTTTATTCAG
Organism: Pseudophryne corroboree; assembly: GCF_028390025.1. Taxonomy (NCBI): domain Eukaryota; kingdom Metazoa; phylum Chordata; class Amphibia; order Anura; family Myobatrachidae; genus Pseudophryne; species Pseudophryne corroboree. The sequence goes on along the minus strand of NC_086448.1, from coordinate 519,984,765 downwards.
GAGAGTGAGAGAGACTGAACTTGCTCTTAATACTTGAGGTTTATCCTTAGTTATAGCATAGCCAGTAAACTGAAATGCATTGACTGACTTTGCTGTTACAAAATAGGAAAATGAACTATAAATGTCACAACACATTAGTACTCCCATCCTACCTGCTATGCCGGCTTGGTTTAGCACCCAGGCATAAAAACATCTGGAAATCATAAGCACAATCCCTTTTTAGTGTGTGTGTGTGTGTGTGTGTAGGAGTTGTTTTGTTTGTTTTTTTTTTAAAGTAAATTTCAATAGAATGTCATAAGACGCACAAAAAATGGAAGCTACTTAAAGCGGCATTAACAGGTAAAATATTTTCCTGTGCCTTTCCCCCTAGCCATTCCTTTCACAGCCTGGCCTAAATCTGGGGAATGGTGGAAACTTTTGATTGGCTCTCAGGCACACTGGCCTTTAATTTAAAATTGGGGCATTTTGTTAATGTACGCATTTCCATATTGCAGAATAGTTCCACTGCATATGGGTGCAGTGTAAACGGCTTGCCCGGGAATAACCCGAGTTGGCGCTGGGGTGTGAAAGGGGTCTCTCCTGGTTTGGACAATGTTTCAAATCCTTGGTCAGACTTGGAACTTTGGTGTAAAATGGGTATCTGTATTCATTTATGCACATCATGATCATTTTGTCATTGGGAGTGGTGTTGGATATTTCTTACCTAGTATTTCCATTTATTTAGCCTTTCATTTTAGCTAATGACTAACTCATTTGATAGAAATGTATATTGTCATAATCTGTATTGAGTAGAAACATCAATATTCCCTTTTAGACTTCATTTGTTTATTTCATGTTGTCTCCATAAGAATAGATGGATTGTGTATCCCTTATGGGCCCTAAAGATTTGTCGATCCGCCGCCGAGCTGCTCATCGGCGGATACGGCCATGGGCGACCCGGGGGGGGGGGGCAGTGACAGGGGGAGTGAAGTTCCTTCATTCCCCCCCCCCCCGTCACCCGGTTCCATAGCAGTGCAGGCAAATATGGTCGAGATCATCAATATTGACCTGCATTCACAAGCGACGGGGCACCTGCGATGAAAGAGCGCGGGGCCGCAAATCTATCATTGCTGGTGCCTCCACACTGAAAAATATGAACAGTATCTCGTTCATTAATGAACTAGATCAGAGGTTCTCAAACTCGGTCCTCGGGGGCCCACACAGTGCATGTTTTGCAGGTAACCCAGCAGGTGCACAGGTGTATTAATTACTCACTGACACATTTTAAAAGGTCCACAGGTGGAGCTAATTATTTCACTTGCGATTCTGTGAGAAGACCTGCAAAACATGCACTGTGTGGGCCCCCGAGGACCGAGTTTGAGAACCTCTGAACTAGATCGTTCATATCTTTCAGTATTCTCGCCCAGTGTGTAGGGCTCATTACTTTTCTATAACCAGGTTAACCATTTTTACCTATTAATCCGACCCTCTCCCCTTTTTGCTTTTCCTTGTTCAGATTTTCCAGCTAATGACATCGTGAAGTTCTTAGTGGGATTCACGAATAAGGGTACAGAAGACTTTATTATAGAATCACTGGACGCCTCTTTCAGATACCCTCAAGATTACCAGTTCTATATCCAGAATTTCACTGCACTCTCCCTGAACACTATTGTGCCACCTCAAAGACAGGCCACCTTTGAGTATTCCTTCATTCCTGCCGAACCTATGGGAGGTCGTCCTTTTGGACTGGTCATCAATTTGAATTATAAGGATGCCAATGTAAGATAACACTAGGTTTCTTTGCTATGTAATCTCACAATTTATGTTGTTGCCAGTTATTCTTTTGAATAATATATGTGTAATAATTATGCCAGGTGTAGCAGGTAACCTCATGTATGCATTGTACTCAAATTACCTACTATACTTGACACAGTGAGATTTAAGATGAAATAAGATACAGACCTTTTTTGAATAATATAATACTTCTGCAATTCTTGTTCCATAACAATTTATCTGTCCTCTAAATATGATAAATTGTGTACATTACTATATATTTCTCTGACGTCCTAGTGGATGCTGGGGACTCCGTAAGGACCATGGGGAACAGTGGGCTCCGCAGGAGAGTGGGCACTCCAAAGAAAGATTTAGTACTATCAGGTGTGCACTGGCTCCTCCCTCTATGCCCCTCCTCCAGACCTCAGTTAGAATCTGTGCCCGGACAGAGCTGGGTGCTTTTAGTGAGCTCTCCTGAGCTTGCTAATAAGAAAGTATTTTAGTTAGGTTTTTTATTTTCAGAGAGCTTCTGCTGGCAGCAGACTCCCTGCTACGAGGGACTGAGGGGAGAGAAGCAAACCTACTAACTGCGGATAGGTTGCGCCTCTTAGGCTACTGGACACCATTAGCTCCAGAGGGATCGAACACAGGACCTGACCTTGTCGTCCGTTCCCGGAGCCGCGCCGCCGTCCCCCTCGCAGAGCCAGAAGACAGAAGCCGGCAGAAGCGGAGAAGACATCGAAATCGGCGGCAGAAGACTCCTGTCTTCACATGAGGTAGCGCACAGCACTGCAGCTGTGCGCCATTGCGCCCACACTAACCCACATACTCCGGTCACTGTAGGGTGCAGGGCGCAGGGGGGGGCGCCCTGGGCAGCAATTGTTACCTCCTGGCGAATGCTGCATATAAACAGTGGCACACTGTTATATGTATGAGCCCCCGCCATTTATTTTACAAGAAATCGCGGGACAGAAGCCCGCCGCTGAGGGGGCGGGGCCTTCTTCCTCAGCACTCACCAGCGCCATTTTCCTGCCACAGCTCCGCTGAGAGGAAGCTCCCCAGGCTCTCCCCTGCAGAATCACGGTAGAGGGGTAAAAAAGAGAGGGGGGGCACATAAATTTAGCCGCATTAATCATTATACAGCAGCTACTGGGTAAACACTAAGTTACTGTGTAATCCCTGGGTTGATGATATAGCGCTGGGGTGTGTGCTGGCAAACTCTCTCTCTGTCTCTCCAAAAGGCCTTTTGGGGGTCCTGTCCTCATTTAGAACTTCCCCTGTGTGTGTGGTGTGTCGGTACGCGTGTGTCGACATGTTTGACGAAGAGGGCTATGTGGAGGCAGAGCAAGTGCAGTTGACTGACGTGTCGCCGCCGACAGTGCCGACACCTGATTGGATGGATATGTGGAAGGTGTTAAATGATAATGTAAACTCCTTACATAAAAGGTTGGATACCTCGGGTCAGTCAGGGTCTCAACCCATGCCTGATCCTACAGCGCAGAGGCCCTCAGGGTCTCAAAAGCGCCCACTATCCAAAATGGTTGACACAGATGTCGACAGTGTCGACGACGATGATGCAAAATTGCAACCAAAAATGACAAAAGCTATACGTTATATGATTATAGCGATGAAGGATGTTTTACACATATCAGAGGTGAACCCTGTCCCTGACAAGATGGTTTATATGTACGGGGAGAAAAAGCAAGAGGTGACTTTTCCCCCTTCACATGAGTTAAATGAGTTATGTGAAACAGCGTGGGATTCCCCAGATAAGAAAGTCCTGATTTCCAAAAGGTTACTTATGGCGTACCCTTTCCCGCCTGAGGACAGGGTGCGCTGGGAATCCTCCCCTAGGGTAGATAAAGCTCTGACACGCTTATCTAAGAAGGTGGCCCTGCCGTCACAGGATACGGCCACCCTAAAGGATCCTGCAGATAGAAAGCAGGAAAGTATCCTGAAATCTGTTTATACACATTCAGGGACTCTACTGAGGCCGGCAATTGCGTCGGCGTGGATGTGTAGTGCTGTAGCAGCGTGGACAGATAATCTGTCTGAGGAAATGGATACCTTAGACAGGGATACTATTATGCTGACCCTGGGGCATATAAAAGACACTGTCCTATATATGAGGGATGCCCAGAGGGACATTTGCCTACTGGGCTCTAGAATTAATGCAATGTCAATTTCTGACAGGAGGGTCCTGTGGACTCGGCAGTGGACAGGTGATGCCGACTCCAAAAAACACATGGAGGTGTTACCTTACAAGGGTGAGGAATTGTTTGGGTACGGTCTCTCGGACCTGGTTTCCACAGCTACTGCTGGGAAGTCAAACTTTATGCCATATATTCCCCCACAACCGAAGAAAGCACCGTATTACCAAATGCAGTCCTTTCGCGCACAAAGAAGCAAGAAGGTCAGAGGTGCTTCCTTTCTTGCTAGAGGCAGGGGCAGAGGAAAAAAGCTGCACCTTACAGCTAGTTCCCAGGAACAGAAGTCCTCCCTGGCTTCCACTAAATCCACCGCATGACGCTGGGGCTCCACGGGTGGAGCCAGGAGCGGTGGGGGCGCGTCTCCGACATTTCAGCCACCAGTGGGTTCGCTCACAGGTGGATCCCTGGGCTATACAGATTGTGTCTCAGGGATACAAGCTGGAATTTGAGGTGATGCCCCCTCAACGTTACCTAAAATCGGCCCTGCCAGCTTCCCCCATAGAAAGGGAAGTAGTGGTAGCGGCAATTCACAAGCTATTTCTCCAGCAGGTGGTGGTAAAGGTTCCCCTTCCTCAACAGGGGAAGGGATACTATTCCACAATGTTTGTGGTACCGAAACCGGACGGTTCGGTCAGACCTATATTAAATTTAAAGTCCCTGAACATTTATCTGAAAAGATTCAAGTTCAAAATGGAATCGCTCAGGGCGGTCATTGCAAGCCTGGAAGAGGGGTATTTTATGTTGTCTCTGGACATCAAGGATGCTTACTTGCATGTCCCCATTTATCCACCTCATCAGGAGTACCTCAGATTTGTGGTACAGGACTGTCATTACCAATTCCAGACGTTGCCGTTTGGTCTGTCCACGGCACCGAGAGTATTTACCAAGGTAATGGCAGAAATGATGGTGATCCTGAGAAAGAAGGAGTCACAGTTATCCCATACTTGGACGATCTCCTCATAAAGGCGAGGTCGAGGGAGCAGTTGCAGATCAGCGTAGCGCACTCACAGGAGGTGTTGCAACAGCATGGCTGGATTCTGAATATCCCAAAGTCGCAGCTGATTCCTACGACGCGTCTGTCCTTTCTGGGCATGATTCTGGACACAGACCAGAAGAAGGTGTTTCTCCCGACGGAGAAGGCTCAAGAGCTTGTGACTCTAGTCAGAGAACTCTTAAAACCAAAACAGGTGTCGGTGCATCACTGCACACGAGTCCTGGGAAAGATGGTGGCATCGTACGAAGCCATTCCCTTCGGCAGGTTCCATGCGAGGATCTTTCAATGGGATCTGTTGGACAAATGGTCCGGATCGCATCTTCAGATGCATCGGCTGATCACCCTATCACCCAGGGCCAGGGTGTCTCTTCTGTGGTGGCTACAGAGTGCTCACCTTCTCGAGGGCCGCAGATTCGGCATACAGGACTGGGTCCTGGTGACCACGGATGCGAGCCTCCGAGGGTGGGGGGCAGTCACTCAGGGAAGAAACTTCCAAGGGTTGTGGTCAAGTCAGAAAACTTGTCTGCACATAAATATCCTGGAACTAAGGGCCATATTCAACGCCTTGAGTCAAGCGGAGCCCCTGCTTCGCAACCAACCGGTGCTGATTCAGTCAGACAAAATCACCGCAGTGGCTCATGTAAACCGCCAGGGTGGCACAAGAAGCAGAGTCGCGATGGCGGAAGCCACCAGGATTCTTCGGTGGGTGGAGAATCACGTACAAGCACTGTCAGTAGTGTTCATTCCGGGAGTGGACAACTGGGAAGCAGACTTCCTCAGCAGGCACGACCTCCACCCGGGAGAGTGGGGACTTCATCAAGAAGTCTTCATTCAGATTACAGGTCGATGGGAACTGCCACAGGTAGACATGATGGCATCCCGTCTCAACAAAAAGCTGCAACGGTATTGCGCCAGGTCAAGAGACCCTCAGGCGATAGCTGTGGACGCCCTGGTAACACCGTGGGTGTTCCAGTCGGTCTATGTGTTCCCTCCTCTTCCTCTCATACCCAAGGTACTGAGAACCGTAAGAAGAAGAGGAGTGAGAACAATACTCATTGTTCCGGATTGGCCAAGAAGACCTTGGTACCCGGAATTGCAAGAAATGCTCACAGAGGACCCATGGCCTCTGCCTCAGACAGGACCTGTTGCAACAGGGGCCCTGCCTGTTCCAAGACTTACCGCGGCTGCGTTTGACGGCATGGCGGTTGAACGCCGGATCCTAGCGGAAAAAGGCATTCCGGAGGAAGTTATTCCTACGCTGATAAAGGCTAAGAAGGACGTGACAGCAAAGCATTATCACCGCATATGGCGAAAATATGTTGCTTGGTGTGAGGCCAGGAAGGCCCCTACAGAGGAATTCCAACTGGGCAGATTTCTGCACTTTCTACAGTCTGGAGTGACTATGGGCTTGAAGTTGGGATCCATAAAGGTCCAGATTTCAGCCCTATCCATTTTCTTTCAAAAGGAACTGGCGTCTCTTCCTGAAGTTCAGACGATTGTTAAGGGAGTGCTGCATATTCAGCCCCCTTTTGTGCCACCTGTGGCACCTTGGGATCTCAACGTGGTGTTGGGTTTCCTGAAATCCCACTGGTTTGAGCCACTTAAGACCGTGGAGCTAAAGTATCTCACGTGGAAGGTGGTCATGCTATTGGCATTAGCTTCGGCTAGGCGTGTGTCAGAATTGGCGGCTTTGTCATGTAAAAGCCCCTATCTGGTTTTTCATATGCACAGGGCGGAATTGCGGACTCGTCCCCAATTTCTGCCAAAGGTGGTGTCATCTTTTCATTTGAACCAACCTATTGTAGTGCCTGCGGCTACTCGTGACTTGGAGGATTCCAGGTTACTAGATGTAGTCAGGGCTTTGAAGATTTATGTAGCCCGAACGGCTGGAGTCCGGAAAACTGACTCGCTGTTTATCCTTTATGCCCCCAACAAGTTGGGTGCTCCTGCTTCAAAGCAAACCGTTGCCCGCTGGATCTGTAACACGATTCAGCAGGCTCATTCTGCTGCTGGATTGCCGCATCCAAAATCAGTGAAAGCCCATTCCACAAGGAAGGTGGGCTCTTCTTGGGCGGCTGCCCGAGGGGTCTCGGCATTACAGCTTTGCCGAGCTGCTACTTGGTCGGGTTCAAACACATTTGCAAAATTCTACAAGTTTGATACCCTGGCTGAGGAGGACCTTGAGTTTGCCCATTCGGTGCTGCAGAGTCATCCGCACTCTCCCGCCCGTTTGAGAGCTTTGGTATAATCCCCATGGTCCTTACGGAGTCCCCAGCATCCACTAGGACGTCAGAGAAAATAAGATTTTACTTACCGGTAAATCTATTTCTCGTAGTCCGTAGTGGATGCTGGGCGCCCGTCCCAAGTGCGGACTTTCTGCAATACGTGTACATAGTTATTGCTTAATAATGGGTTATGTTATGTTGGCATCCATTGTTGATGCCCTGTTGTTGTTCATACTGTTGACTGGATAAGTGTATCACAAGTTATACGGTGTGATTGGTGTGGCTGGTATGAGTCTTACCCGAGATTCCAAAATCCTTTCCTTATAATGTCTGCTCTTCCGGGCACAGTTTCCTTAACTGAGGTCTGGAGGAGGGGCATAGAGGGAGGAGCCAGTGCACACCAGATAGTACTAAATCTTTCTTTGGCGTGCCCAGTCTCCTGCGGAGCCCGCTGTTCCCCATGGTCCTTACTGAGTCCCCAGCATCCACTACGGACTACGAGAAATAGATTTACCGGTAAGTAAAATCTTATTTCTCTGACGTCCTAAGTGGATGCTGGGGACTCCGTCAGGACCATGGGGAATAGCGGCTCCGCAGGAGACAGGGCACAAAAATAAAGCTTTAGGATCAGGTGGTGTGCACTGGCTCCTCCCCCTATGACCCTCCTCCAAGCCTCAGTTAGGTTTTTGTGCCCGTCCGAGCAGGGTGCAATCTAGGTGGCTCTCTTAAGGAGCTGCTTAGAAAAAGTTTTTAGGTTTTTTATTTTCAGTGAGTCCTGCTGGCAACAGGCTCACTGCATCGAGGGACTTAGGGGAGAGAAGTTCAACTCACCTGCGTGCAGGATGGATTGGCTTCTTAGGCTACTGGACACCATTAGCTCCAGAGGGAGTCGGAACACAGGTCTCACCCTGGGGTTCGTCCCGGAGCCGCGCCGCCGACCCCCCTTGCAGATGCTGAAGATTGAAGGTCCAGAAACCGGCGGCAGAAGGCTTTTCAGTCTTCATGAAGGTAGCGCACAGCACTGCAGCTGTGCGCCATTGTTGTCACACACTTCACACCATAGGTCACGGAGGGTGCAGGGCGCTGCTGGGGGCGCCCTGGGCAGCAATGTATAATACCTTTTATGGCTAAAAAATACATCACATATAGCCCTTGAGGCTATATGGATGTATTAAACCCATGCCAGATATCTCAAACTCCGGGAGAAAAGCCCGCCGGAATAGGGGGCGGGGCTTATTCTCCTCAGCACACAGCGCCATTTTCCTGCTCAGCTCCGCTGTGAGGAAGGCTCCCAGGACTCTCCCCTGCACTGCACTACAGAAACAGGGTAAAACAGAGAGGGGGGGCACTTTTTTTGGCGATATTTTATATATTTAAGCTGCTATAAGGATACAACACTTATATAAGGTTGTTCCCATATATATTATAGCGCTTGGGTGTGTGCTGGCAAACTCTCCCTCTGTCTCCCCAAAGGGCTAGTGGGGTCCTGTCTTCGATAAGAGCATTCCCTGTGTGTCTGCTGTGTGTCGGTACGTGTGTGTCGACATGTATGAGGACGATGTTGGTGTGGAGGCAGAGCAATTGCCGATAATGGTGATGTCACCCCCCAGGGAGTCGACACCGGAATGGATGGCTTTGTTTATGGAATTACGTGATAATGTCAGCACATTACAAAAATCAGTTGACGACATGAGACGGCCGGAAAACCAGTTGGTACCTGCCCAGGCGTCTCAGACACCGTCAGGGGCTGTAAAACGCCCTTTACCTCAGTCGGTCGACACAGACCCAGACACGGACACTGAATCTAGTGTCGACGGTGAAGAAACAAACGTATTTTCAAGTAGGGCCACACGTTATATGATCACGGCAATGAAGGAGGCTTTGCATATCTCTGATACTGCAAGTACCACAAAAAGGGGTATTATGTGGGGGGTGAAAAAACTACCTGTAGTTTTTCCTGAATCAGAGGAATTGAATGATGTATGTGATGAAGCGTGGGTTAACCCAGAAGGAAAAGTGCTAATTTCAAAAAAGTTATTGGCATTATACCCTTTCCCGCCAGAGGTTAGGGCGCGCTGGGAAACACCCCCTAGGGTGGATAAGGCGCTCACACGCTTATCAAAACAAGTGGCGTTACCGTCTCCTGATACGGCCGCCCTCAAGGATCCAGCTGATAGGAGGCTGGAAACTACCCTAAAAAGTATATACACACATACTGGTGTTATACTGCGACCAGCCATCGCCTCAGCCTGGATGTGCAGTGCTGGGGTGGTCTGGTCGGATTCCCTGACTGAAAATATTGATACCCTGGATAGGGACAGTATTTTATTGACTATAGAGCAATTAAAGGATGCTTTTCTTTATATGCGAGATGCTCAGAGGGATATTTGCACTCTGGCATCGAGAGTAAATGCGATGTCCATATCTGCCAGAAGAAGTTTATGGACGCGACAGTGGTCAGGTGATGCGGATTCTAAACGACATATGGAAGTATTGCCGTATAAAGGGGAGGAATTATTTGGCGTCGGTCTATCGGATCTGGTGGCCACGGCAACTGCCGGAAAATCCACCTTTTTACCTCAGACCCCCTCCCAACAGAAAAAGACACCGTCTTTTCAGCCGCAGTCCTTTCGGTCCTATAAGAACAAGCGGGCAAAAGGACAGTCATATCTGCCCCGGGGCAGAGGAAGGGGTAAGAGAGGACAGCAAGCAGCCCCTGCCCAGGAACAGAAGCCCTCCCAGGGTTCTGCAAAGCCCTCAGCATGACGCTGGGGCTTTACAAGCGGACTCGGGAGCGGTGGGGGGTCGACTCAAGAATTTCAGCGCACAGTGGGCTTGCTCACAGGTGGACCCCTGGATCCTGCAGGTAGTATCTCAGGGTTACAGGTTGGAATTCGAGAAGTCTCCCCCTCGCCGGTTCCTAAAGTCTGCTTTGCCAACGTCTCCCTCAGACAGGGCGACGGTATTGGAAGCCATTCACAAGCTGTTTTCTCAGCAGGTGATAGTCAAGGTACCCCTCCTACAACAAGGAAAAGGGTATTACTCCACGCTATTTGTGGTACCGAAGCCGGACGGCTCGGTAAGACCTATTCTAAATCTGAAATCTTTGAACCTGTACATACAGAAATTCAAATTCAAGATGGAGTCACTCAGAGCAGTGATAGCGAATCTGGAAGAAGGGGACTTTATGGTGTCCCTGGACATAAAGGATGCTTACCTGCATGTCCCAATTTGCCCTTCACATCAAGGGTACCTCAGGTTCGTGGTGCAAAACTGTCATTATCAGTTTCAGAGGCTGCCGTTTGGATTGTCCACGGCACCTCGGGTCTTTACCAAGGTAATGGCCGAAATGATGATTCTTCTTCGAAGAAGAGGCGTATTAATTATCCCTTACTTGGACGATCTCCTGATAAGGGCAAGGTCCAGAGAACAGCTGGAGGACGGAGTAGCACTAACCCAATTAGTGCTGCAACAACACGGGTGGATTCTGAATTTTCCAAAATCTCAGTTGACACCGACAACACGTCTGCTGTTCCTGGGAATGATTCTGGACACGGTTCAGAAAAAGGTGTTTCTTCCGGAGGAGAAAGCCAAGGAGTTATCCAAACTTGTCAGGAACCTCCTAAAACCAGGAAAAGTGTCTGTGCATCAATGCACAAGAGTCCTGGGAAAGATGGTGGCTTCTTACGAAGCGATTCCATTCGGCAGATTCCACGCACGAACTTTTCAGTGGGATCTGTTGGACAAATGGTCCGGATCGCATCTGCAGATGCACCAGCGGATAACCTTATCACCACGGACAAGGGTGTCTCTTCTGTGGTGGTTGCAGAGTGCTCATCTGTTAGAGGGCCGCAGATTCGGCATACAGGACTGGGTCCTGGTGACCACGGATGCCAGTCTGAGAGGCTGGGGAGCGGTCACACAGGGAAGAAACTTCCAGGGAGTATGGTCAAGCCTGGAGATGTCTCTTCACATAAATATACTGGAGCTAAGAGCGATTTACAATGCTCTAAGCCTGGCAAAACCCCTGCTTCAGGGTCAGCCGGTGTTGATCCAGTCGGACAACATCACGGCAGTCGCCCACGTAAACAGACAGGGCGGCACAAGAAGCAGGACAGCAATGGCAGAAGCTGCAAGGATTCTTCGCTGGGCGGAAGATCATGTGATAGCACTGTCAGCAGTGTTCATTCCGGGAGTGGGCAACTGGGAAGCAGACTTCCTCAGCAGACACGATCTACACCCGGGAGAGTGGGGACTTCACCCAGAAGTCTTCCACATGATTGTGAACCGTTGGGAAAAACCAAAGGTGGATATGATGGCGTCCCGCCTCAACAAAAAACTGGACAGGTATTGCGCCAGGTCAAGAGACCCTCAGGCAATAGCTGTGGACGCTCTGGTAACACCGTGGGTGTTCCAGTCAGTGTATGTGTTTCCTCCTCTGCCTCTCATACCAAAAGTACTGAGAATTATACGGCAAAGGGGAGTAAGAACGATACTCGTGGCTCCGGATTGGCCAAGAAGAACTTGGTACCCGGAACTTCAAAAGATGCTCACGGAGGATCCGTGGCCTCTACCTCTAAGACGGGACCTGCTTCAGCAGGGACCGTGTCTATTCCAAGACTTACCGCGGCTGCGTTTGACGGCATGGCGGTTGAACGCCGAATTCTAAGGGAAAAAGGCATTCCGGAAGAGGTCATTCCTACACTGGTAAAAGCCAGGAAGGAGGTGACTGCACAACATTATCACCGCATTTGGAGAAAATATGTTGCGTGGTGTGAGGCCAGGAAGGCCCCCACGGAGGAATTTCAACTGGGTCGATTCCTACATTTCCTGCAAACAGGATTGTCTATGGGCCTCAAATTGGGGTCCATTAAGGTTCAAATTTCGGCCCTGTCGATTTTCTTCCAGAAAGAATTGGCTTCAGTTCCTGAAGTCCAGACTTTTGTAAAAGGAGTACTACATATACAGCCCCCGTTTGTGCCCCCAGTGGCACCGTGGGATCTTAATGTAGTTTTGGATTTTCTCAAATCCCATTGGTTTGAGCCACTCAAATCGGTGGAGTTGAAATATCTTACATGGAAAGTAACCATGCTACTGGCCCTGGCTTCAGCCAGGAGAGTATCAGAATTAGCGGCTTTATCATATAAGAGCCCATATCTGATTTTCCATTCGGACAGGGCAGAACTGCGGACGCGTCCTCATTTTCTGCCTAAGGTGGTGTCAGCGTTTCACCTGAACCAGCCTATTGTGGTGCCTGCGGCTACTAACGATTTGGAGGATTCCAAGTTGTTGGACGTGGTCCGGGCATTGAAAATATATATTTCAAGAACGGCTGGAGTCAGAAAGTCTGACTCGCTGTTTATATTGTATGCACCCAACAAGCTGGGTGCTCCTGCTTCTAAGCAGACGATTGCTCGTTGGATTTGTAGCACAATTCAACTTGCACATTCTGTGGCAGGCTTGCCACAACCAAAATCTGTCAAGGCCCATTCCACAAGGAAAGTGGGCTCATCCTGGGCGGCTGCCCGGGGGGTCTCGGCATTACAACTCTGCCGAGCAGCTACGTGGTCGGGGGAGAACACGTTTGTAAAATTCTACAAATTTGATACCCTGGCTAAGGAGGACCTGGAGTTCTCTCATTCGGTGCTGCAGAGTCATCCGCACTCTCCCGCCCGTTTGGGAGCTTTGGTATAATCCCCATGGTCCTGACGGAGTCCCCAGCATCCACTTAGGACGTCAGAGAAAATAAGATTTTACTTACCGATAAATCTATTTCTCGTAGTCCGTAGTGGATGCTGGGCGCCCATCCCAAGTGCGGATTGTCTGCAATACTTGTACATAGTTATTGTTACAAAAAATTCGGGTTGTTATTGTTGTGAGCCGTCTGTTCAGAGGCTCCTACGTTTGTCATACTGTTAACTGGGTTCAGATCACAAGTTGTACGGTGTGATTGGTGTGGCTGGTATGAGTCTTACCCGGGATTCAATATCCTTCCTTATTGTGTACGCTCGTCCGGGCACAGTATCCTAACTGAGGCTTGGAGGAGGGTCATAGGGGGAGGAGCCAGTGCACACCACCTGATCCTAAAGCTTTATTTTTGTGCCCTGTCTCCTGCGGAGCCGCTATTCCCCATGGTCCTGACGGAGTCCCCAGCATCCACTACGGACTACGAGAAATAGATTTATCGGTAAGTAAAATCTTATTTTTTTTAAAGATTTTATTCTCTCTGCCTCCAGGGAAATGCTTTCCAGGATGCTGTGTTCAATCAGACTGTGACAATCATTGAGAGAGAAGATGGATTAGATGGAGAGACGTAAGTAATCTATGAAACCTCATGTTTACTGTAGATGGCACATTATCTCAGTAATAAGTTTTTATAATGGACCAGCTTTCATGAGTGGTGTATTCTTGTATTTTAATACGTGGCTCCATTCCTGTGTGTATGAGAATAGAGATTTATAACCTCAAATTAAGTCCTGTAAGTTGTGAGGTGGAGTCCTCATGGCTTGGACTTGTTTTTCCCGCACATCCCACAGATGCTCAATCGAATTGAGATCTGTGAAAGTTGAGGGTCAAGTTAACACCTTGAACTCTTATGTTTCTCAAGCCATTCCTGAACAATATATGCAATGTGGCAGGGCACATTATCCTGCTTAAAGAGGCCACTACCATCAGGGAATACTTGGGAGTATATTCAATTAAGGTCGAAACTGCCGTCTTGTTGAAAAGACGGCAGTTTTCGATCTTTTTCAGGTCTGAAGGCGTTCCGACCTATTCATTCCCCAGCTTTTTTATTAGACAAGTCGGGGAATTCGACTTGTCGAACAGTACGTGAATCGGCGGCATAGTTGCAGATTCATGTGCTTCTGAGGGAAACTGGACCAAATTCGACAGGTTTTGGCCTCGTTTCCGACCATCTCAGTTCGACTTTAAAAAAAAAAAAAAAAAAAGAGAGAGAGAGAAAAAAAAGATGAGGGACCTGAGCGGAGGAGATGGGGGAGAGCCGCGGGCAGACGGGGGGCAGAAGCACTACAGCACAGCGATGCAGGAGGTTGTGGTACAGCCGCCGCTCACTGCAGCATCCACCCGGCTCCAGTAAGTGAGGTCCCGCTTGCCGGAGCCGGGTGGACGCTGCTGTGAGGTCTGGTGGCTGTGCCACATCCTCCTGCAGCGCTGCTCTTAAGACCTCCCCCCCCGGTCCCTCATCTCAATTCGATTTTTTTAAAGAGGCATTGAATAGCCCTTATCGGATCCATTCCAACAAATGTATGTCGCAAACCCCACAAGACCTGCTTTTGTGGAAATGCTCTGACCCAGTCTAGCCATCACAATTTGGCACTTGTCAAAGTCTCTCAGATCCTTACCCTTTGCCATTTTTCCTGCTTCTACACATTAATTTCAAAAACTACCTGTACGCTTGCTGCCTAATAAATATATCCATCCTTTGACAGGTGCCATTGTAACAACAATCAATGTTACACACTTCACCTGTCGGTGGTTATTCGAGTCTGTGTATATTAAATAAATATGACAAGAAGTAATAAACTTGGCGCCCAAATACCTATTGCACAGTGAATAGCAAGTGAACACAAATACATATAATATCTTAAAATGAAAACCATTCCTTAAGATAAGTTGCGGGCGGTAGTCAGTAAGGTGCAATGGTAAGTCACGCTAGCGAATAAATATTTGTAACGGAAGACTATCAGCGCCTACTACTGGTGTGAAAAATTAATAAACTGTAACAAACAAAACAAAGACTAATTATAATAATAATAATTTCTCTGACGTCCTAGTGGATGCTGGGGACTCCGTAAGGACCATGGGGAATAGACTGCTCCGCAGGAGACTGGGCACATCTAAAGAAAGCTTTAGGACTATCTGGTGTGCACTGGCTCCTCCCCCTATGACCCTCCTCCAAGCCTCAGTTAGATTTCTGTGCCCGGCTGAGCTGGATGCACACTAGGGGCTCTCCTGAGCTCCTAGGAAGAAAGTATATGTTAGGTTTTTTATTTTCAGTGAGACCTGCTGGCAACAGGCTCACTGCACCGAGGGACTAAGGGGAGAAGAAGCGAACCTACCTAAGTGGTGGTAGCTTGGGCTTCTTAGGCTACTGGACACCATTAGCTCCAGAGGGATCGAACACAGGACCCGACCTCGTCGTCCGTTCCCGGAGCCGCGCCGCCGTCCCCCTTACAGAGCCAGAAGCAAGAAGGTGGTCCGGAAAATCGACGGCTGAAGACTTCTGTCTTCTCCAAGGTAGCGCACAGCACTGCAGCTGTGCGCCATTGCTCCTCATGCACACCACACACTGCGGTCACTGATGGGTGCGGGGCGCTGGGGGGGGGGCGCCCTGAGCAGCAATATTAACACCTTGGCTGGCGAACTGACACCATATATAGCCCCAGGGGCTATATAGGTGTTTGTTAACCCCTGCCAGAACTTTTACAATAGCGGGAGAAAGCCCGCCGAAAAAGGGGCGGAGCCATCTCCCTCAGCACACTGGCGCCATTTTCCCTCACAGCTCTGCTGGAGGGATCGCTCCCGGACTCTCCCCTGCAGTCCTGCACTACAGAAAAGGGTTAAAAAGAGAGGGGGGGCACAAATTAGGCGCAATATATATATATATTATGCAGCTATAAGGGAAAACACTCTCTATAGGTGATATCCCTGTGATACATAGCGCTCTGGTGTGTGCTGGCATACTCTCCCTCTGTCTCCCCAAAGGGCTTTGTGGGGTCCTGTCCTCTGTCAGAGCATTCCCTGTGTGTGTGCTGTGTCGGTACTGCTCTGTCGACATGTATGATGAGGATAATGATGTGGAGGCGGAGCAAATGCCTGTGAATGGGATGTCACCCCCTGCGGGGTCGACACCGGTGTGGATGGACTTATGGAAGGAATTACGTGACAGTGTCAACTCCTTACATAAAAGGTTTGACGACATAGGACAGCCGGCTGCTCAGCTTGTGCCTATCCAAGCGTCTCGCATGTCATCAGGGGCTCTAAAACGCCCGCTACCTCAGATGGCAGACACAGATGTTGACACGGATACCGACTCCAGTGTCGACGACGATGAGACTAGTGTACCTTCCAATAGGGCCACCCGTTACATGTTTGAGGCAATTTAAAAATGTATTACACATTTCTGATAATACCCCAGATACCACAAAAAAGGGTATTATGTTTGGTGACAGAAAACTACCAGTAGTTTTCCTGCATCTGAGGAATTGATATGAGGTGTGTGAGGAAGCGTGGGCTTCCCCCGATAAGAAATTGATCATTTCTAAGCAGCGTACCCTTTTCCGCCAGAGGATAGGTCACGTTGGGAAATAACCCCTAGGGTAGATAAAGCGGTTACACGCTTATTAAAAAAGGTGGCACTACCATCACGGATACGGCCGCCCTGAAGGACCTGCTGATAGAAAGCAGAAAACTACCCTTAAAGCTATATACACACACACGGGCATTATATTGAGACCTGCTATTGCCTCGGCATGGATGTGCAGTGCGGCAGCTGCGTGGTCAGATTCCCTGTCGGATAATATTTATACTATAGATAGGGACAATATTTTGCTGAAAATAGAGCATATAAAAGACGCTGTCTTATACATGCGTGATGCACAGAGGGATATTTGCCGACTGGCATCACTAATAAGCGCTATGTAAAACCATTGCCGCCAGACGGGGGTTATGGACTCTGCAATGGTTGGGCGATGCCGATTCAAAACGGCACATGGAAGTTTGCCCTAGAAGGGGGTGGAACTGTTTGGGGATGGTCTTTCAGACCTCGTTTCCACAGCTACGGCTGGGAAATCAAAACTTTTGCCACAAGCTACCCCACAGCAAAAGTAAGCACTGTATTATCAGGTACAGTCCCTTCGGCCCCAGAAAAGTAGAGGGCTAGAGGCTCATCTTTTCTGCCAAGAGGAAAAGGTAGAGGGAAAAAGCTGCAGCACACAGCTAGTTCCCAGGAGCAGAAGTCCTCCCCTGCGTCCGGTAAGTCCACAGCATGACGCTGGGGCTGCTCAGGTGGACCCGGGTACGGTGGGGGCCCGTCTCAGAAATTTTCAGCGCACAGTGGGCTCTCTCACAGGTGGATCCCTGGGTTCTTCAAACAGTATCTCAGAGGTACAGGCTGGAATTCGAGACGTCTCCCCCCCCCCGCCGTTTCCTAAAATCTGCCTTACCGGCAACTCCCTCTGCCAGGGAGGCAGTGTTGGTGGCTATCCAAAAAACTGTATTCACAGCAAGTGATTATCAAGGTACCCCTCCTTCAACAGGAAAAGGGTTACTTTTCCACAATGTTTGTGGTACCGAAACCGGACGGTTCGGTGAGACCCATCTTAAATTTAAAATCCTTGAACACATATAACAAAAGATTCAAGTTCAAGATGGAATCGCTCAGGGCGATTATTGCGATCCTGGACGAGGGAGATTACAGGGTCTCTCTGGACATCAAGGATACTTACCTGCATGTCCCCATTTACCCTCCTCACCAGGAGTACCTCAAGATTGTGGTACTGGACTGTCACTATCAGTTCCAGACGCTGCCGTTTGGATTATCCACGGCACCGAGGGTCTTTACCATGGGTAATGACCGAAATGATGATACTCCTTTGCAAGAAGGGAGTTTTAATTATCCCGTACTTGGACGATCTCCGGATAAAGGAGAGGTCCAAGGAACAGTTGGTAAGGGGGTAGCACTTTCTCGGGAAGTGCTGCAACAGCAGGACTGGATTCTCAATTCCAAAGTCACAGCTGGTCCCGACGACACGTTTTCTGTTCCTGGGAATGATTCTGGAAACAGACCAGAAAAAAGTGTTCTTCCAATGGAAAAAGCCGAGGAGTTGTCATCTCTAGTCAGAAACCTCCTAAGACCGGGACAGGTGTCGGTACATCAATGCACACGAGTCCTGGGAAAAATGGTAGCTTCGTACGAAGAAATTCCATTCGGAAAGTTCCACGCAAGGATTTTCCAGTGGGACCTGTTGGACAAATGGTCCGGGTCCCATCTCCAGATACAGCAGCGGATAACCCGGTCGGCAAGAACCAGGGTGTCGCTGCGGTGGTGGCTGCAGAGGGCTCATCTACTAGAGGGCCGCAGAGTCGGAATACAGGACTGGGTCCTGGTAAACACGGATGCCAGCCTTCGGGGCTGGGGTGCAGTCACACAGGGAGTAAAATTCCAAGGACTGTGGTCCAAACAGGAGATTTCACTTCACATAAATTTTCTGGAGCTAAGAGCCCTTTACAAGGCCGTAAGCCAAACAAGGCCCCTGCTTCAAAACCAGCCGTACTGATCCAATCAGACAACATCACGGCGCTCGCCCATGTAAACAGGCAGGGCGGCACAAGAAGCAGGAGGGCAATGGCAGAAGCCAAAAGGATTCCCCGTTGGGCGGAAAATCATGTGGTAGCACTGGCAGCAGTGTTCATTCCGGGAGTGGACAACTGGGAAGCAGACTTCCGCAGCAGACTCCACCCGGGAGAATAGGGACTTCATCCAGAAGTCTTTCCAAATGCTGGTAAACCGTTGGGAAAGACCACAGGTGGACATGATGGCGTCCCACCTCAATAAAAAAGATATTGCGCCAGGTCAAGGGAACCTCAGGCGATCGCTGTGGACGCTCTAGTGACACCGCGGGCATACCAGTCGGTTTATGTGTTCCCTCCTCTCCCTCTCATACCCAAGGTACTGAGGATAATAAGGAAAAGAGGAGTAAGAACTATTCTCATTGTTCCGATTTGGCCAAGAAGGGCTTGGTACCTGGAACTTCAGGAGTTGATCTCAGAGGACCCATGGCCTCTGCCACTCAGACAGGATCTGCTGCAGCAGGGGCCCTGTCTGTTCAAAGACTTACCGCGGCTGCATTGACGGCATGGCGGTTGAACACCGGATCCTGAGTGAAAAAGGCATTCCGGAGGAAGTCATTCTTATCCTGATCAAAGCCAGGAAGGATGTCAGCCTGAAGTGCAGACGTTGTAAGGGAGTGCTGCATATTCAGCCCCTTTTTTGTGCCCCAGTGGCACCTTGGGATCTCAATGTGGTTTTGAAGTTCCTGGAATCACATTGGTTTGAGCCACTTAAAACCGTGGATTTGAAATATCTCACATGAAAAGTGGTCATGTGTTGGCTCTGGCTTCGGCCAGGCATGTGTCAGAATTGGCGGCTTTGTCATAAAAAAGCCCTTACCTGACTTTCCATATGGATAGGGCAGAGTTGAGGACTCGTCCTCACTTTCTCCCGAAGGTGGTATCAGGTTTTCACTTGTACCAACCTATTGTGGTGCCTGCGGCTACTAGGGACTTGGAGGATTCCAAGTTACTGGACGTAGTCAGGGCCCTGAAAAATTATATTTCCAGGACGGCTGGAGTCAGGAAAACTGACTCGCTGTTTATCCTAGATGCACCCAACATGCTGGGTGCTCCTGCTTCTAAGCAGACTATAGCGCGCTGGATTTGTAGCACTATTCAGCTTGCGCATTCTGCGGTGGGACTACCGCAGCCTAAATCTGTAAAAGCCCATTCCACATGGAAGGGGGCTCATCTTGGGCGGCTGCCCGAGGGGTCTCGGCTTTACAACTTGGCCGAGCTGCTACTTGGTCAGGGGCAAACACGTTGCAAAATTCTACAAATTTGATACCCTGGCTGAGAAGGACCTTGAGTTCTCTCATTCGGTGCTGCAGAGTCATCCGCACTCTCCCGCCCGTTTGGGAGCTTTGGTATAATCCCCATGGTCCTTACGGAGTCCCCAGCATCCACTAGGGCGTCGGAGAAAATAAGATTTTACTCACCGGTAAATCTATTTCTCGTAGTCCGTAGTGGATGCTGGGCGCCCATCCCTAGTGCGGATTGTCTGCAATACTTGTAAATAGTTATTGTTACACAAATCGGGTTGTTATTGCGAACCATCTATTCAGAGGTTCCATTGTTATCATACTGTTAACCGGGGTTCCTATCACGTGTGATTGGTGTGGCTGGTATGAGTCTTACCCGGGATTCAAAATCCTTCCTTATTGTGTCAGCTCTTCCGGGCACAGTATCCTAACTGAGGCTTGGAGGAGGGTCATAGGGGGAGGAGCCAGTGCACACCAGATAGTCCTAAAGCTTTCTTTAGATGTGCCCAGTCTCCTGCGGAGCCGTCTATTCCCCATGGTCCTTACGGAGTCCCCAGCATCCACTACGGACTACGAGAAATAGATTTACCGGTGAGTAAAATCTTATTTATTATTTATATAGTGCTCTTTCTCCAACAGGACTCAAGGCGCTTATCTTGTAACTTTTTCTTCAGGCCATTTGTTGGTCCATGCAATGGGTACCAGGTATCATAAAAGAGAGATAAAACAGAACAGGATAAAACCATTGCCCTGTTCTGTTTTTATCCCTATTTTATGATACCGGATACCCACTGCATGGACCATAACCTCTTTTTGCTTTGTTGATTGCACTTGTTTAATTTTTCACACCACTAGTAGGCACTGATAGTCTTCCTTGACCAATATTTATAAATGTTACAAAAATCATTTTGATTCAATATTTTGACCCTTGGATAACGCAGAGGCGCAAGTTGGCTTTGGCCCAAACCTCCCTTGTCTCTGGGCAATGTTAGATCATTACACTATCTGGATCTGCTGCTGTACTGTACTAAGGTCCTCTCTGAGAATGGTCATTACTTCAGCTGGAGAACACAGTACTGTTATAACAATCATGTGACCATGGACTGGATAGTAACGCTTTGTGGTCACTAACAGCCTGTGACAGTTAAACACTCTGTACAGCCTTCATTTTGGCAGGATGTTGATAGAAGTCCTGTCAGACACTTGCTTACATAAGCTGAGCAGGCAGGAAGTGTTTAAACTCTGTGGCATTATTTGAGTGTATTGTATGCTGCAAAGCAAATTAACATGCTTTTTGTTTTCTTAAAGGATATTCCTGTACTTGTTCCTTGGAGGGCTTAGTTTACTGGTGATTGTTGGTTTACATCAGTTGATGGAGTCCAGAAAGGTATGCAGTATGGTGGCTTTATTTTGGGGGGATGGGGGTGGCGTTTGTTTACACTTTTTATTATCCATTTATATGGCGCCACAAGGTTCCACAGCGCCTAACAAAGTATGTATAAAAAGCAAAACAAAAAAAAAATGATCAAAACAAGAAAAATAATGGCTTACAGTACAAGACAATGTAGGACAAGTACGTGGTATATAAACATCTCTGCATCAGCGGACATAACACTGAAATAAGCGTCAGGGAAACTGAGGGTTAGGTGCCGTTATATGGAGTATGGAGTAGAACATACTCTAGGTAAGAGAAGGAAAACCACATGAGGGGAGAGGGCCCTGCTCGTGAGAGCTTATATTCTAAAGGGGAGGAGCAGATGGACATAAAGAAGTGGGTCTTGAGAAACTGATGTTTTGTAGATAAGTGGAGAGTCTGGATGGGAGAAGTAGACCATTCCAAAGATAGGGTACAGCATGTGCAAAATCTTGGAGGTAGGAGTGGGAGAAAGCAATCAGTTGGCAGGGTGGGGACCAGGCATTTATAGAGCGCAGAAGACGGGTGGGAATGTAAGGGGAGTTAGGTCAGAGATTTAAATGGGAGAGAAGTGGGTGAGAGCTTTGTAAGGGAGTGTGAGCAGCTTGAATTGGATTCTGAAGGGGAAGGGGAGCACTGCAGGGCTTGTAAGAGAGGGGAGGTGGACAAAGTACATTTGGAGAGGAAGATTAGCCAGGCAGAAGCATTGAGGATAGATTGGAGTGGAGAGAGGTGGTTGTCAGGCAGGCCACGTAGGAGATTACAGCCTACTTACCTATATTTCTAATCTCCTCGCCGGAAGATGCCCAGAGAAGAGATGCTTGTGGACAGGGGTGGAGCTAATTGCATCATTAGGCCCTGCCCACCCACCGGGAAGATTGAGTGGTTGGGCAATATTACTATAGGGGTGGAGCAAAAATGACACAATTAGCATATAATTGTGTTATTAGGCTCCGCCGGGTCTGCGATTTCGCCCACCTTACTAGGAAGTGGGCATAATGCGTGAGGGGTGCCCACTCTTCTGGGGCTACAGAGTACTACCCGTGAAACCAGCTGTTTCCAGCAAAATCCGGGAGAGTAGGTAATTATGGATTACAGTAGTCCAATCTGGAGATGACCAGTGAGCAGATGAAGGTTTTATTAGCATCCAGGGTGAGATAGGGTCTGATCCTGGAAATATTTGAGATGGAAACAGTAGGACTGCGGGAGATACTGAATGTGTGGTTTGAAGGAGAGGGAGGAGTCAAGGATAACTCCAAGACAGCACACTTTGAGGCTAGAGGAAATAGTTGTGCCATCAATAGATAATTGTGGGAGATGAGGTGGTGTGGGAAGATGATCGGCTCATTTTAAGTTTAAGAAAGCGCTGGAACATCAAAGAAGAGGAAGCAGAGAAAGTTGGAGATATGAGTGAGGAGAGCAGGGGAGAGATCAAGGGAGGAAAGGTAAATTTGAGTATCATGAGCATAGAAGACGATAATGGAAGTCAAAAGAGCTAATGAACTTATCGAGGACGACTAGAGAGAAAATTGAGAGGTCCAAGAACAATCTTGGGGGACACCTACTGTTAGATGGCACTTACGCAGGGAGTGAAGAATTTGTAGGAGGGGGTGGGCCACAGTGTCTGAGGGAGGGAGTTGACAGTGGCAAAGAGACGTCGGGGGTTTGAAGGCTAGGTGAAAATGAGGTTCTTAAGTATGTTTAGAGAGGGCGGGTGCAGCACTGAAGGTTGAGAGCATTACTTTGAAATTGAGGAAGACTGCCTTAGAGCATGAGTTAATCGACTGTCGCTCGGCAGTACATAAAAGCAGATATATGGTGAATTTGGAATGCCAGGATTGAGGCGTTGATCTTGAGGCAACGTTAACCAATACAGCTGTGGTTTTTAAACTCGGGACCCCGAATAGTTCATGGTTTCCATGTAACCCAGCAGGTACACAGTTGTATTACAAACGGTCACGTTTTTAAAGAACCACAGCTGACCTTGAAAACAAACATGAGCTATTTGGGGTCCTGAAGACTCGGGGGCAGATGTATTAAGCATGGAGAAGTGATAAAGCAGTGATGAGAGGAAGGTGATAACGCACCAGCCAATCAGCTCCTAACTGTAATTTTTCAAACCCGTAATGATTGGCTGAGTTGGAGTACCATTGCAATATAGCAACGCTCTCACATTGTAAGTTTAGTATTTCTTTCAATAAATTTTTTGTACAAGTGAATTATTCTTAATCTGTTCTCACTAGTATACAGGTGTCAAGTCACATGCAGCAATTTATACCCTTTTCACGCTACCATAAATATCCTGGGTTATTGCTTGTAAATGTGCAGCAACCTGCGATATTGGGGTAAATGTATTATAGTGGCACGGATTGTGCTGCTATAACACTTCCTGCTTTGCCTCATTACGGAGGCGAAGCAGGGAGACACATAGACAAGATGTATAACATCTTCTCTGCTTCCGGCGATGCCCCCTTGAGCACACAGCGCTGGTGCGCTTTGTCGCCCGGCCAGCTCCACTGCACATGCACGGGATATCGCTACTCACGCGAGATTCCACTGCGCAGTCCGGAGCTGGCAGCTGCCACAGCCAGTGACACCTCTGTCCCTGCTGTGGAGATAGGGCATCGAAATAGTCAGCTACGGTGTCTGAACAGTCAGCGATGCTGACCATTCATACATTGCCACCTCGTAGCGGCATGATATCTGTTATGGGCGCCTCTGTCACTGAACCGGTACCTCCGCTGTCATACGTGGGTGAGAACCGGTATCCGTGCACATAACATGCGCTGATGCTGCTTCTCCCCATAACGACACAATACATTTACCCCATTGTGCAGTGTGAAAGCACCCTGTTGAAATTACCCTGGTCGAGCGACCCGGCATTTCAACCCAAGTAGCAAGCAGGATTCAACACGTCTGTGACATCACCAACCCTGCAATAAGCCTGGTCAGACCGCCAGGTCGCACACGGGAGGGACCTGTGTACAAAATCGTGGGTGCGACCCGATAATGCAGTATGAAAGAGGTATTAGTTGCGCATTGTTTATGTGCAACAGAGTGCTAGTGTACTGGAATTTTCTCTGACGTCCTAAGTGGATGCTGGGGACTCCGTCAGGACCATGGGGATTAGCGGCTCCGCAGGAGACAGGGCACAAAACTAAAGCTTTAGGATCAGGTGGTGTGTACTGGCTCCTCCCCCTATGACCCTCCTCCAAGCCTCAGTTAGGTTTTTGTGCCCGTCCGAGCAGGGTGCAATCTAGGTGGCTCTCTTAAGGAGCTGCTTAGAAAAAGTTTTTAGGTTTCTTATTTTCAGTGAGTCCTGCTGGCAACAGGCTCACTGCATCGAGGGACTTAGGGGAGAGAAGTTCAACTCACCTGCGTGCAGGATGGATTGGCTTCTTAGGCTACTGGACACCATTAGCTCCAGAGGGAGTCGGAACACAGGTCTCACCCTGGGGTTCGTCCCGGAGCCGCGCCGCCGACCCCCCTTGCAGATGCTGAAGATTGAAGGTCCAGAAACCGGCGGCAGAAGGCTTTTCAGTCTTCATGAAGGTAGCGCACAGCACTGCAGCTGTGCGCCATTGTTGTCACACACTTCACACCAACGGTCACGGAGGGTGCAGGGCGTTGCTGGGGGCGCCCTGGGCAGCAATGTATAATACCTTATTCTGGCTAAAAATACATCACATATAGCCCCTGGAGGCTATATGGATGTATTTAACCCCTGCCAGGTCTCAGAAAAACGGGAGAAGAAGCCCGCCGAAAAGGGGGCGGGGCCTATTCTCCTCAGCACACAGCGCCATTTTCCCTCACAGAAAGGCTGGTGGGAAGGCTCCCAGGCTCTCCCCTGCACTGCACTACAGAAACAGGGTTAAAACAGAGAGGGGGGGCACTTATTTGGCGATATGTGTGTATATATATATATATATATATATATATATATATATATATATATATATATATATATATATATATATATTAAAATGCTATAAGGGAAAAACACTTATATAAAGGTTGTCCCTGTATAATATAGCGTTTTTGGTGTGTGCTGGCAAATTCTCCCTCTGTCTCCCCAAAGGGCTAGTGGGGTCCTGTCCTCTATCAGAGCATTCCCTGTGTGTGTGCTGTGTGTCGGTACTTGTGTGTCGACATGTATGAGGACGATGTTGGTGAGGAGGCGGAGCAATTGCCGGTAATGGTGATGTCACTCTCTAGGGAGTCGACACCGGAATGGATGGCTTATTTAAGAAATTACGTGATAATGTCAACACGCTGCAAGGTCGGTTGACGACATGAGACGGCCGGCAAACCAATTAGTACCTGTCCAGGCGTCCAAAACACCGTCAGGGGCGTTAAAACGTCCTTTTACCTCAGTCGGTCGACACAGACACGGACACTGACTCCAGTGTCGACGGTGAAGAAACAAACGTATTTTCCTTTAGGGCCACACGTTACTTGTTAAGGGCAATGAAGGAGATGTTACATATTTCTGATACTACAAGTACCACAAAAAAGGGTATTATGTGGAGTGTGAAAAAACTACATGTGGTTTTTCCTGAATCAGATAAATTAAATGAAGTGTGTGATGATGCGTGGGTTTCCCCCGATAGAAAATTATTGGCGGTATACCCTTTCCCGCCAGAAGTTATGGCGCGTTGGGAAACACACCTTAGGGTGGATAAGGCGCTCACACGCTTATAAAAACAAGTGGCGTTACCGTCTCCAGATACGGACGCCCTCAAGGAGCCAACTGATAGGAGGTTGGAAAATATCCTAAAAAGTATATACACACATACTGGTGTTATACTGCGACCAGCGATCGCCTCAGCCTGGATGGGCAGCGCTGGGGTGGCTTGGTCGGATTCCCTGACTGGAAATATTGATACCCTTGACAGGGACAGTATTTTATTGACTATAGAGCATTTAAAAGATGCATTTCTATATATGCGAAACTCTGGCATCAAGAGTAAGTGCGATGTCCATATCTGCCAGACGATGTTTATGGACACGACAGTGGTCAGGTGATGCAGATTCCAAACGGCACATGGAAGTATTGCCGTATAAAGGGGAGGAGTTATTTGGGGTCGGTCCATCGGACCTGGTGGCCACGGCAACAGCTAGAAAATCCACCTTTTTTACCCCAAGTCACATCTCAGCAGAAAAAGACATAGTCTTTTCAGCCTCAGTCCTTTCGTCCCCATAATATCTGCCCAAGGATAGAGGTAAGGGAAGAAGACTGCAGCAGGCAGCCCATTCCCAGGAACAGAAGCCTTCCACCGCTTCTGCCAAGTCCTCAGCATGACGCTGGGGCCGTACAAACAGGTGCGGTGGGGGGTCGTCTCGAGTTTCAGCACGCAGTGGGCTCACTCGCAAGTGGACCCCTGGATCCTACAAGTAGTATCCCAGGGGTACAGATTGGAAATTCGAGACGTCTCCCCCTCGCAGGTTCCTGAAGTTTGCTTTACCAACGTCTACCTCCGACAGGGAGGCAGTATTGAAAACCATTCACAAGCTGTATTCCCAGCAGGTGATAATCAAAGTACCCCTCCTACTACAAGTAAAGGGGTATTATTCCACACTATATTGTGGTACTGAAGCCAGACGGCTCGGTGAGACCTATTCTAAATGGAGTCACTCAGAGCAGTGATAGCGAACCAGGAAGAAGGGGACTATATGGTGTCCCTGGACATCAAGGATGCTTACCTCCATGTCCAAATTTGCCCTTCTCACAAAGGGTACCTCAGGTTCGTGGTACAAAACTGTCACTATCAGTTTCAGACGCTGCCGTTTGGATTGTCCACGGCACCCCGGGTCTTTACCAAGGTAATGGCCGAAATGATGATTCTTCTTCAAAGAAAAGGCGTCTTAATTATCCCTTACTTGGACGATCTCCTGATGATAAGGGCAAGGTCCAGAGAACAGTTGGAGGTCTGAGTAGCACTATCTCAAGTAGTTCTACGACCGCACGGGTGGATTCTAAATATTCCAAAATCGCAGCTGTCTCCGACGACACGTCTGCTGTCCCTAGGGATGATTCTGGACACAGTCCAGAAAAAGGTGTTTCTCCCGGAGGAGAAAGCCAGGGAGTTATCCGAGCTAGTCAGGAACCTCCAAAAACCAGGAAAAGTGTCAGTGCATCATTGCACAAGGGTCCTGGGAAAAATGGTGGCTTCTTACGAAGCGATTCCATTCGGCAGATTTCACGCAAGAACTTTTCAGTGGGATCTGCTGGACAAATGGACCGGATCGCATCTTCAGATGCATCAGCGGATAACCCTGTCTCCAAGGTCAAGGGTGTCTCTTCTGTGGTGGCTGCAGAGTGCTCATCTACTAAAGTGCCACAGTTATGCATTCAGGACTGGGTCCTGGTGACCACGGATTCCAGCTTGAAAGGCTGGGGAGCAGTCACACAGGGAAAAAATTTCCAGGGAGTGTGATCAAGTCTGGGGACTTCTCTCCGCATAAATATACTGGAGCTAAGAGCAATTTACAATGCTCTAAGCTTAGCAAGACCTCTGCTTCAAGGTCAGCCGGTATTGATCCAGTGGGACAACATCACGGCAGTCGCCCACGTAAACAGACAGGGCGGCACAAGAAGCAGGAGGACAATGGCAGAAACTGCAAGGATTCTTCGCTGGGCGGAAAATCATGTGATAGCACTGTCAGCAGTTTTCATTCCGGGAGTGGACAACTGGGAAGCAGACTTCCTCAGCACGACCTCCACCCGGGAGAGTGGGGACTTCATCGAGAAGTTGTTTCCACATGATTGTGCACCGTTGGGAAAGACCAAAGGTGGACATGATGGCGTCCCGCCTGAACAAAAAACTGGACAGGTATTGCGCCAGGTCAAGAGACCCTCAGGAAATAGCTGTGGACGTTCTGGTAACACCATGGGTGTACCAGTCGGTGTATGTGTTCCCTCCTCTGCTTCTCATACCAAAGGTACTGAGAATTATAAGACGTAGAGGAGTAAGAACTATACTCGTGGCTCCGGATGGGCCAAGAAGGACTTGGTACCCGGAACTTCATGAGATGCTCACAGAGGACTCAGGGCCTCTGCCGATAAGAAGGGACTTGCTTCAGCAAGTACCATGTCTGTTCCAAGACTTACCGCGGGTGCGTTTGACGGCATGGCGGTTGAACGCCGGATCCTAAGGGAAAAAAGGCATTCCGGAAGAGGTCATTCCTACCCTGGTCAAAGCCAGGAAGGAGGTGACCGCACAACATTATCACCACATGTGGCGAAAATATGTTGCGTGGTGTGAGGCCAGGAAGGCCCCACGAAGAAATTTCAACTCGGTCGATTCCTGCATTTCCTGCAAACAGGAGTGTCTATGGGCCTCAAATTGGGGTCCATTAAGGTTCAAATTTCGGCCCTGTCGATTTTCTTCCAGAAAGAATTGGCTTCAGTTCCTGAAGTCCAGAAATTTGACAAGGGAGTACTGCATATACAACCCCCTTTTGTGCCTCCAGTGGCACTGTGGGATCTCAACGTAGTCCTGGGATTCCTCAAATCACGTTGGTTTAAACCGCTCAAATCTGTGGATTTGAAATATCTCACATGGAAAGTGACCATGATGTTGGCCCTGGCCTCGGCCAGGCGAGTGTCAGAATTGGCGGCTTTGTCTCACAAAAGCCCATATCTGATTGTCCATTCGGACAGGGCAGAGCTGCGGACTCGTCCCCAGTTTCTCCCTAAGGTGGTGTCAGCGTTTCATCTGAACCAGCTTATTGTGGTACCTGCGGCTACTAGAGACTTGGAGGACTCCAAGTTGCTAGATGTTGTCAGGGCCCTGAAAATATAGATTTCCAGGACGGCTGGAGTCAGGAAAACTGACTTGCTGTTATCCTGTATGCACCCAAAAAACTGGGTGCTCTTGCTTCTAAGCAGACGATTGCTAGTTGAATGTGTAGTACAATTCAGCTTGCACATTCTGTGGCAGGACTGCCACAGCCAAAATATATAAATGCCCATTCCACAAGGAAGGTGGGCTCATCTTGGGCGACTGCCCGAGGGGTCTCGGCTTTACAACTTTGCCGAGCTGCTACTTGGTCAGGGGCACACCCTGGCTGAGGAGGACCTGGAGTTCTCTCACTCGGTGCTGCAGAGTCATCCGCACTCTCCCGCCCGTTTGGGAGCTTTGGTATAATCCCCATGGTCCTGACGGAGTCCCCAGCATCCACTTAGGACGTCAGAGAAAATAAGATTTTACTTACCGATAAATCTATTTCTCGTAGTCCGTAGTGGATGCTGGGCGCCCATCCCAAGTGCGGATTGTCTGCAATACTTGTACATAGTTGTTGTTACAAAAAAATCGGGTTGTTATTGTTGTGAGCCGTCTGTTCAGAGGCTCCTACGTTTGTCATACTGTTAACTGGGTTTAGATCACAAGTTATACGGTGTGATTGGTGTGGCTGGTATGAGTCTTACCCGGGATTCAATATCCTTCCTTATTGTGTACGCTCGTCCGGGCACAGTATCCTAACTGAGGCTTGGAGGAGGGTCATAGGGGGAGGAGCCAGTACACACCACCTGATCCTAAAGCTTTAGTTTTGTGCCCTGTCTCCTGCGGAGCCGCTAATCCCCATGGTCCTGACGGAGTCCCCAGCATCCACTACGGACTACGAGAAATAGATTTATCGGTAAGTAAAATCTTATTTTTTTGTTTTTAGCTGTTTTGCTCCATGTGGCATGGTGATAGGACAGCCATATACTCTTTTATGGGCATTATACATTGCAGGAGGCTAGGTTACACAATAATTTATACCATTTAAGTAACTGATCCAGTGCTGTAGTCTGATCACATGTATGGGGAAACTTTTCACTTCCCTTTTTATTTTCATCCCGTCTAAAATGACACAAGTGGCGTGTGTGAGACTGAAGAACAGTGAGTTCCTGTGTGTTGCTTATGTGTGTACTTTATCAGGTGTTTCTCGTTTCTACAGAGAAAGAGACCAGCTCAAAAAGTGGAGATGGGCACATCAAGCCAAAATGATGTTGACATGAGCTGGATTCCTCCTGAGACATTGAGCCAAATAAGTATGTATTCAAATTTTTAAGCAATCTGTTAACATCAATGGAACACAACACTGTATCTAGAGCATGGGTCTTCAACCTGTGGCCCTCCAGCGGCTGCGGAACTACACATCCCACCATGCCCTGCCACATTTTTGCTATTAAGGCATGGTAAAACTGAGGCAGGGCATGCTGGGATGTGTAGTTCCGCAGCAGCTGGAGGGCCACAGGTTGAAGACCTATGATCTAGAGGCTTAATATGTCATCAGCATGTTTCCATAGATGTGGTTATATATTGTAGACTAAATGTTACGTTTGATAGTTGCCAATCTGACAGAAATAGAGATCCAAAATATTGCTTCTCACCCTAAAGGGGGGTACTCACGGAGCGATATTCTAAGCAATCTGACTAGATTGCTTAGAATATCGGCAGGATCGCTCCGTGTGTAGCCCCCTCGGCGATAGCGATGCGCGGCCCCGCACATCGCTATCGCCGCTGCTAGATTGGCCTGCATGCAGGCCAATCTAGCGGGTCGCTCACTTCACCCGCTGGGTGAAGTGAGCGGCCCCCCCGTCTCCCCCCGCACGCTCAGCACAGATCGCGCTGTGCTGAGCGGCAGGAGAGATGTGTGCTGAGCGGTTCGCTCAGCACGCATCTCTCCTTGATCGGCCCGTGAGTACTGGGCTTTACAGTGCTCTTTCAAAGATCCAGTGCTCACTGGTTACTATACTGAGTACTAACTGTAACAATCCTAAACGTTCTTGCCTCCTGACAAGTAATAAGTTGGCTTTCCAAATGAAAGCAAATGTTCTTGTTTCAAGCTTTCGTATGTCATCCAAACCACTGTCCATCACCTCATTTTTTATTTTTCTTCCAGTGGCCCTTCCTTTTACAATAATGCTGATTTCTGTTTCTTATTGTTATCTGTCCTGTCATTGCCTTGTTCTCTTCTCTAATAAATCTTGCTATCTTTTTTTGTCTTTTGCTTCCTTGCGACTTCAGTGCAAAGTAGACGAGGTGAGACTACTTGACTTTCTCTTGGAGTGTAGTACACTTGCACTGCTTGTGGTAGTGTCTGTTCTGTATCTACTATAGTTCTGCATAAAGCCATGTGAGAATTGCAGTGACTGAGATTTAGCAACATGTTCTAAGGCTGTCTCCTATGACTACAGTAATACACAACACTTTGTTACATGGGCACCTTTTCTATCATGATTCTGTTGGAATGAGATAAAACAGCTGCATGGAACTTGTGTGTCTCGCTTGTGGATTAACACACAAATCAGCCACTAGTGCAATATGTAATCTTCCACTTTTTCTTCCTCTTAATAGACAAAGCTTCCCCAAGAAGATCTCCACGCAAAAGAGCCCAGAAAAGATCAGCGGGATCTGATGAATGAACAGACTCTGTGCTCCTCAGTCTATTTTGTCCTATAATACTGACCCTCCTTACCAAGATGGATAACTTGTGACATCCATAATGGAAAAGTGGAGTGGGAAGTGATGTCCTTGTAAAACATTGACTGCTAAAACCTATTTTTATTTTCCCATGGGATTGGATTTTTTTGTTTGTTAAAACCTTGAGCCCCAATATATCCTCTAAAGCACGCTGTGCATAAACTAGGATCTTGCGTTGCAGCATTAATGCTAAAGCATTGAAGTTGCATGTTCATTGTCTTATTGACTGACCTGTTTTTCACAGAGAAATGCAACTTTGGATGTTTGTCTTGGAGGGAGTGAGCCACAGATTATGTAAATGGAAACATATGCTTTTACCTACATGATGGTATTCGTGAGTCCTAAGGAAATCTAGTGCATTATGCTGCCATATCTAGCATTCTAGGTGGCCGGAGAGAAATGCGTTGAGCTTCTTCTCCTGCCTTTGCAGCCATCAACATCACCAATGTGTATTTATACTAAACTTCTACCAGAAGTTTGCACTGTGGATATCTTGGTTTTGGGAATGTTATATCAAGGGTTTTTTTAAAACATTGATTTAGAAATTGGTAAACTAAACCACGGACCAATGTGTCCATGCAGGTGGGTGAGAAACTTTACAAAGAGGAAAAGTTTTACTTTTGTAAATGGGACAAACAGTCTGCCTGCAAGTGTACAAAGGAATACATTCTTAAATAAAAGTAAAACTGCCATTTGCGATGTGTTCTTTTCATATACATACATTCAAACATACAGCTGTGGGGGCAGCAGTGCCGACCAAAGACTGCAGGGGGAGCCAGCTAGCACATATACACATACATGTCAAGTTGTATGTAACATGTGCTGGCTTCCTCACCCAGGGATCAGCAGCAGCAGCCGACGCCACAAAGTCCTCAGCCTAACTTCAATTAGCCTGCCCCCAGACTCCCATTGACTGGCGCACAGGAATCTGGAGCCAGGCTTATTGAAGATGGGCAGGTTGAGCACTGTGCCTGCTTCCCATGTGTGCAGCAGTGGCTGCTGATCCCCCGGGTAAAGAAGCCATCACATATGTACATGTCAAGTTGTATGTAACGTATGTGCTGTCCGGCTCCCCCTTGCAGATTACAGAAGAGTTTTGCAGTAGGCCAGTAATTGGTATTTCCAGCTGTAATGATTTATGTTAAAATGTCTTTGAAATTAGCAGCAAAAGATCCTCATTACAGAATTTTACTTCTTTCAATACCACTGTTTGGGGATGCGGTCAGCATCCCGGTGCGGTGGATGCCGGAGGTCAGATGACTGACGCCAGAATCCCAAGACCTTCTGGAATCCCGGTGCTGGAAGCCCAGCCAACTGCATCCAGATGGAGAGTTTTAGGGATAGGGTTATGCAGCACAAGGGGGATTAATCATAGCCGCCATTCCCCTGTGTCTTAGCCCTAGCCGCCACCACCTGTGATTAGCTCTAGCCGACACCCCAGGCGGGTTAGGGTAGGTGACTGGGGAGGGCTTAATCACCCCATCCCCTGTCGGCATTCTAAATGTCGGGATGCTGTGGTCGGTCATGTGACCGCCGGCATCCCCACTGACGGCAAAACATATCATACCCGGCTGAAACAAGTAAACTCAGCCCTTATGTAGAAAACAGTTACTGGGGGGAAAAGGGGTAACATAAAAAAGACTAGTAGCCCATCGAGTTCAACCAGAATTATATTGCATTCTCTAATCTGTTTAGGGTAAAGGCTATACCCTCGTATATCTTTTTCTGTTAGAAATTTGTCTAACCCATTTTTAAACGCATTGACTGAGTCCGCCATTACTACCTTCTCTGGCAGTGAATTACATTTCTCTATCGTCCTAAGTGGATGCTGGGGTTCCTGAAAGGACCATGGGGAATAGCGGCTCCGCAGGAGACAGGGCACAAAAGTAAAGCTTTTACAGGTCAGGTGGTGTGTACTGGCTCCTCCCCCTATGACCCTCCTCCAGACTCCAGTTAGATTTTTGTGCCCGGCCGAGAAGGGTGCAATTCTAGGTGGCTCTCATAAAGAGCTGCTTAGAGAGTTTAGCTTAGGTTTTTTATTTTACAGTGATTCCTGCTGGCAACAGGATCACTGCAACGAGGGACAGAGGGGAGAAGAAGTGAACTCACCTGCGTGCAGGATGGATTGGCTTCTTGGCTACTGGACATGAAGCTCCAGAGGGACGATCACAGGTACAGCCTGGATGGTCACCGGAGCCACGCCGCCGGCCCCCTCACAGATGCTGAAGCAAGAAGAGGTCCAGAATCGGCGGCAGAAGACTCCTGCAGTCTTCTTAAGGTAGCGCACAGCACTGCAGCTGTGCGCCATTTTCCTCTCAGCACACTTCACACGGCAGTCACTGAGGGTGCAGGGCGCTGGGGGGGGGCGCCCTGGGAGGCAAATGAAAACCTTTAAAAAGGCTAAAAATACCTCACATATAGCCCCAGAGGCTATATGGAGATATTTACCCCTGCCTAAATGTACTAAATAGCGGGAGACGAGCCCGCCGAAAAAGGGGCGGGGCCTATCTCCTCAGCACACGGCGCCATTTTCTGTCACAGCTCCGCTGGTCAGGAAGGCTCCCAGGTCTCTCCCCTGCACTGCACTACAGAAACAGGGTATAACAGAGAGGGGGGGCAGAATAAATGGCAATATATTAATATAAAAGCAGCTATAAGGGAGCACTTAATCATAAGGCTATCCCTGTCATATATAGCGCTTTTTGGTGTGTGCTGGCAGACTCTCCCTCTGTCTCCCCAAAGGGCTAGTGGGTCCTGTCTTCGTATAGAGCATTCCCTGTGTGTCTGCTGTGTGTCGGTACGTGTGTGTCGACATGTATGAGGACGTTATTGGTGTGGAGGCGGAGCAATTGCCAAATATGAGGATGTCACCTCCTAGGGGGTCGACACCAGAATGGATGCCTTTATTTGTGGAATTACGGGATAGCGTCAACTCGCTTAAGCAGTCGTTTGCCGACATGAGGCGGCCGGACACTCAATTAGTGTCTGTCCAGGCGCCTCAAACACCGTCAGGGGCTGTAAAACGTCCCTTGCCTCAGTCGGTCGACACAGACCCAGACACAGGCACTGATTCCGGTGGTGAAGGTGACGAATCAACCGTATTTTCCAGTAGGGCCACACGTTATATGATTTTGGCAATAAAGGAGATGTTACATTTAGCTGATACTACAGGTACCACTAAACAGGGTATTATGTGGGGTGTGAAAAAACTACCAGTAGTTTTTACCGAATCGGAAGAATTAAATGACGTGTGTGATGAAGCGTGGGGTGCCCCGATAAAAAACTGCTAATTTCAAAGAAGTTATTGGCTTTATACCCTTTCCCGCCAGAGGTTAGGGAGCGCTGGGAAACACCTCCTAGGGTGGACAAAGCGCTAACACGCTTATCAAAACAAGTGGCGTTACCCTCTCCTGAGACGGACGCACTTAAAGATCCATCAGATAGGAGGATGGAAAATATCCAAAAAGGTATATACACACATGCAGGTGTTATACTACGACCAGCTATTGCGACTGCCTGGATGTGCAGTGCTGGGGTAGTTTGGTCAGAGTCCCTGATCGAAAATATTGATACCCTGGACAGGGACAATATTTTACTGTCGTTAGAACAAATAAAGGATGCATTTCTTTATATGCGTGATGCACAGAGAGATATCTGCACACTGGCATCACGGGTAAGTGCTATGTCCATTTCGGCCAGAAGAGCTTTATGGACACGACAGTGGACAGGCGATGCGTAGAGGAGTTATTTGAGGTCGGTCTATCGGATTTGGTGGCCACGGCTACGGCCGGGAAATCCACCTTTCTACCTCAAGTCACTCCCCAACAGAAAAAGGCACCGACCTTTCAACCGCAGCCCTTTCGTTCCTTTAAAAATAAGAGAGCAAAGGGCTATTCATATCTGCCACGAGGCAGAGGACGAGGGAAGAGACAGCAACAGGCAGCTCCTTCCCAGGAACAGAAGCCCTCCCCGGTTTCTACAAAAGCCTCAGCATGACGCTGGGGCTTCGCAAGCGGACTCGGGGGCGGTAGGCGGTCGTCTCAAAAATTACAGCGCGCAGTGGGCTCACTCGCAGGTAAATCCCTGGATCCTGCAGATAATATCTCAGGGGTACAGGTTGAAATTAGAGACAGAGCCACCTCGCCGTTTCCTGAAGTCTGCTTTACCAACGTCCCCCTCAGAAAGGGAGACGGTTTTGGAAGCCATTCACAAGCTGTATTCTCAGCAGGTGATAGTCAAGGTACCTCTTCTACAACAAGGGAAGGGGTATTATTCCACTCTATTTGTGGTACCGAAGCCGGATGGCTCGGTAAGGCCTATTCTAAATCTGAAGTCCTTGAACCTATACATAAAGAAGTTCAAGTTCAAGATGGAGTCACTCAGAGCAGTGATAGCGAACCTGGAAGAAGGGGACTTTATGGTATCCTTGGACATCAAGGATGCGTATCTCCACGTTCCAATTACCCCTCACACCAGGGGTACCTCAGGTTCGTTGTACAAAACTGTCACTATCAGTTTCAGACGCTGCCGTTTGGTTTGTCCACGGCACCTCGGGTCTTTACAAAGGTAATGGCCGAGATAATATTTCTTCTTCGAAGAAAAGGCGTATTAATTATCCCATACTTGGACGATCTCCTAATAAGGGCAAGGTCCAGAGAACAGCTAGAGATGGGTTTAGCACTATCTCAAGAGGTGCTAAAGCAGCACGGATGGATTCTGAATATTCCAAAATCCCAATTAATGCCGACAACTCGTCTGCTGTTCCTGGGGATGATTCTGGACACAGTTCAGAAAAAGGTTTTTCTTCCCGAAGAAAAAGCCAAGGAGTTATCTGACCTGGTCAGGAACCTCCTAAAACCAGGAAAGGTGTCTGTACATCAATGCACAAGAGTCCTGGGAAAAAATGGTAGCTTCTTACGAAGCAATCCCTTTCGGCAGATTCCAGGCAAAGGGATCTGTTGGACAAATGGTCAGGGTCGCATCTTCAGATGCACCTGCGGATAACCCTGTCGCCGAGGACAAGGGTATCCCTTCTGTGGTGGTTGCAGGAGGCTCATCTATTGGAGGGCCGCAGATTCGGCATACAGGATTGGATCCTGGTGACCACGGATGCCAGCCTGAGAGGCTGGGGAGCAGTCACACAGGGAAGAAATTTCCAGGGAGTGTGGTCGAGCCTGAAAAAGTCTCTTCACATAAGCATTCTGGAACTAAGAGCAATCTACAATGCTCTAAGCCAGGCGGAACCTCTGCTTCAAGGAAGACCGGTGTTGATCCAGTCGGACAACATCACGGCAGTCGCCCATGTAAACAGACAGGGCGGCACAAGAAGCAGGAGGGCAATGGCAGAAGCTGCCAGGATCCTTCGCTGGGCGGAGAATCACGTGATAGCACTGTCAGCAGTATTCATCCCGGGCGTGGACAACTGGGAAGCAGACTTCCTCAGCAGACACGACCTTCACCCGGGAGAGTGGGGACTTCATCCAGAAGTTTTCCACATGCTATTAAACCGTTGGGTAAAACCAATGGTGGACATGATGGCGTCTCGCCTCAACAAAACACTGGACAGGTATTGCGCCAGGTCAAGAGATCCGCAGGCAATAGCTGTGGACGCGCTGGTAACACCTGGGGTGTACCAGTCGGTATATGTGTTTCCTCCTCTGCCTCTCATACCAAAGGTATTGAGGATTATACGGCAAAGAGGAGTAAGACTAGTGGCTCCGGATTGGCCAAGAAGGACTTGGTACCCGGAACTTCAAGAGATGGTCACGGACGATCCGTGGCCTCTACTTCTGAGAAGGGACCTGCTTCAGCAGGGTCCTTGTCTTTTTCAAGACTTACCGCGGCTGCGTTTGACGGCATGGCGTTGAATGCCAGATCCTAAAAGGAAAAGGCATTCCAGAAGAAGTCATTCCTACCTTGAAAAGGCAAGGAAGGAAGTCACCGCGAAGCATTATCGCCGTATTTGGCGAAAATATGTTGCGTGGTGCGAGCAGCGGAGTGCTCCGATGGAGGAATTTCAACTGGGTCGTTTTCCTACATTTCCTGCAATCAGGATTGTCTATGGGTCTCAAATTGGGATCTATTAAGGTTCAAATTTCGGCCCTATCAATATTCTTCCAAAAAGAATTGGCCTCAGTCCCTGAGGTCCAGATTTTTATCAAAGGAGTACTGCATATACAGCCTCCTGTGGTGCCTAAGGTGGCACCGTGGGATCTAAATGTAGTTTTAGATTTCCTCAAATCCAATTGGT
The DNA here is from genome assembly GCF_028390025.1 of Pseudophryne corroboree. NCBI lineage: Eukaryota > Metazoa > Chordata > Amphibia > Anura > Myobatrachidae > Pseudophryne > Pseudophryne corroboree. The sequence goes on along the minus strand of NC_086448.1, from coordinate 519,946,828 downwards.
TTGAACCACTAAAGAATGTGGATTTGAAATATCTCACATGGAAAGTGACTATGTTACTGGCCCTGGCTTCGGCCGGGAGAGTATCTGAACTGGCGGCTTTGTCTTATAAAAGCCCTTATTTAATTTTCCATTCGACATAGGGCAGAGCTGCGGACGCGTCCGCATTTTCTCCCTAAGGTGGTATCAGCGTTTCACCTGAACCAGCCTATTGTAGTGCCTGCGGCTACAGACGACTTGAAGGACTCCAAGTTGTTGGACGTTGTCAGAGCCTTAAAAATATACATTTAAAGGACGGCTGGAGTCAGAAAATCTGACTCGCTGTTTATACTGTATGCACCCAACAAGTTGGGTGCACCTGCTTCTAAGCAGTCGATTGCTCGTTGGTTTTGTAACAAAATTCAACTTGTACATTCTGTGGCAGGCCTGCCACAGCCTAAATCTGTTAAGGCCCATTCCGCAAGGAAGGTGGGCTCATCTTGGGCGGCTGCCCGAGGGGTCTCGGCATTACAACTCTGCCGAGCAGCTACGTGGTCAGGGGAGAACACGTTTGTAAATTTTTACAAATTTGATACCCTGGCAAAGGAGGACCTGGAGTTCTCTCATTCGGTGCTGCAGAGTCATCCGCACTCTCCCGCCCGTTTGGGAGCTTTGGTATAATCCCCATGGTCCTTTCAGGAACCCCAGCATCCACTTAGGACGATAGAGAAAATAAGAATTTACTTACCGATAATTCTATTTCTCGGAGTCCGTAGTGGATGCTGGGCGCCCATCCCAAGTGCGGATTATCTGCAATACTTGTACATAGTTATTGTTAACTATTTCGGGTTATTGTTTAGGAAGCCATCTTTCAGAGGCTCCTCTGTTATCATACTGTTAACTGGGTTTAGATCACAAGTTGTACGGTGTGATTGGTGTGGCTGGTATGAGTCTTACCCGGGATTCAAAATCCTCCCTTATTGTGTACGCTCGTCCGGGCACAGTACCTAACTGGAGTCTGGAGGAGGGTCATAGGGGGAGGAGCCAGTACACACCACCTGACCTGTAAAAGCTTTACTTTTGTGCCCTGTCTCCTGCGGAGCCGCTATTCCCCATGGTCCTTTCAGGAACCCCAGCATCCACTACGGACTCCGAGAAATAGAATTATCGGTAAGTAAATTCTTATTATTTGTATTGCCCTTACAGTGAAGAATCCCTTCCTGCGCCGAGTACGAAATTTCCTCTCCTCATGCCTTAGAGGGTGTCTGCGCGTTTTGTGTAGAGGCCTCTTAGTAAACAACTTGCCTGACAGCTCCGCATATTGGTGGTCATTCAGAGTTGATCGCTCGCTGCCGATTATCGCAGTGCAGCGATTAAGTAAAAAAACGGCAAAAATGCGCATGGTACGCAGCGCGCGTGCGCTAAGTACTTTCACACAAAACTTTGTAGATTTACACAAGCTCGAGTGACGTTTGTTCATCGCTCGAGTGATCGTAGTGTGATTGACAGGAAGTGGGTGTTTCTGGGCGGAAACTGGCAGTTTTCAGGGAGTGTGTTAAAAAACGCAGGCATTTTTGCAGGAGTGGCTTGAGAAATGGGGGAGTGGCTGGCCGAACGCAGGGCGTGTTTGTGACATCAAACCAGGAACTAAACGGACTGAGGTGATCAGTCTAGGAGTAGGTCTGGAGCTACTCAGAAACTGCAGCAAATTATTTAGTAGCAGTTCTGCTAATCTTTTGTTCGTTATTCTGCTCAGATACATTCCCAGAGGGCGGCGGCCTAGCGTGTGCAATGCTGCTAAAAGCAGCTAGCTAGCGAGCGAACAACTCTGAATGACCACCATTGTCCCTTTTTATATATTTGTAAATATTAATCATATCCTCATAGTCGTCTCCTTTCTAGTGTAAACATATCTAACCTTGAAAGCCTCTCCTCATAGTCCAGTGTTTCCAACCCCTTAATCAATTTGGTAGCTCACCTCTGAACCTTTTCAAGTTCTAATGACTCTTTCTCTAGCATCCATAAGGGATATTGGGGACACATTAGTACAATGGGGTATAGACAGGTCCAAAGTAACCAGTGCACTTCAAATTTCTTCAACTGGGTGTGCTGGCTCCTCCCCTCTATGCCCCCCTCCCACAGCCAGTTTAGAAAAAAGTTCCCTCAGGAGAGGATGCACACTCTGCTAGCTCCAGAGTTTTCTTCAGTTTACTTTAATACTTTTTTTCTCTGACGTCCTAGTGGATGCTGGGGACTCCGTAAGGACCATGGGGAATAGCGGCTCCGCAGGAGACTGGGCACAACTAAGAAAGATTTAGGACTACCTGGTGTGCACTGGCTCCTCCCTCTATGCCCCTCCTCCAGACCTCAGTTAGAATTTTGTGCCCGGCCGAGCTGGTTGCACACTAGGGGCTCTCCTGAGCTTCTAGAAAAGAAAGTATATTTAGGTTTTTTATTTTCAGTGAGACCTGCTGGCAACAGACTCACTGCTACGAGGGACTGAGGGTAGAAGAAGCGAACCTACCTGCTTGCAGCTAGCTTGGGCTTCTTAGGCTACTGGACACCATTAGCTCCAGAGGGATCGAACACAGGCCCAGCCTCGGTCGTCCGGTCCCGGAGCCGCGCCGCCGTCCCCCTTGCAGAGCCAGAAGCAAGAAGACCGTCCAGAAAATCGGCGGCTGAAGACTCTGGTCTTCATTAAGGTAGCGCACAGCACTGCAGCTGTGCGCCATTGCTCCCCATGCACACCACACACTCCGGTCACTGATGGGTGCAGGGCGCCCTGGGCTGCAATAAGAGTACCTTATATTGGCAAATAAACACATAATATAGTCAGCAAGACTATATATGTGTAAAATCCCCTGCCAAAAATATCCTGAAAAAAGCAGGAGAAGTCCGCCGAGAAGGGGGCGGGGCTGTCTCCCTCAGCACACTGGCGCCATTTCCTCTCAGCTCTGCTGGAAGGACGCTCCCAAGGCTCTCCCCTGCAGTTTCCAGGCTCAATAGGGTAAAAAAGAGAGGGGGGGCACTAAATTTAGGCGCAAACTGTGTATTATAGCAGCTATAGGGGACAAATCACTGTGTGTAGTGTGTATCCCTGCATTATATAGCGCTCTGGTGTGTGCTGGCATACTCTCTCTCTGTCTCCCCAAAGGACTTTGTGGGGTCCTGTCCTCAGTCAGAGCATTCCCTGTGTGTGTGCGGTGTGTCGGTACGGCTGTGTCGACATGTTTGATGAGGAGGCTTATGTGGAGGCGGAGCAGGTGCCGATAAATGTGATGTCACCCCCTGCGGGGTCGACACCTGAATGGATGGACATGTGGAAGGAATTACGCGACAGTGTCAACTCCTTACATAAAAGGTTTGACAACATAACAGATGTGGGACAGCCGGCTTCTCTGCCCGTGCCTGCCCAGGCGTCTCAAAAGCCATCAGGGGCTCTAAAACGCCCACTACCTCAGATGGGCAGACACAGATGTCGACATGGATACTGACTCCAGTGTCGACGACGATGAGACTAGTGTACATTCCAATAGAGCCACTCGTTATATGATTACGGCAATGAAAAATGTGTTGCACATTTCTGATATTACCCCAGGTACCACAAAAAAGGGTACTATGTTTGGGGAGAAAAAGCTACCAGTGGTTTTTCCCCCATCTGATGAATTAAATGAAGTGTGTGAAGAAGCGTGGGCTTCCCCCGATAAGAAACTGGTAATTTCTAAAAAGTTACTAATGGCGTACCCTTTCCCGCCAGAGGACAGGTCACGTTGGGAGACATCCCCTAGGGTGGATAAAGCGCTCACACGTCTGTCAAAAAAGGTGGCACTACCATCTCCGGACACGGCCGCCCTAAAGGAGCCTGCGGATAGAAAACAGGAGGCTATCCTGAAGTCTGTATATACACACTCAGGAATTATACTGAGACCGGCTATTGCTTTAGCATGGATGTGCAGTGCTGCAGCTGCGTGGTCCGATTCCCTGTCGGAAAACATTGATACCCTAGACAGGGACACTATATTGCTAACCGTAGAGCATATTAAAGACGCTGTCTTATACATGAGAGATGCACAGAGGGATATTTGCCGGCTGGCATCTAAAATAAACGCAATGTCCATTTCTGCCAGGAAAGGATTGTGGACTCGGCAGTGGACAGGAGATGCAGATTCTAAAAGGCACATGGAAGTTTTGCCTTACAAGGGTGAGGAGTTGTTTGGGGATGGTCTCTCGGACCTCGTTTCCACAGCGACAGCTGGGAAGTCAGCATTTTTACCCCAAGTTCCCTCACAGCCAAAGAAAGCACCGTATTATCAGGTACAGTCCTTTCGGCCCCAGAAAGGCAAGCGGGTTAGAGGCGCGTCCTTTCTGCCCAGAGGCAGAGGTAGAGGGAAAAAGCTGCAACATACAGCCAGTTCCCAGGAACAAAAGTCCTCCCCCGCTTCCTCTAAGTCCACCGCATGACGCTGGGGCTTCACAGGCGGAGCCAGGTACGGTGGGGGCCCGCCACAAGAACTTCAGCGACCAGTGGGCTCGCTCACGGGTGGATCCCTGGATTCTACAAGTAGTATCTCAGGGGTACAAGCTGGAATTCGAGACGTCTCCCCCTCGCCGTTTCCTCAAATCTGCCTTGCCGACAGCTCCCCCGGACAGGGAGGCAGTGCTGGAGGCGATTCACAAGCTGTATTCTCAGCAGGTGATAATCAAGGTACCCCTCCTTCAACAAGGACGGGGTTACTATTCCACAATGTTTGTGGTACCGAAACCGGACGGTTCGGTGAGACCCATTTTAAATTTAAAATCCTTGAACACTTATATAAGAAGGTTCAAGTTCAAGATGGAATCGCTCAGGGCGGTGATTGCAAGCCTGGACGAGGGGGATTACATGGTATCACTGGACATCAAGGATGCTTACCTGCATGTCCCCATTTACCCTTCTCACCAGGAGTACCTCAGATTTGTGGTACAGGACTGTCATTACCAATTCCAGACGTTGCCGTTTGGTCTGTCCACGGCACCGAGGGTATTTACCAAGGTAATTGCCGAAATGATGATGCTCCTTCGGAAAAAGGGAGTTTTAATTATCCCGTACTTGGACGATCTCCTTATAAAGGCGAGGTCCAGGGAACAGTTGTTGATCGGAGTAGCACTAGCTCGGGAAGTGCTACAACAGCACGGCTGGATCCTGAATATTCCAAAGTCACAGCTGGTTCCTACAACGCTTCTACTGTTCCTGGGGATGGTTCTGGACACAGAACAGAAAAAAGTGTTTCTCCCGGAGGAGAAGGCCAAGGAGTTGTCATCTCTAGTCAGAGACCTCCTAAAACCAAAACAGGTGTCGGTGCACCACTGCACGCGAGTCCTGGGAAAGATGGTGGCTTCTTACGAAGCAATTCCATTCGGAAGGTTCCATGCAAGGATCTTTCAGTGGGATCTGTTGGACAAGTGGTCCGGATCGCATCTTCAGATGCATCGGCTGATAACCCTGTCTCCAAGGGCCAGGGTGTCGCTGCTGTGGTGGCTGCAGAGTGCTCATCTTCTAGAGGGCCGCAGATTCGGCATACAGGACTGGATCCTGGTGACCACGGATGCCAGCCTTCGAGGTTGGGGGGCAGTCACACAGGGAAGAAACTTCCAGGGACAATGGTCGAGTCAGGAGACTTCCCTACACATAAATATTCTGGAACTAAGGGCCATTTACAATGCCCTAAGTCAGGCAAGACCCCTGCTTCAACACCAGCCGGTGCTGATCCAGTCAGACAACATCACGGCGGTCGCCCATGTAAACCGACAGGGCGGCACAAGAAGCAGGATGGCGATGGCAGATGCCACAAGGATTCTCCGATGGGCGGAAAATCATGTGTTAGCACTGTCAGCAGTGTTCATTCCCGGAGTGGACAACTGGGAAGCAGACTTTCTCAGCAGACACGACCTCCACCCGGGAGAGTGGGGACTTCATCCAGAAGTCTTCCAAATGGTTGTACACCGGTGGGAAGGGCCACAGGTGGACATGATGGCGTCCCGCCTCAACAAAAAGCTAAAAAGATATTGCGCCAGGTCAAGGGACCCTCAGGCGATAGCTGTGGACGCTCTAGTGACACCGTGGGTGTACCAGTCGGTTTATGTGTTCCCTTCTTTGCCTCTCATACCCAAGGTACTGAGAATAATAAGAAGGAGAGGAGTAAGAACTATACTTGTGGTTCCGGATTGGCCAAGAAGAGCTTGGTACCCAGAACTTCAAGAAATGATCTCAGAGGACCCATGGCCTCTGCCGCTCAGACAGGATCTGCTGCAGCATGGGCCCTGTCTGTTCCAAGACTTACCGTGGCTGCGTTTGACGGCATGGCGGTTGAACACCGGATCCTAAAAGAAAAGGGCATTCCGGAGGAAGTCATCCCTACGCTGATTAAAGCTAGGAAGGAGGTGACCGCAAACCATTATCACCGCATATGGCGAAAATATGTTGCGTGGTGTGAGGCCAGAAGGGCCCCAACGGAGGAATTTCAGCTGGGTCGATTTCTGCACTTCCTACAGTCAGGGGTGACTATGGGCCTCAAATTAGGTTCCATTAAGGTCCAGATTTCGGCTCTGTCGATTTTCTTCCAAAAAGAACTGGCTTCACTGCCTGAAGTTCAGACGTTTGTTAAAGGAGTGCTGCATATTCAGCCCCCTTTTGTGCCTCCAGTGGCACCTTGGGATCTCAACGTGGTGTTTGATTTCCTTAAGTCACATTGGTTTGAGCCACTTAAAACCGTGGAACTAAAATATCTCACGTGGAAAGTGGTCATGCTGTTGGCCTTGGCTTCGGCCAGGCGTGTGTCAGAATTGGCGGCTTTGTCATGTAAAAGCCCTTATCTGATTTTCCATATGGATAGGGCGGAATTGAGGACTCGTCCCCAATTTCTTCCTAAGGTGGTATTAGCTTTTCATTTGAACCAACCTATTGTGGTGCCTGCGACTACTAAGGACTTGGAGGATTCCAAGTTGCTGGACGTAGTCAGGGCCCTGAAAATCTATATTTCCAGGACGGCTGGAGTCAGGAAAACTGACTCGCTATTTATCCTGTATGCGCCCAACAAGTTGGGTGCTCCTGCTTCAAAGCAGTCTATTGCTCGCTGGATCTGTAGTACGATTCAACTTGCACATTCTGCGGCTGGACTGCCGCATCCTAAATCTGTAAAAGCCCATTCCACGAGGAAAGTGGGCTCTTCTTGGGCGGCTGCCCGAGGGGTCTCGGCTTTACAACTTTGCCGAGCTGCTACTTGGTCGGGTTCAAACACATTTGCTAAATTCTACAAGTTTGATACCCTGGCTGAGGAGGACCTTGAGTTTGCTCATTCGGTGCTGCAGAGTCATCCGCACTCTCCCGCCCGTTTGGGAGCTTTGGTATAATCCCCATGGTCCTTACGGAGTCCCCAGCGTCCACTAGGACGTCAGAGAAAATAAGAATTTACTCACCGGTAATTCTATTTCTCGTAGTCCGTAGTGGATGCTGAGCGCCCATCCCAAGTGCGGATTGTCTGCAATACTTGTATATAGTTATTGCCTAACTAATGGGTTGTTGTTATGAGCCATCTGTTCGTGAGGCTCAGTTGTTGTTCATACTGTTAACTGGATATAGTATCACGAGTTGTACGGTGTGATTGGTGTGGCTGGTATGATTCTTACCCGGGATTCCAAATCCCTTCCTTATTGTGTCAGCTCTTCCGGGCACAGTTTCCTAACTGAGGTCTGGAGGAGGGGCATAGAGGGAGGAGCCAGTGCACACCAGGTAGTCCTAAATCTTTCTTAGTTGTGCCCAGTCTCCTGCGGAGCCGCTATTCCCCATGGTCCTTACGGAGTCCCCAGCATCCACTACGGACTACGAGAAATAGAATTACCGGTGAGTAAATTCTTATTTTTCTCTAACGTCCTAAGTGGATGCTGGGGACTCCGTAAGGACCATGGGGAATAGCGGCTCCGCAGGAGACTGGGCACATCTAAAGAAAGCTTTAGGACTATCTGGTGTGCACTGGCTCCTCCCCCTATGACCCTCCTCCAAGCCTCCGTTAGATCTCTGTGCCCGAACGAGAAGGGTGCACACTAGGGGCTCTCCTGAGCTTCTTAGTGAAAGTTTTAGTTTAGGTTTTTTATTTTCAGTGAGACCTGCTGGCAACAGGCTCACTGCATCGAGGGACTAAGGGGAGAAGAAGCGAACTCACCTGCGTGCAGAGTGGATTGGGCTTCTTAGGCTACTGGACATTAGCTCCAGAGGGACGATCACAGGCCCAGCTTGGATGGGTCCCAGAGCCGCGCCGCCGGCCCTCTTACAGAGCCAGAAGGCAGAAGAGGTCCTGTCTTCAACAAGGTAGCGCACAGCACTGCAGCTGTGCGCCATTGCTCTCAGCACACTTCACACTTCGGTCACTGAGGGTGCAGGGCGCTGGGGGGGGGCGCCCTGAGACGCAATAAAAACACCTTGGATGGCAAAAAATGCATCACATATAGCTCCTGGGCTATATGGATGCATTTAACCCCTGCCAGAATCCATAAAAAAGCAGGAGAAAAGTCCGCGAAAAAGGGGCGGAGCCTATCTCCTCAGCACACTGGCGCCATTTTCCCTCACAGCTCCGTTGGAGGGAAGCTCCCTGGCTCTCCCCTGCAGTCACTGCACTACAGAAAGGGTTAAAAAAGAGAGGGGGGCACTAATTAGGCGCAGTATTAACTATACAGCAGCTATAAGGGGAAAAACACTTATATAAGGTTATCCCTGTATTTATATAGCGCTCTGGTGTGTGCTGGCAAACTCTCCCTCTGTCTCCCCAAAGGGCTAGTGGGGTCCTGTCCTCTATCAGAGCATTCCCTGTGTGTGTGCTGTATGTCGGTACTTTTGTGTCGACATGTATGAGGAGAAAAATGATGTGGAGACGGAGCAGATTGCCTGTAATAGTGATGTCACCCCCTAGGGGGTCGACACCTGAGTGGATGAACTGTTGGAAGGAATTACGTGACAGTGTCAGCTCTGTATAAAAGACAGTGGTTGACATGAGACAGCCGGCTACTCAGCTTGTGCCTGTCCAGACGTCTCATAGGCCGTCAGGGGCTCTAAAGCGCCCGTTACCTCAGATGGCAGATAGACGCCGACACGGATACTGACTCCAGTGTCGACGGTGAAGAGACGAATGTGACTTCCAGTAGGGCCACACGTTACATGATTGAGGCAATGAAAAATGTTTTACACATTTCTGATAATACGAGTACCACCAAAAAAAGGGGTATTATGTTCGGTGAGGAAAAACTACCTGTAGTTTTCCTAAATCTGAGAAATTAAATGAGGTGTGTGATGATGCGTGGGTTTCCCCCGATAACAACTGATAATTTCTAAAATGTTATTGGCATTATATCCTTTCCCGCCAGAGGTTAGGGTGCGTTGGGAAACACCCCCTAGGGTGGATAAAGCGCTCACACGCTTGTAAGGGCTCTACCTTCGCCTGAGATGGCCGCCCTTAAGGATCCTGCTGATAGAAAGCAGGAGGGTATCCTAAAAGGTATTTACACACATACTGGTGTTATACTGCGACCAGCAATCGCCTCAGCCTGGATGTGCAGTGCTGGGTTGGCGTGGTCGGATTCCCTGACTGAAAATATTGATACCCTAGATAGGGACAGTATATTTTTGCCTATAGAGCATTTAAAAGATGCATTTCTATATATGCGTGATGCACAGCGGAATATTTGCCGACTGGCATCAAGTCTAAGCGCGTTGTCCATTTCTACCAGTAGAGGGTTATGGACACGTCAGTGGTCAGGTGATGCGTATTCCAAACGGCATTTGGAAGTATTGCTTTATTAAGGGAGGAGTTATTTGGGGTCGGTCTTTCAGACCTGGTGGCCACGGCAACAGCTGGGAATTCCACGTTTGTACCCCAGGTCGCCTCTCAACATGAGAAGACGCCGTATTATCAGGCGCAGTCTTTTCGTGGACAAGCGGGCAAAAGGTTCCTCATTTCTGCCCCGTGACAGAGGGAGAGGAAAAAGGCTGCAGAAATCAGCCAGTTCCCAGGAACAGAAACCCTCTCCCGCCTCTGCCAAGCCCTCAGTATACGCTGGGGCTTTACAAGCAGAATCAGGCACGGTGGGGGGCCCGTCTCAATGAATTTCAGCGCGCAGTGGGCTCACTCGCAAGTAGACCCCTGGATCCTTCAGGTGATATCTCAGGGGTACAAATTAGAATTCGAGACGTCTCCCCCTCGCCGTTTCCTAAAGTCGGCTTTACCGATGTCTCCTTCTGACAGGGAGACAGTTTTGGAAGCCATTCACAAGCTGTATTCCCAGCAGGTGATAATCAAGATACCCCTCCTGCAAGGAACGGGGTATTATTCCACACTGTTGTGGTACCGAAGCCGGACGGCTTGGTGAGACCGATTCTAAATCTAAAATCTTTGAACACTTACGTACAGAGGTTCAAATTCAAGATTGAGTCACTCAGAGCAGTGATTGCGAACCTGGAAGAAGGGGACTACATGATGTCTCGGGACATCAAGGATGCTTACCTTCATGTCAAAATTTACCCTTCTCACCAAGGGTACCTCAGGTTTATGGTACAGAACTGTCACTATCAGTTCAGACGCTGCCGTATGGATGGTACACGGCACCCCGGGTCTTTACCAAGGTAATGGCCGAAATGATGATATTCCTTCGAAGGAAGTGAATTTTAGTTATCCCTTACTTGGACAATTCCCTGATAAGGGTAAGATCCAGGGAACAGTTGGAGGTCGGTGTAGCACTATCTCAGGTAGTGTGGCGGCAGCACGATTGGATTCTCAATATTCCAAAATCGCACCTGGTTCCGACGACGTGTCTTCTGTTCCTAGGGATGATCCTGGACACAGTCCAGAAAAAGGTGTTTCTCCCGGAGGAGAAAGCCAGGAAGTTATCCGAGCTAGTCAGGAACCTCCTAAAACCGAGCCAAGTCTCAGTGCATCAATGCACAAGGGTTCTGGGTAAAATGGTGGCTTCCTACGAAGCAATCCCATTCGGCAGATTCCACGCAAGAACTTTCCAGTGGGACCTGCTGGACAAATGGTCCGGGTCGCATCTTCAGATGCATCAGCGGATAACCCTGTCACCAAGGACAAGGGTGTCCCTCCTGTGGTGGTTGCAGAGTGCTCATCTTCTAGAGGGCCGCAGATTAGGCATTCAGGACTGGGTCCGGGTGACCACGGATGCCAGCCTGCGAGGCTGGGGAGCAGTCACACAGGGAAGGAATATCCAGGGCTTATGGTCAAGCCTGGAGACATCACTTCACATAAATATCCTGAAGCTAAGGGACATTTACAATGCTCTAAGCTTAGCAAGACCTCTGCTTCAAGGTCAGCCGGTGTTGATCCAGTCGGACAACATCACGGCAGTCACCCACGTAAACAGACAGGGTGGCACAAGAAGCAGGAGGGCAATGGCAGAAGCTGCAAGGATTCTTCGCTGGGCGGAAAATCATGTGATAGCACTGTCAGCAGTATTCATTCCGGGAGTGGACAACTGGGAAGCAGACTTCCTCAGCACGACCTCCACCCGGGAGAGTGGGGACTTCACCCAGAAGTCTTCCACATGATTAAAAACTCGACAGGTATTGCGCCAGGTCCAGGGACCCTCAGGCAATAAGCTGTAGACGCTCTGGTAACACCGTGGGTGTACCAGTCAGGGTATGTGTTCCCTCCTCTGCCTCTCATACCCAAGGTACTGAGATTGATAAGATGGAGAGGAGTAAGCACTATATTCGTGGTTCCGGATTGGCCAAGAAGGACTTGGTAACCGGAACTTCAAGAGATGCTCACGGAGGATCCGTGGCCTCTACCTCTAAGAAGGGACCTGCTCCAGCAAGGACCCTGTCTGTTCCAAGACTTACCGCGGCTGCGTTTGACGGCATGGCGGTTGAACGCCGGATCCTGAAGGAAAAAAGGCATTCCGGATGAAGTCATCCCTATCCTGATCAAAGCCAGGAAGGATGTAACCGCAAAAACATTATCACCGCAATTGGCGAAAATATGTTGCGTGGTGCGAGGCCAGTAAGGCCCGACGGAGGAAATTCAACTGGGTCGATTCCTACATTTCCTGCAAACAGGAGTGTCTATGGGCCTGAAATTGGGGTCCATTAAGGTTCAAATTTCGGCCCTGTCAATTTTCTTCCAAAAAGAACTAGCTTCAGTCCCTGAAGTTCAGACGTTTGTAAAAGGGGTACTGCATATACAGCCTCCTTTTGTGCCTCCAGTGGCACTTTGGGATCTCAATGTAGTTTTGGGTTCCAAAAGTCACATTGGTTTGAACCACTTAAATCGGTGGAGTTAAAATATCTCACATGGAAAGTGGTCATGCTGTTGGCCCTGGCCTGGGCCAGGCGCGTGTCAGAATTGGCGGCTTTATCCTGAAAAAGCCCTTATCTGATTTTCCATTCGGACAGGGCGGAATTGAGGACTCGTCCTCAGTTTCTCCCCAAGGTGGTTTCAGCGTTTCACCTGAACCAACCTATTGGTGGTGCCTGCGGCTACTAGGGACTTGGAGGCCTCCAAGTTGCTAGACGTTGTCAGTGCCCTGAAAATATATGTTTCCAGGACGGCTGGAGTCAGGAAATCTGACTCGCTGTTTATCCTGTATGCACCCAACAAGCTGGGTGCTCCTGCTTCTAAGCAGACTATTGCTCGTTGGATTTGTAGTACAATTCAGCTTGCACATTCTGTGGCAGGCCTGCCACAGCCAAAAATCTGTAAATGCCCACTCCACAAGGAAGGTGGGCTCATCTTGGGCGGCTGCCCGAGGGGTCTCGGCTTTACAACTTTGCCGAGCAGCTACTTGGTCAGGAGCAAATACGTTTGTAAAATTCTACAAAATTGATATCCTGGCTGAGGAGGACCTGGAGTTCTCTCATTTGGTGCTGCAGAGTCATCCGCACTCTCCCGCCCGTTTGGGAGCTTTGGTATAATCCCCATGGTCCTTACGGAGTCCCCAGCATCCACTTAGGACGTTAGAGAAAATAAGAATTTACTTACCGATAATTCTATTTCTCATAGTCCGTAGTGGATGCTGGGCGCCCATCCCAAGTGCGGATTGTCTGCAATACTTGTACATAGTTATTGTTACAAAAATCGGGTTATTATTGTTGTGAGCCATCTTTCAGAGGCTCCTCTGTTATCATGCTGTTAACTGGGTTCAGATCACAGGTTATACGGTGTGATTGGTGTGGCTGGTATGAGTCTTACCCGGGATTCAAAATCCTTCCTTATTGTGTACGCTCGTCCGGGCACAGTATCCTAACTGAGGCTTGGAGGAGGGTCATAGGGGGAGGAGCCAGTGCACACCAGATAGTCCTAAAGCTTTCTTTAGATGTGCCCAGTCTCCTGCGGAGCCGCTATTCCCCATGGTCCTTACGGAGTCCCCAGCATCCACTACGGACTATGAGAAATAGAATTATCGGTAAGTAAATTCTTATTTTTCTTCGGTATGCTGTTTGGGCAACAGCATACCTGTGCTGTGGGAGTTTGGGGGGGGGGGGGAAGGGAGAGGGAGAGGGAGAGGGAGAGGGAGAGGGAGAGGGAGAGGGAGAGGGAGAGGGAGAGGGAGAGGGAGAGAGAGAGAGAGAGAGAGAGAGAGAGAGAGAGAGAGAGAGAGAGAGAGAGAGAGAGAGAGAGAGAGAGAGAGAGAGAGAGAGAGAGATATCTCACAGGCCTCGCGAGGTGCAGAGCTGCTTCCCCGCTGAGGGGTTGTTTGTTCAGCAGGGCACTGTGCCTTGGCGGTCGCAACCGCAGAACGCCGCACACCCCTAACACTGCCTGAAGGTGATTGTCGGTGGGGAATACAAACCGGGGGTCCCCCGGTTCCTGGTGCGGCAAAAGTGCTGGTAAGGCATACGGGTCCCTCCTGGGGGGGGATTCGCTATAGCCCCTGTGTGAGACTGGCTAGCGATGGCTGTACTTAACATTTATGTGAGTCTACAGCATGATTAGGAGACATGGCCAGTATAAATATATATCTGTAGCTCGAGTGCCATTATGGGGGGCGGAGCTACATAAAAACGGGCTCAGCGCCATTTTGGCGCCTTCCTCTGCATAAGCAGCCGCCTCACACAGCTTCTCCAGACGGTCACACGCTGGATCACTGGTACAGGGTGCAGTTGGGGGAGAGCCGCTATCTGTGCACAGATATTATTACCCTCAGGGGATTCATTATATAAACAGTTTTCATATATCTACGCATACGCTGATGGCCTCACTGTGGCTCTGCAGTGTTGGGTGTGCTGGTGTCCTCCCTTCTTCTGTCTCCTCTCACATTCAATAGGGCAGGCTTACATTGTAAATCAGTCTGTGTTGTATGTGTATTGTGTGTACTTCATAATGGTAAAACACAAGTTATGCAGTGTATGTAATACCAGATTCTCCCCTCTTTAATCTGGTTCCATATCATGTGAGCAGTGTAGTCAAACCTCAAAAAAAATGCTGAGGACAATGTGGGGGAGAGTCACGAGCCCTCCTGACTGGGGACTATCAAAACTATGATGTCTGATATGTAAACGCACTGCAAATGCCAACAAAACACAAGAACCGCAACAAGCAGTAGCAGATCTAGCTGCCAGGGATAATGTTCCCCGTTCCCCATTCCCCCCTGTCTAATACAGGTGCGCATAAACGTGCTTTACCTGCACTCCTCTCAGATACTGATGATGATAGGGATGATGTGGATCCCATAAGTGGGGATTCCACCCCTACACAGGGTATTGAACCCCTCATTTTGGCTATAAGGGATGTGCTAAAGCTCCCCCTAGAGGACACTGCTAATCAAGTCGTTTTTCCTCCCACAAGACCAACTGACTCACATTTCATGATTCCAAAGAATTAAATGATTTATTTAAGCTTGCCTGGAAAAATCCAAATGATACCCTTTTCAGACAGAAAAGTTTGACAGTCCCGGCAATTACCTGGCATTTCAGTGCTGCGTCGTTTTGCTGGGACCTGCCTGACTTCCCCCCCCAACACAGACGTGATATTCTCGACCCGGTAATTTGCAGATCAACACGGGTATTTTGTCTGTGTGAAAGGGTCAAACCATGTCATAATTCCAGGGTCGAAGTCCTGGGAATTACAACACGGGTTGACCCTTTCACACAGAAAAAGGACCCATGTGTTTCATGAAATTACCGGGTGGAACTGCTTCACCTGGTAATTTCATGTTCTGTCTGAAAGGGGTATAAGAAATATCAGGTGTCAAAACGGTATTTGCATACATTGTCCTTTGTGCCCTAGGGCAGAAAGTTCTGGGAAGAAGCTCCGGCTGTAGACTTCTCAGCCTCTCTATGAAGGCAGTGCTCCCGGCTCCAGGCTCCTTTACAGTAAAGGACCCGGGGGATAGAAAAATTGAGACCACACTGAAATCTATCTACATTGCTGCAGGTGTATCTCAAAGACCGTCATTGCAGGTTGCTGGATGACATGCAATTCACTCCTGGGCTACTCAAATTCAGGAGGGTCTCTCAGGTGACATGACCCTGGTTACTATGGTGATGTTCCTAAAACACATTCAAGACATGGCAAGAGTCCTCTGTGACTCCCTAAAGGAGATTGGCAATATTAACGCTAGGACCACTGCTATGGCTGTGTCTGCATGCAGAGCCATATGGTTGCATCAGTGGATTGCAGATGCTGACTCCAAACGCAATGTGAAATCTCTTCCCTTGACAGGTGAGTGGCTCTTCGGAGGCGAATTGGACGCATGGATCTCTAAAGTTACTGCTGGGAAATCCGTGTTTCTTCCCTCGGGGGCTCCGCCTGCTAGACGTACCTACCTGGGACTGTCTACTCAGTCCTTTCGGTTCATCAGATTTCGATCTAGGGCCAGGGGTGCATCAAATGCAGCTAGAGGCACCAGGGGTAAACCTCAGAAACCAGCAGTTACCAGCTCTCAAGAACAGAGCACCAGTTCAGCTTCCGCAAAAACCTCAGCATGACGGTGCCTGTCCGCCTCGGGAGGATCTCGAGGTGGGAGTCACTTCAGCCACGTCTGGGAAAGTTCCTGCCAGGACGCCTGGGTAAGGGATCTTATTTCTCAGGGTTACTAGCTGGAGTTTGACGGTGCTCCTCCACAACGATTTTTTAAATCAAGCTTACCAGCTTTGGAAAATATGCGTGTTACGCTACTACACGTCATCACAAAGTTGGTCCAGTACCCCTGCAACAGCAAGGACAAGGTTACTACTCCAGTCTGTTTGTTGTGCCAAAACCAGATGCGTCTGTGAGGCCAATTTTGAATCTGAAGTCCTTGAATCCTTACATAAAGGTTTTCAAATTCAAGATGTAGTCTTTGAGAGCATGTGATCGCAGGGCTGGAACATCAGGAATTCCTAGTGTCCCCGGATATCAAGGACACCTACCTCCATATCCCAATTTGGCCTCATCATCAGGCCTATCTGAGGTTCGCTCTGCTGAACGATCACTACCAGTTCCAGGCGTTACCCTTTGGCCTGTATACAGCTCCGGGGGTGTTCACGTAGGCGATGGCGGAAATTATGTTCCAGCTCAGGGTCCAGGGGGTCAACGTGGTCCCTTACCTGGACGATCTCCTGATAAAGGTGAGTTCCAGGGAGCTCCTACTGCTCCATATAGATCGCACTATCCAACTTCTGTCACACACCGGGTGTATCCTCAATCTACAGAGGTCCCACCTGGAGCCAGCTCAGCGGCTCCTGTTTCTGGGAATGATACTGGATACTGTAGCGCAGGAAGTGTTCCTCCCAGAGGACAAAATGAGAACTCTCTAGGAAATAGTTTGCATGGTTCTCTGACCGACTCGAGTTTCCATTCATTTTTGCATAAGATTGTTGGGAAAGATGGTAGCCTCGTACGAGGCAATTCAGTATGGAAAGTTCCATGCCAGACCCTTTTAATTGGACATCCTGAACAAATGGTCCAGTTCCCATCTTCAGATGCACCGGATGATTCAACTGTCACCCCAGGCCAGGATTTCACTCCTGTGGCGGCTGCAGTCTTCCAATCTTCGGGAAGGTCGACACTGTCAAAGTCGAAAAATATAACAGAACACACATCACGTACAAACTGCACACACATGCCCACTGTGCGTGCACTTGTTCTGCAGTGCGTGCACATGTACACACTTTGCGTATGGTCGCTCCCGCGGTCCTGCGCATCGGCAAGTGGTATGGGTATTTACGGCAGAGTTTGTGTACGCATGGAGGGCCATCAAAACACATTACATATTTAATCCAAATAGTGCACAATGTACACATAGTCTCCTTGCACCACATCAGAAAGTTATAGCTGTTTAAATGGTTGCAGAACAAAGGGATTCACCTTTACAGGATAAGAGGGGACAGACTAAGGTTATAAGGTGGTATTTGGTATCCAGCTGTAGGGTATTTTAAGGGAAACATTCCGCTGTTGGTCTGCGGAAGATCGCATGTTCCTGCGGATAGTTATGTGCAGAAGCAGAATATAGATATAAACTGTATTTACTGTATATTATGTATGCGGCGGGAATCCAGAGGAGACCACCCACAAGAGCAGTTGAGAAAGACATCGCCTACCTTTTCAAATCAACCTATGACCTCTCCTGTACTGTAAAAGTGCATCCCTGTGTCCAATGGACAAAGGGATTAGAGTATCCATTGTATTGCTTTTGGAAGACTTGTATAAATAAAGCCTGCTGCAGGCCGGCCAGACACAAGACTCGCAACGTTATCTATTTGATTACGGAGGACTGGACCAGGAAGCACACGCGAATATTCTCACGTATGTACATTGACTGTAGCCATTATTCTGTTATATATATTGTCTTGTATTGTAGTGTATAATTTGTATTGTAAACCCCCTTTCAGAAATAATCCACTGTGGTGTCGGAACCCAGCGGTAAACTGTCGTGTGCTCATTGCCCTGCTAAGGTTTAAAGTGTATTATTACTATTATTGCATAGCATTGCTGTAGAAGGTTTAAAGTGTATCTCTGGGTGTGTATGCGCTGCGAGTACTTTGTACCGTCAGCGCGGCGTGTGTACGCAAAGTCCGTACACTACGGAACCTTTTACGCTAATAGCGTAAAAGGTGCGTAGTGTGAATTAAGTATAGCGGCCACAGCGGCTAAAGGTTTAAAGTGTATTTAAGGTGTGTTTAAGGTATAGCTTTCATTCCTGTAAAGATAATCAGCTTTATCAATTGGGGGCATCGTCCGATTTTCCACATTTTTACTGCTTAACAGGTCATAAGCAGACATAATCTATCAGCATAAGGGTGGACAGAAGGTATCCTACGTATCCTTTTCTTGGTCGGTGGATACACTGAAAACCCTACTTAATTGCTGATTAGATGGTGTCTGCTCTGTATGGTTTGTAGGGATGCTGGTAAGAACTCGTAAGGTAAGCAGGAAAAAAGCTATTTAAAATCTGTGAATTTATTTTTGGCGCCAAATGCGTACACAACAAAAGCGTACACCCATACTCTGTGCATACTCTCCCACATTGTTGGCATAACATTCAGATTACTAGATTCGTAATATAAACAAAGGAAGTAAGTGTAAAACGCAAATGCAGTCTGGCCTAGTTATAAAGGTTTATACAGAAAAGAAACCGTGTGGCGTGTTAAGTGAGCAATTATAGTTAATATTGCTCACATTTATAGAAATTGTGTGATTTGTGCTATTGCGGACGCACGGTTTTGTACACGTGTCTCACACAAGGTACGGAACTGCACATGCGGCGCAAGCACGGTCGCGTGTTTACGCAAATTGCGTAAGAATACGGTCGCTAAGTACAAATTACACAATAGTTCGTTTAGTTTAAAGGTGAGACAGTAGCCACGCTACAATAACACAAGATTGCCCAGCTTCCAAAGTTTAGTATAAAACCCTTATTTACTGTATTGCCTCTGGGAGTAAAGCTGCTTGTCTGAATGACTCACGTTAATATAAGGTTGAATAAGTAAGTCGTGAGGAGACTTACACAGGAGCGTGGTAGGGAATTGTGAAGTGTTGTGACCCATATAGTTTTTTTAATACGCTCCGGCTGAGGTTTCGCAGCCTGAAAATCGATTCCAGTGGTCGTACGGCAGATAAGTAACAAGTACCTATACGCTGTGCGATTGGACCGCGCGTTTGTGGGTGCGATATATAGCGCAACATGATATCCTTTTTACGAGCTTTTGCGTAAAATCGCAGTATCATCAGCGCTGTATAGAACATACGCAAGCGTGATTTCTGTATAATAAAGTGCATAGGTAGTTTTCGCTGGTCTCTCTCAGGATGATCTCCAACGGCCGATACTTTACTGGAAAGGGTAAGTTATTCCTAAAAACTTCCAGTAAATATAGGTCACATAGGGCCCTAAGTTGGGTACATTGCCTTCGCTATCGACAGTGTATGGTAGTACTGGCCAATGTGGGCGGTGAGCAGGTAAAGAGCGCTCGGAGAACTTTCACCGTTAGCTTATATTGAGTATTTTGGTGTTTGTGGGAAAAGGCCCACAATTATGGGAGCCAGTTGCTCAAGTAAGGGACGTTTAACCAGGGTTCAGGTTGTAGAGCCGCGGCCCATGGGGTCAGCGGAGTTTAAAGGAAAAAGTATTGAAGACTTTTTGTCTGAATGGGAATGTGTGACTGACAAAGATAGGGAACCATTCCCTAAGGTGGGCAGCTTTGAACCAGAGGTACTGCAGAATGTAAGCAGTAAAATATGTCTTCAAAAATCCAGAAAACAAAGGATTAGACATAATGATTGTTTAAAATTATGGCAACAGGAGGGGGATATGCAAAGAGAACAAATTCGCAAAGCAGGTTCAAAACCTAGCGGGAATGAGAACACAAACACACCAGTGTCGACACAGGTCGAAGGGGAAGAGATGGCTACAGTCAATGATATATCCGTAAACGATAGTAGTATGCAAAAACAATGTATTAATTAACCCTCATTTTTGCAAGCTGTATCCTGTTTTAAAGTCTTTTCCAGGTTATAGGTCACAGGAAGATGTAGGATCCAGCCAAATCGCATCTCTCCTCCAAGCAGTCACTTTGCGGGACAATCAGGTGGGGTCTGTCCAACCAGGTAGTGCAGTAACAATATTCCCCAATGAAAGAACTGGTGAGGTCACAGCTACCGGTAAGTGTGAGACAGCTCATTGCACAGAGACAACAACACCTCACAGTAAACAAATCAGGAACGGAATGGTAGAATTACACCCTGTCTTGGGAACAGTAACTCCCAATGGGGGAACCAATAGTCAGGGAGTAGTCCTCACCAGGAATAATGCAATGTATTGCCCGTGGCCCAGAGATGAGCTGCGATCAATCATTTCAGAATTCCCCGACCCTCGGAAGGATTTAGCTAGATGTCAGAAATTTATCAGAGATCTGGGTAATGCGTATGAACCGACAAACAAACACTGGCGGATACTTTTGAAAGCGTGCCTATCCCCTAATATTGACACCCAAAAATGTATCACTGATTGTAGATTAGAGTCGGATAGTCTTATGACTGACAAACAGAATCAGGAGAACTTAGAGCAAATTAACAGGCATTTAGAGTTGTATTTCCCCACAACTGTTAAGTGGAGAAGAATTTTCTCCATAAAACAGAAGGAAAATGAAATGACATCTGAATATTTCCATCGGGCCCTGCAAATAATGGATAGATACATGGGGGTATCGGATACAGGGAACGATACGAATTACAGGGAGGTGGCTGTCTCTGTGCTAATGGACGGACTCGATAAGACAGTAAGGGACAGAGTACAAACATCTTTGCCTAATTGGAGAGGGGTCACAGTAGCTTGCCTTAGAGAGTGCGCAATTGTACACCACAAAAATATTGTTAGGCGTAGAAAACAACAGGAGGAGAGGCTGAGGATTGAAAGTATACAGGCTCTTACACCAAAGTCTCATCAGCCTAAACCCCAGACCCCTGCTGTTTGGAAAAGACCGAGAACATGCTACATTTGTAGGAAGGAAGGGCATTTTGCCAGAGATAGTAGGTATAGTAAAACACATAGCCAATATAGACCCCTAGACAGAGAAAACAAGCCACGTTATTAAACACATAGACGGGATCAAGGGACATATAGTAAGGAATCACGATACAGTATAGAAAAACACAGATTCGGTTAATGGGAAGAACAGAATAAATGCAACTTTACCCTTTTGACAGAACTTACTGGGGTTAGGAGGATGCCTCTAAACTTCTGCTTCTCTCTCTAGCAGAAGTGACCTCTAAGTAACTTAACAGGAGTTTTGTTAGAGATGCTAAACGTATTGAGTGCTCCCACCCAGGAAGCACAAAATATGTTAGATACCCACGAAGACTAATGTTGCATTTCACTGTTTTAGATGCATGTCCATCACAGGTAGAGGAAATTATCTCAAAGATACCGGGTTCCCTATGAACTTAGAATGGACAAGACACTGGATTGATGGCAGGATAGTCCCAGTAGAGATATAACACACACAGAATTTTTTTTAAGGGGAACAGACCGATTAGGGAATCATTCCCCGTAGTGCCCAATCCAGATGTCAAACTTTGTAAAATCTTCTTTGCCTTTACAAACTTACCTGTTACTAAACTCTGTGATTTGTCTTCAAAGTTTCCTCTTCATTTCTTACGTTCACTGACAGGATTACAGTTCCAACGTCACATGCCTACTCGGTCTTTTCAGAGTTCTGCCCAAACCCAGTATATCTCACCAGCATAGGGACACCAGTATCAGTGTGCCTGGCCATGCACAAAGGGTGGAGAATGGGAATACTGGTGAAGGGAGACTGTGCATAGATACCGATATACATGATGGTGTGACAGCCTGATGGTGAACGCAAATCTGACAAATTTTCTTTTTATTATTTCCCCTCTCTTCTCACTTTCCAAAGATGGTTCATTTCACACAACTGATAATACACAACAGTTAAACACATTGAAATGCAAGATTTATGTTCCCTACAATAAGGTCGCTGACCCAGGGAGAACCCGTGACAAAGAGCAGAGTATAGAGAACATCGTATCACTGGAGTGTCTGTTCCGGGAAGGTTGAGAGGCAGGACTGTTGAGACGGCACCTGAGCGCGGAGAACAACAAGACCAGAGGCGGTTGTCGCACCAGTTTTTATTTTTTTATTTTCTCCATTTCCCACTACCTTCCTTCTCTCCTTCTCTTTCTCCCCCTTCTTGTTTTCCTTCTCTTCCCTTAACAAGATGGACTTACCCCAAGAGACTGCGTTCCGGGTTTTCCTGTTAATCCTGTTGTTGACCAGGACAGTCTGTTTCGGTGAGGGTTCCAGAGAGGTCGAGAAAGGATCTGTAATGGGTTCTGATGGCGAGGATGGATTTGCAGAATCTCAAGAGCAACACATCACTCGAGCAAAGGCGAGTATCAGAAAGCGATCTGGTAGTCAGGGAGCTCGGAGGCACTGTGAAGGATTATTGGCTGAGGAAAATTGCATTTGTAGGAATTGTGAAAACATAGTCGAGGATGGGTGCATCCAGAGATGTCATTCCAGCCTTAATATCAACATGGACAGTCATCCATTGAGTGATTACCACTCACTACTGGGTAAGGTCTTAAACCAGACAGAATGCTGGGTGTGCTCACAAGTACCGCAAGGTCAGAGCAAGTCAGGATTAGTACCGTACCCTTTAGCAATAGATGAGGTACTCGAATTACGGGGTGGGAGACCGGTGGACAAGAAATTCAATATTTCTAGGCCCCCTAGTTTGAAGCTCCACCAGTATCATGTAGATAGATCCTTATTATGTTTCAATATTTTCAATTACCGAAAACCAGGAAATTGGGAAGTGACGTGGAATAACCAGAAAATGGCCTTTTCGCACAGAGCTGATAGGATACCCATAGACTCTGAACTTGTACGCCAAATAGCCAACAGTGGAAGGTATTTCCGGTATAGGTATACTCGAGGAAGCAAGACCATGTGGGTTGGAGAAGTATCACCAGGGTACTGTGCTCATATCATCCAGCCTGATACCTGTACTGAGCGGATGGGAGAACTAGGGATTGGGTTTTTCACTTGGAAAGTTTGTAATATGGTAATGTCATATTCTGTCCCCTATGTTCTCCCCGATGATGCCTATTTCATATGTGGGAGGAAGGCGTATAAGTGGCTTGCCCCGAACTCAGAGGGATTGTGTCATGTTGGAAGAGTGTTGCCAGAGGTCATGACCATAACCCATGATAAGATGAAAGATGTTCACCGCAGTGCTCAGGCTCCTTATACTCATACTCACTATGAACACATCGTCAAGAGACACCTCATAGCGAGGACAGAGCACGTAGCCTCTGATTTGATCCACGAATCCACCGGGATTCAATTCCTTCTCGCACTAGACATCACCCGTACTGCCAGAGGAATTATAAATTATAGGTATATCCATGCGCTAGCGAACTTGATAGATAATATCACTGAGATGTATGACGACACCTTCAGGTATATGGGAAAGGAGTTACAAGCTTACAAGACGGAACTGATTCAGCACAGGATGGTCCTAAATTATATCACAGCCGTGACGGGTGGGTACTGTGTTACACTGGCAACTCAATATGGTGTGAAGTGCTGTACATATATCACGAATAGCACTGACGACCCCACGGAGATCATCGATCAAAAGATGGACGATATTTTGCAGTTGAAGTGGGAGTTCCGGAGGAGACACAACCTTACCCTGACTGCTGTGGGTAATGAGCTGACCGGCTGGGTCGCATGGTTGAACCCACGAAATTGGTTCTCAGGGTTAGGAGAGTGGGCTCAAAATGTTATTATGAGTGTAGGGAAGTTTCTCCTGGGAGTCGTCATAATTATTGGCTTGATAATTAGGTGTGTTCGAATTCTGACTCGGCGCAAGCACGGCACAAATTTGATGAGTTTAAGGAGCGAGGGCATTGTTATAGCAGCAGATTTAATTTACGACGCATCCATAGAGACAGTGTTATGATAAGGATTGCAAATGAATTCCATGGCCTGTTTCTTTCACCCGTTTTTCCTTTGTCTCCCCCTCTGCCCAGATACACCCATCCGGAAAAGACATCAGCCCTACCCAAGAATGTTTATGAAAATGTTATGTGAATGTATTTTAGATATGTGTCTTTTCTTCATCTCTACAACCTTCAGTTAATGACACACATAGTCGACAGGTGATATCCACATATACTAGCACTCACATATGTTCCCCCTCCATGTATCATCAACTAAATGTGCACCCCATTTGTTGGAACAAGAAGCCGAAAAGAGCTTGGTAGTGTTTGTCGGCCCACTTACAGACCTTTAATACGGGATAAGAAGGATTTAATGTATACTTCGCAATACAACAAAGCTTATTTAGAACATATACGGCACGATGATACATGCCCCTCAGACATGGATTCATACATACATGCTTTTTACTATCCCACTAGGTCATACATTTCCCACCTACAACTCTCCTCCGACCATCCAATCGTCTGTAGATATTGTATTGATATTTTTCTGTTTAGTGATTAGATAGTGGCAGTTATTGGTGACTGCCAAAGGGTGGACTGTCAAAGTCGAAAAATATTACAGAACACACATCACGTACAAACTGCACACACATGCCCACTGCGCGTGCACTTGTTCTGCAGTGCATGCACATGTACGCACTTTGCGTATGGTCGCTCCCACGGTCCTGCGCATCGGCAAGTGGTATGGGTATTTACGGCAGAGTTTGTGTACGCATGGAGGGCCATCAAAACACATTACATATTTAATCCAAGTAGTGCACAATGTACACATAGTCTCCTTGCACCACATCAGAAAGTTATAGCTGTTTAAATGGTTGCAGAACAAAGGGATTCACCTTTACAGGATAAGAGGGGACAGACTAAGGTTATAAGGTGGTATTTGGTATCCAGCTGTAGGGTATTTTAAGGGAAACATTCCGGTGTTGGTCTGCGGAAGATTGCATGTTCCTGCGGATAGTTATGTGCAGAAGCAGAATATAGATATAAACTGTATTTACTGTATATTATGTATGCGGCGGGAATCCAGAGGAGACCACCCACAAGAGCAATTGAGAAAGACATCGCCTACCTTTTCAAATCAACCTATGACCTCTCCTGTACTGTAAAAGTGCATCCCTGTGTCCAATGGACAAAGGCATTAGAGTATCCATTGTATTGCTTTTGAAAGACTTGTATAAATAAAGCCTGCTGCAGGCCGGCCAGACACAAGACTCACAACGTTATCTATTTGATTACGGAGGACTGGACCAGGAAGCTCACGCGAATATTCTCACGTATGTACATTGACTGTAGCCATTATTCTGTTATATATATTGTCTTGTATTGTAGTGTATAATTTGTATTGTAAACCCCCTTTCAGAAATAATCCACTGTGGTGTCGGAACCCAGCGGTAAACTCACAATTGGTGTCGTGTGCTCATTGCCCTGCTAAGGTTTAAAGTGTATTATTACTATTATTGCATAGCATTGCTGTAGAAGGTTTAAAGTGTATCTCTGGGTGTGTATGCGCTGCGAGTACTTTGTACCGTCAGCGCGGCGTGTGTACGCAAAGTCCGTACACTACAGAACCCTTTTACGCTAATAGCGTAAAAGGTGCGTAGTGTGAATTAAGTATAGCGGCCACGGTGGCTAAAGGTTTAAAGTGTACTTAAGGTGTGTTTAAGGTATAGCTTTCATTCCTGTAAAGATAATCAGCTTTATCAACACTTTGGGATTCAGGATTGGATCCTCCTCATGACGGATGCGAGTCTGAGGGGGTGGGGTGCTGTCTCCCAATGGGTGCAGTTCCAGGGCAGGTGGTCTGCCCAAGAGGCCCTACTTCCGATCAACATCCTGGAACTTCGTGCCATCTACATTGCTCTGATTCAGGCCTTCCTTCTGCTCAGGGATCAGGCAATCCAGGTCCAGTCGGACAACGCGACGGCTGTGGCGTACATCAAACGACAAGGAGGGACAAAAAGCAAGGCCTGCATGCGAGAAGTATCAAGAATACTCCTCTGGGCAGAAAGAAATGCAATAGCACTGTCTGCAATTTTCATTCTGGGAGTAGACAACTGGGAAGTAGACTTCCTGAGTCGCCATGATCTCCACCCAGGGGAGTTGGGCCTACATCCTCAAGTGTTTCAACAGATAATCGACCGGTGGAGTTGCCCCCAGATCGACATGTTGGCGTCTCGCCTCAACAGGAAATTTCGCTGCTATTGCTCATGAACCAGAGACTATCAGGCGTGCGCAGTGGATGCACTGATGTCGCCTTGGCCTTACCAGCTGGTCTACGTATTCCTGTTGATCCCAAAGGTGCTCAAGAGGATTCTGCATCCAGGAGTACAAGCAATTCTGCTTGCCCCGGAGAGCGTGGTACGCAGATCTTCTGGACATGTCTGTCGAAGACCCTTGGCCTCTACCACTCAGAAGAGATCTTCAAAAAGGAGCGTTCGTCTACCCTGACTTACGGCGGCTTTGTTTGAGCATGGAGGTTGAGCGGAACATCCTAGCTCACAAGGGACTTTCCAAAAAGGTCATTGCCACTATGGTGCAAGCCAGGAAACCTGTGACGCCAAAACACTATCATAATATCTGGCGGAGATATGTCTCCTGATGCGAGAAATGCACATATCCAGCTGCCGAATTTCACTTGGGAAGATTTCTTCATTTCCTCCAGGCTGGAGTGGATCAAGACTTACGTCTGGGATCCGTTAAAGTTCAGATTTCTGCTCTTTCAATCTTCCAAAAGAAGTTGGCTCTACTGCCTGAAGTTCAGACCTTCTTGTAAGGGGTGCTTCACATCCAACCTCCGTTTGTGCGCCTACAACACCTTGGGATTTGGATATGGTATTACGATTTCTACAGTCCTCCTGGTTTGAAGCACTGATGATGGTAGAAGACAAGTACCTTTACGTGGAAGGCGGTAATGTTAATGGCCCTGGCTTCTGCTAGGCGTGTCTCAGAATTGGGGGCCTTATCGTATAAAAGTCCATACTTGGTCTTTTACGAGGACAGAGCGGAGTTCAGGACTAGGCAGCAGTTCCTGCAGAAGGTCATCTCTGCGTTTCACTTGAATCAACCTATTGTGATCTCGTCAAGTTCTGGCGCTTCTGCCTTCCGGAGGCATTGGAGACTGCGAGCCTTGAAGACCTATGTCAAGAGGACGGCTCAGGTCAGAAAGACTGATTTCTTGTTCGTACTATATGACGCACAGAAAAAGGGTTGCCCTGCTTCAAGGCCTCTGAAGATCTGTGGGGTCTTCTTGGGCGGCTGCCCGTGGAGTCTCGGCCCTGCAACTGGTCGGGGAAGAACACCTTTGTGAAGTTCTACAAGTTTGATACCCTGGCCAAAGAGGTTACCCAGTTTGGGCAGGCGGTGCTGCAGATGTTTCCGCCCATTCTGGAAGCTTTGAGACATCCCCATTGTACTAATGTGTCCCCAATATCCCTTATGGATGCTAGAGAAAATAGGATTTTTAATACCTACCAGTAAATCCTTTTCTCGTAGTCCATAAGGGATATTGGGTGCTCGCCTCTGTTCAGTGACTTTCTGCAGGTTCTCTGTTCTGTGTTACCTGTTCAGCTGTTGCTGTTTATGTTGCCAGCTGTTGCTGGCCCAGTTATGTTATGGTGCGCTGGTGTATAAATCTCACCACACTTCTCGTTGTTATGTCCCTTCTCTCAAGTATGTAATTTCTCCTTCGGGCACTGTTTTACTTATAACTGCCTATGGGAGGGGGCATAGAGGGGAGGAGCCAGCACACCCAGTTGAAGGAATTTAAAGTGCACTGGCTCCTTTGGACCCCATCTATACCCATCATACTGTGTCCCCAATATCCCTTATGGACTACAAGAAAAGGATTTACCGGTAGGTATTTAAAATCCTATTTCTATAGTGTGGTGCCCAGAACTGTACACAATACTCAAGATGCAGCCATACCAATGATTTAAACGGTGGCAGGATTACACTCTTATCCCTTGTATCAATTCCCCTTTTAATGCATGCTAACCTTATTTGCCTTTGTTGCTGCACTTTGACATTGTGTGTTGCTGCTAACTCTACTATCAATGAGCACCCCCAAATCCTTTTCTAATACAGTATCCCCTATTTGACTCTGTTTTACACAAATAATGGATAAAGCCAGTATAATTGTTATTGAGGACCGCGTGCCATTATGGGGGCGGGGTTTCCCGCAGAGCGGGACCAGCGGCTCAGAGGCACCATTTCCAGCGGCTGCTGAATTCCAGGCTGCATACAACGCGCTGCTTCTCCACAGACCCTGCTAAATCACCTTGTACCGGTACCTGGGAGATCTTATAGAACGGGGGGAGCATATAGATAAACACTAACGCCGGCTGCCTGATCTAAGGCTCTGTTTTGTGCCCGACAGAGTATTGCTCTGACTGTGGCATTGTGTGCTGGTCTCATCCCTCTCTGTGTCACTCCATTTAGGCTGTCTGGGGTTTTCTGTGTTATTTCACTAATACTGTGTGTATTTCTGCTGTATCAGAAGGTCTGGCAAAAAGACCTCATGCAACACAAAGTTTTCCCCTTCTCCGGGGAGAATCTCTCCCTTCACAGGGTAGCAGTATACAAGAACCAGAGCTGTTGGAATCATTTAAAGCAATGATTATTAATATTAATACAGAGATGGCTACTGCCAGACAGGAAATGCAGATCCTAAAGAAATCTGTGGATGATTTTTTTTTAGACACGGCTGTTGACCACAGGCAGGATCCTCAGCACAAATCCCCCCACCCTTGCTGGTCTAACATAAACGCACACTCCCACATGTACTCCAGTCTGATTCTGAAAATGAAATGCCAGATCTGGATGAAGGTGAGGTGGACAAGGAAGGTGACAATACGCTGTCTCAGGGTGTGGAGGCCCTCATATATTCTATTAGGGAATTCCTCAACATACCAGATAGAGACAGAACCTGATGAAGAGTTGTTGTTATTTTTGCTTTGTTTTTTAAATAATATTTTATCTGGGAACTGCATATGTGCATAGAAAAATGTATACGATACAGAATTACGACAGTAATCCATTTGACTTCAAATACATAATATGGTTATATAATAATATTTCTCCTTCATCCACTAGGGGCCACTGGAGCGTAGTTACAATGGGGAAATAGTAGGCAGTAATTGGGAGCTGGCACTTTAAAATTCTAACACTGTGGCTAGCTCCTCCCCTACTATCTCCCCTCCAAGCCAGTCTTAGTTAGTGCCCGAGGGAGCTGGTTCACTTGGGTTTTAGCTGAAGAATTTTTTCTTTTTTCTTTATTATTTTTATTTTTCTTTCACACACACACAGACTGGCAGCTCTGCCACTGCCAGTCTGCACCGCGGGAGCTGCCGGCGGGGTCCCATCGCAGCTGCGTGCGGCTCGGGATGGGCCCCGGCTGAGGGAGACACTGAGCTCTCCTGAGCTGGCCGGACACCGCGTGTCGGGGCCGCTCCACCAGCAGAAGATTCCGGCAGCATGGCAGCGGTGAGTATCAGTGGCCGGACACCGCTGCGTGCGGCGCGTGTCGGGGCCACTCCATCAGGAATCCTGCAACAGCGGTGAGTACAGACACCAATCTGAAACTGTGATGATGTGTGCTGTGTCTTTTATTCACTCCCCGCTCCCTGCTCCCATACATGGGGGCCACGCTCAGGGTCCCTGGTCTAACCCCCCTCCACTCATATATGGGCTGTGTAATGCATGACAAAAAAAAAAAATTATTTTAGATGGCACCTTTATACCTTTATATTTAGGTGCCATTACTAGGGGGGCGGAGCTTAATCCCGCTTGACCCGGCGGGCTAAGCGCCCCCGCTCCCCGGCCGCGGCTCACAGGGCCGTCAGGGGATGCAGGGCGCTCCCCGCTAAGTTTGCGCGGGAGCTTGGTACACGGAACATAGGGGGCGGAGCTTTCTCCCGCTCTGCTCGGCGGGCTCAGCTCCCGGCAGCGGCTCGTGTGATCGGCGGGGGGGGGGGGGGGCAGGACGCTCCCCGCTGACTTAGTGCTGGAAGGCTAGAGTTTTTAAATTTGGGCGCCATAACGGGGGGCGGGGCTTCCTCCCGTCTTGGACCTCGGCTCCCGGCTGCCACCTGCGGCTCTGTTGGTGCTGGCAGCCATTTCCTCTCTGCACGGACTCCACTGCTTGCTGTGAGTGTCAGGATCTTCTTATCACTGCAGTGAGTAGTTTTTCTTAATGTGTTCCTCCTGTGGCACACATATATATATGATACATAAATGTATATAGTTGTACTGGGTGTATATATATATATATATATATATATATATACCACATTAAAGACGCTTTAATTCATTATTCCGCCTGCTGAGTGCAGCTGATTTCCACTTCTATATATATATATATATATATATATATTCAGAAAGTGAAGAAAGCATAGTGACAAAAAAACAAAACAAAAATACAGGTATCTTACAGGTAAGATACCTGTATTTTTTTTTTTTTTTTGTCACTATGCTTTGAATACAAAAACAAGTTTCTACACAAGTCCTTGGAGTGCCGCCTGTTTCCTTTGCCGCATAATACCTGAGCCACAGGTTGGGAAGGATAATTTGTCTATATTATCATTTGGAGGGCACCCAGGCATTTCTTTCGTTTATCAGAGTGCCGGATGTTTTTTCCTGTATATATATATATATATATATATATATACTTTTGTATGTATATTATATTATATTTTATATAGTTTGTTTTATATATAATATTATATTGGATTATATCTATATATGCATATATAATCAACTAGCGCCATTGATTTTAAAGTTAGGCGCCATAGTGGGGGGGGGCTTAAACCTAACTCTCAGGTCAGTGCCCCTTTGTCAGGGGGGCTATGGCTGTTAATTCAACACGGAGTCCCCTGTTTATGGAATATGGAGTCAGCTCACTACTGCTCTATATCAGGGCACAGTTAGGCTCACTGAATATTTACACATATCTTCACCCTGCCACATTGATTTTTCCCCCGACTTTACTCACAGGCTGGCCGCCATTTTGGGCAACCAGCGGAGCTTACTAAAATAGCAGTACACTACATGCAGGGCGGGTGTTGTCACCCCTTTATTACTCTTTTGTTTCACTTGGTAATAATACTGTGTATAATTTGGGGGAATGTGTGTGGTATCAGCCAAATAGCCGCGGTGGCTCGGTACGCTTATAGCGGGGACATCTGAACACAGATTGAATTCCATCAAACACCAACTTTAAGGGTGCCTATCACTGCACGTTATAGTGCAGAGTTTATAGAGAGTTACACTTCTTTAACCTGTCTTTTCTCTTTTCGTTTAACTAAACGTAACACCCAGGACAGAGAATTCCCTGTTATGTGTAGATTGTGCGGTGGAGCCATCTAATTAGCCCTCAATGCAGCTGCAGGACGTTCCTATTTGAACAGCTCAGCTTATGCAGGTAAGGTCACCGTTACCAGAGACCCCGTCCGTCATTTTTTCTCCCCAGGTTTCTAAAAGGAGGTTGCTAACCTCAGTGTTACACTACGCTGCGGATGACAGACCTCTCTGGAAAAAGGCAATGGATGTCCGGGATACTGAGGATGTCTGTTTTCGGTGGAGTCCGAACCAGTGTCTCTGGGTCCTGGAGACATCTGACTGCACAGTATCTCAGGATATTGAGGCGTATTGTACAGCAGTTCGTCTGGTGCTGCAGGTAAAGAGGTCGGACACCTCAGGTCCCTCGGGGGTTTGACGCCAAGGAAGAAATGACAGCGACTTGTTCAGTTTCGAGCTGGGCATGCTCCGGTAGGCGGCCGGGAGACATCCGAATTCACAATTTCAGGTATCGAACAATGTTTGTTTGCCTATCCTTTTCCCGCAGATAGCAGGAAACGATATCAGACCTCTTCAGGGTATACCCCTCAATGTATCGTCGGTCCAACAGGCTGCCGTTTTTCCTGGGGCAGCCTTGCTGAGGGATCCATCTGAGAGACATATGCGACAGCAGGGGTTCGACCTTAATCGGAGCAGGTAGGTTGTGGAACAATTGTCCTCTAGGTTACTGGATAATTCACATCAGGATCAACTGATGCTTTGGGACAGATCAGAATCACGATTCTGCTTTATATTCTTTTGAGGTCTCCATGTCTGTATACTCGGAACCTGCATTTTCGCTTGGGCTGTCTTAACCCGACGACCTCTGGGGCTGCGCCAGTGACAGGTGAACATGGAATCCTAAGGGGCAGCTGGTTCAGGGGAAGGAACTTCCTGCATGATTTCCCGAACCTTTGGGGGTAAGTCCATTTTTCTTTCCCCTACTGCTGCCCCAGCTCCAAGACGGACCTTTACCGGTCTTTCCTTTAGATCTTTCCGTGCCCTTTCAGGCTTTCGACTCCAGGTGAGGGGCGGTATCTCCGTCGCCAAGGGATCTTATGGTAGCAGGCTGAAGCAGAGGTTCAGCATCCTCAGTCCAGTCGGTTTTTAGGTCATCCAACACCCACCGCAGGTCAGACCTTCCTACCACCGGGGGGGTCCCAGGCTAGGCGCCTGTCGGTGGTTCTACTGGAAGGCCTGGGAAGGCTTGGGCGGTTACAGACTCGATTTGGGAGTCCAACCGTCTCAGGGGTCCCTCGCATGGGTTGGCCGGTTTACGATGACAAGACAGTCATACTGCAGGCGGCGCTCCAGATGCTTCTAACCGCAAAGGGTGTTGATCCCCGTTTTCACATATCATTTGAATCGGGGCATTTCTCAGGCCTTTGGTTTCTTTTCCCGTGCCAAAGCCAGATGGCTCGGCCAGGCCTATTCTGGCCTTAGAATCCTTTCAGTCTGTGATTGCTAGTTTGACGAAGAAAGGGTTTTTAAGCTTCCCTTGTCTTCAAGGATGCCTGTTTACTGAACTCCGTTGGGTTTCCTCATCGGACTTTTCTCAGATTCGCATTACAGGATACTCATTTTCACGGTCAGTCCTTTCCATTCGGTCGCTCTTCCGCTCCCACAGGGTTTAGGAAGATACAGAATAGCTCTTTTTCAAAGGCAGGGAGTGACGTTTGTTCCCTAATTGGACAATCTACTGCTGGAATCCCACTCTGCAAATTAGGTTGCTTTTGAATATCCGGAGGATCCAAGAGCTTCTGGTTCGACACGGGTCCACTTTATGCTCCTCGTAAACGGTTCTCAACTCGATCTGTCAGAGGATTTTTCCTTCCTTGGGACCAGGTACTCTCTTTCTTCAGTCAAGTTGCAACGCGATGAGTGGTCGCCTACATTCCCCTCTGAGCGGAGGACAACAATCTTCTTTCCAGGTCAAGCCGCCAGGTCAGACTCCCGGGTGAAGGGACATTTCCCGGAGTTTTGTCAGCTGGTCCGCTGTTGGCGGAGACTCCGGATAGACCTCAGGGCGTTCTGACGGACTCTTTAACCCTTTACTACTCTCGGATGTGAGCTCCGGCGGCAATAGCCGAGGATGCCCTCAGGGCTCCTTGGAGAGTTTCTGGTTAGTCTATCGTGCCTTCTTTTTTATTTCTTTCTATTTCTACCTCACTTTCGGTAACACAGGAGGGGAGAAGGCGCGCTAGTCCTCCCGGTGGCCCCGGTTTGGCCGCGCACGACTTAAAGATCCAGCCTGCACCTGTTGTCAGTAGAGGAGCCTTGGCTCCTACCTCTGCAGGACTGTCTACTTCAACAGGGTCCTTTTTCTTTGTTCAATCTTACACTGGTTTCGTTCACGAGACCTCAGAAGGGAGAAGTTCCCTAGTTCGGTTATGCCTACTGGGCCCCGATTTCGGAAGTCGGTTACCTCTTCTCGCTTTTGCCACTTTGGGAAACTTTAAGTGGCATAGTGTGGATAACAGGGGTTTTCCCCTTTTGATTTACCATTCAGCTGTCATCTTTGGTTTTCTCTGGGAAGTTTACTCGGCTGCACTTCAAACTATGTTGACCTGAATTTTAGGTCTCTGCTCTTTCGGTTTTCTTCCAAAAGAAATTAGCCTGGCGGCCGTAAGTTCGGGCTCTCTTTCAGGGAGTACTCTATTGGCAACTCTCCCTTTTCGACTGGGGTTACGACTGAGCTTCAGACTCAGCGGTCGTTTCTTCCAGGGGGGATGTCTGTTTTTCATATAAATCTGACACTGGTGTTTTCGGCCCTCTTTGAATGTTGTCAGGGCTCACCAACTCTCTCTACAGAGGTCTTCGGCTATTCGACGAAGTGTTTTCTTCTTTGTTCTGTACTATGCTCCCGTACTAAATAGCCGGGGTCCCAGCATAAGCTGGGCCGTTGGATACATCTGACCATCAGACAGTCTTATTGGCGGTTGCTCGGGAGCCTCCGTTTTCCATTTCAGCGCACTCTATGCGCGTTGTGGGACCTTCGTGGGCGGATGCCCGTGGAGTCTCCATGACTACTTTATGTCGGGCTGCTACTTGGTCGGGCCGACATACGTTTGTCAACTTCTATAAGTTTGACACTTTTGCGGCCTCTGCATCACAGTTTGGCCGAGCGGTTTTACAAGACTCTCAGCGCTCTCCCACCCGTTTTGGGAGCTCTGGGACGTCCCCATTGTAACTACGCTCCAGTGGCCCCTAGTGGATGAAGGAGAAATCAGGATTTTGGTACTTACCGATAATTCCCTTTCTCCGATTCCACAGGGGCCACTGGACGCCCGCCCAGCGCTGTTTCCTCCTTGTGTTTTGCTTACAGGTTTGCAAATCACTAGGTGCCTGCTTGTTGAGTTCAGGTTAACCTGCTTTTTGTTAGGTTCTGTTCCAGGTTTAGTTTGTGTTATCCTGGTTTACAGGGCGTCATTAACCTCCTCTACCTTAAGGTTTGTTTATTCCAGCTCTCCTCGGGCACAGTTTTACGTAGACTGGCTTGGAGGGGAGATAGTAGGGGAGGAGCTAGCCACAGTGTTAGAATTTTAAAGTGCCAGCTCCCAATTACTGCCTACTATTTCCCCATTGTAACTACGCTCCAGTGGCCCCTGTGGAATCGGAGAAAGGGATTTATCGGTAAGTACCAAAATCCTGATATTACAAAAAACAATAGTAACAGTGAATGTGTATAATGCTGTATTCATCAAATAAAGACACGTTAAAAAAAGATAGAAGCACCTATTCAAAATTTTTGGGGATAAACACATCATCCAAAACCAAGCTTGGTTAGAAAGGCCGACTGCCAGTAGCGAGTACCTCTAAGTTATACCAGGAGGTCAGCAATATTGCTGTATGTAAGGAATTTTTTAGTGGTGTGGGGAGAGATCTCACATGGGGCAATCATATATTAAAAAACGTATCCGCCTGTTTTTCTTTATTAAGTGACATTTCCAGCCAATCCATCGAAAATATGTACGAGACCCTTGATAGAAACAATGATAATGTCAGTGTATCTGACCGAATCCATTGTGACAATATGGTCTTACGTCCCGCTGCTGCCAATTTGGCAACAATAATCTTTGTCCAAAAGGTGGCCTGTTCCCAATAGGAGTCGTGTATATGTCCCACAAAGCCGACTCTGGGGTAGGGAGAATTGTGATATCATAAGTATCCTTTATGTATTGACCTATCATCTTCCAGAAGTTGTGCACCTCTGCATCTGGAGTTGTGCATTTAAAACACTTTGAGTCTGTGGAGGCGCCCATTAGCAGACGTCGTTTTGGGGTGTAATATGTTCATAGAATTTGAATTTGACGGCAGATAAGAACCACTTGGCCCATCTAGTCTGCCCTTTTTTTTTAACAACCATATTTTTAGCTCAAAACTTATTTGATCCTTATTTCTTTGTAAGGATATCCTTATGTCTATCCCATGCATGTTTAAATTGCTCTACTGTCTTAGCCTCTACCACCTCTGATGGAAGGCTATTCTACTTGTCCTCTACCCTTTTCGTGAAGTAATTTTTCCTCATATTTCTCCTGAACCTCCCCCCCTCCAGCCTCAGTGCATGTCCTCGTGTCCTATTGCTTCTCTTCATATGGAGAATGTTTCCCTCCTGGACTTTGTTAAAACCCTTGATATATTTGAAAGTTTCTATCATGTCCCTCCTTTCCCTTCTCTGCTCCAAACTATACATATTGAGATTTCTTAGTCTTTGGATATGTTTTGTGATGTAGGCCATGCACCATTTTAGTTGCCCTTCTTTGTACAGTCTGTAATGTATTAATATCCTTTTGAAGATATGGCCTCCAGAATTGAACACAGTATTCTAGATGAGGCTGTACCAATGACCTATACAGTGGCTCGATGTAATAACTGTAATATAACTTATACTGTATCTCTAGAGGCTGAAATTAAAGTTTTATTTAATCTTGTAAAAGCAGAAACTAATGACTAATCAATACATCTAGTTTATTTGAGGAGACTTTGTCAGTAATTTGGAGAGAATACTGGAAGTATAACGTGTTATTTGATAATATACAAATATGGGTATGGGCAAAGTCGGATGTTTTTCTTTCAATTGTTGAAAAGAAAGTATTGTTCGACCCTCCTTATCTAAAATATGTAGAAGCAAACAAAGCCCTTCCCTGTTCCAGGCTATAGACAGTGGGGAGTTTCGCAGTAATGGGCTATGCGTATTAGTGGTACTGTAAAGTGGTAAGAATATAGGGGGTCATTCCGAGTTGTTCGCTCGGTACATTTTTTCGCATCGCAGCGATTTTCCGCTTAGTGCGCATGCGCAATGTGCGCAGTGCGACTGCGCAAAGTAAATTTGCTATGCAGTTAGGTTTTTTACTCACATTTTTTTCTTCGTTCTGGTGATCGTAATGTGATTGACAGGAAGTGGGTGTTTCTGGGCGGAAACTGGCCGTTTTATGGTGTGTGCGAAAAAACGCTACTGTTTCTGGGAAAAACGCGGGAGTGTCTGGAGAAACGGAGGAGTGTCTGGGTGAACGCTGGGTGTGTTTATGACGTCAAACCAGGAACGACAAGCACTGAACTGATCGCAGATGCCGAGTAAGTCTCGAGCTACTCAGAAACTGCACAGAGATGTCTTTTCGCTATATTGCGAATCTTTCGTTCGCTATTTTAAGAAGCTAAGATTCACTCTCAGTAGGCGGCGGCTTAGCGTGTGTAAAGCTGCTAAAAGCAGCTTGCGAGCGAACAACTCGGAATGAGGGCCATAGTGTTGTGTAAGGGGAGTCCCTAGTTGGAGCGAGACAACCACCAGGCGGTACAGGTGGTTATAAGCAATAAATTACTGGCTATGTTAGAGGGGTATTCGGAAGGTTTTAAATGTAATAAACCAGGAAGAGTAATGTCTGGGCAGATGGCTTGTTCTATGGCTGTGTTTTCCTAATTGCTGGTGGTATTAATCCAGTCTACCGCATAACGATAGTTTGCTGCCAGTGTATAGCTTCAAATGCAGGGCAAATTAATACCACCTAGCGAAGTTGATTGACATAACTTAAACATCGATATTGAAGGTTTTTTTCCTTATTCAACAACTTTAAATCAGATTCCTTCAACAAGACAGGGAGCATCTGTATGGCATATAACAATCGAGGGAATGATATCATTTTGATTAAGTGGCATCTGCCAATATAGGATAGTGGTAAATATCTCCAAGATTGAAGCTCCGATAGTGTGCAAGCAATCACCCCAGGGAAGTTAGCTTTATATAAATCCGCGTGATTCACTGGTATGTTTATGCCTAAACATACAAGTGAGGAATCTGTCCATAAAAATGAAAAGCCTTCTGTCCAGCTTTCCCTTGCACCTACACGATGCCTTGGTTTTTAACTTATTTATAAGAAAACCTGAGACAGTTTCGAAGTCAAGTAATATTTTTTTGAAACCTGGGAACGATTCCTGAGGATTTATGAAATATAACAAAAGGTCGTTGGCATAAGCTGAGACTTTCAATATATTTGGTCCTATGTCGATTCCATGCCAAAGGGTGTGTAGATGAAACAACCAGATCAGAGGATCTATTGCTAAGTTAAATAATAAAGGGGATATGGGGCACCTCTGCCTAGTGCCACGAAATAGGGTGAAACTTGAGGTACTCAAGTCATTAATGGTCAAAAAGGCTACAGGGGTGTATAAAGTGTAAAACAAGGTAATAACTCCTACTGTCAATAATTTGAGATTTCTCTTACGTCCTAGAGGATGCTGGGGACTCCAAAAGGACCATGGGGTATAGACGGGATCCGCAGGAGCTTGGGCACACTGAAAAGACTTTGACTAGGTGTGAACTGGCTCCTCCCTCTATGCCCCTCCTCCAGACCTCAGTTAGACTTTGTGCCCAGGAGTGACTGGACACTCACTAGGGGAGCTCTACTGAGTTTCTCTAGAAAATACTTTTGTTAGGTTTTTTATTTTCAGGGAGACCTGCTGGCTACAGGCTCCCTGCATCGAGGGACTGAGGGGAGAGAAGTCAGACCTACTTCTACTTAGTTAAGGGCTCTGCTTCTTAGGCTACTGGACACCATTAGCTCCAGAGGGTTCGATCACTTGGTTCGCCTAGCTGCTTGTTCCCGGAGCCGCGCCGTCACCCCCCTCACAGAAGCCAGAAGAAAGAAGCCGGGTGAGTATGTGAAGATCCGAAGACATCAGATGGCAGAAGACTTCAGTAACGAGGTAGCAGCGCAGCGGTAGCGCTGCGCTCCATGCTCCCACACACTTCACCAACGGCACTTGCGGGTGCAGGGCGCTG
This sequence comes from Pseudophryne corroboree, assembly GCF_028390025.1. Classification (NCBI taxonomy): domain Eukaryota; kingdom Metazoa; phylum Chordata; class Amphibia; order Anura; family Myobatrachidae; genus Pseudophryne; species Pseudophryne corroboree. The sequence continues at coordinate 519,908,254 of NC_086448.1, read as the reverse complement.
GGGGGGAGCGCCCTGGGCAGCATGTTACTGGGTCTTTTAAGGGCTGGCAGACAGGCATTTTCGGTGCCCGGGCACCGTTTTCCGTACCCGCGCCAGCATTCAAGTTTACATTTTTGCAGGACTGAAGCACGACGGGAAGGGGCAGGGCTTAGCCGCACAGCTCACCAGTGCCATTTTCTCTCATCCACAGCTGCAGCATGAGATGCTGGCCCGGGACCTCCAAGCTCCACTCATGTAAAAGGGAGCAAATCTGGGGGGGGAGGGGGGGCACAGATATTTGGTGCATATATTGTAATTAACAGCAGCGCTTTTCCACATATATCGTTTGGTGGGATATATGGGCGCTGGGGTGTGAGCTGGCATACTCCCTCTGTGTTTTCTCTATCCGGGCTTCCTTGTGGGTCTGTCCCCTAGCTGAGGCAGTGTGTGTGTGTCAGTACTACGTGTCGGCATGTCTGAAGCTGAGTGTTACTCCCAGGAGGAGGTTGCTGGGGGCGCAGATGCGGGTCTGGAGATGGCTCTGTCGGCACAGCCGACACCTGATTTGCTTACAATGTTAAGTGCACTTAATACAAATGTGGCCTCATTGTCTAAGAAATTGGATAAATCGGAGTCTCAGACTCAAGTGTGGAGGAAATCCATGGAGGATACTTTGTCTCAGGTGTAGGCCCCGTCAGGGTCGCAAAAGCGTTAGTTTTCCCAGATGGTAGATACGGATACAGACACGGATTCTGATTCCGATGTCGACTTCACTGAGGCTACTTTACACTCAAGGCTAGTTAAGAGTATTCAGTACATGATTGTGGCTATTAAAGATGTTTTACGTATCTCTGACGAACCTGCGGTGCAGGAAACAAGAATTTTTTGTTTAAAGGGAAAAAACCTGAGGTGAAGTTTCCCCCCTCTCATGAAATGAATACTCTTTGTGAAAAGGCTTGGGAGTCGCCGGACAAGAGGTGGCAGATTCCCAAGAGAATTTTCATGGCGTATCCTTTCCCCTCTGATGACAGGGAAAAATGGGAGTCGTCTCTGAATGTCGACAAGGCTTTATCCCGTTTGTCTAAGAAGGTGGCGCTTCCATCCCCTGACACGGCAGCTCTCAAGGGTCCGGCGGATCGCAAGCTGGAGACGTCTCTGAAGCCCATTTTCGCTAATACGGGTGCATTGCTCAGACCTGCTGTGGCGTCGGTATGGGTGAGTAGTGCTATTGCTAAATGGGCTGATAATTTAGCTTCTGATATGGATACCCTTGATAAAGATAATGTTCTTTTGACTCTTGGTTATATCAAGAACGCTGCAGATTACCTGAAGGATGCGGCGAGGGATGTTGGTCTCTTGGGATCAAGAGCCAATGCCATGGCGATATCGGCCAGGAGGGCGCTGTGGATCCATCAATGGAATGCTGCTGCCGACTCCAAGAAAGCTATGGAAGCTCTCCCCTTCAAAGGTAGTGTCTTGTTTGGTGACGGCTTGACTGACCTGGTGTCTACCGCAACTGCGGGTAAGTCATCTTTTCTTCCTTATGTTCCCACACAGCAGAAAAAGGTACCCCATCAGCAGATGCAGTCCTTTCGTCCAAATAAATACAAGCGAGGAAAAGGCTCGTCCTTCCTCGCTTCAAAGGGTAGACGACGGGGAAGAAAGTCGCCTGCAGTTTTAGGCGCCCAGGACCAAAAGTCCTCCCCCGCCTCTACCAAGTCCACCGCATGACGCTGGGGCTCCCCTGGGGGAGTCCGGACCGGTGGGGGCCGTCTGCGGATCTTCAGTCAGGTCTGTGTTCAATCAGGCCTGGATCCCTGGGTCCTAGAAATAGTGTCTCAGGGATACAGGCTGTAGTTTCAGGAGATGCCCCATCACCGCTTTTTCATTTCGGCCTTGCCAATGTCTCTTCCGGACAGGGAGGTCGTGAAGGCAGCAATACAAAAGTTGTGTCAACAGAGGGTCATTGTGCCCGTTCCCCCGTCCCAACGGGGGGAGGGGTTCTACTCAAGCCTCTTTGTTGTACCGAAGCCGGACGGTTCGGTCAGACCTACTCTGAACCTAAAATCCCTCAATCCTTACTTGAAAGTTTTCAAGTTCAAGATGGAATCTCTTCGAGCTGTGATTTCCAGCCTAGAAGGGGGGGATTTTATGGCGTCAGTCGATATAAAAGATGCCTACTTACGCGTCCCAATATATCCTCCGCATCAAGCTTTCCTCAGGTTTGCGATACAGGATTATCATTACCAATTTCAGACGTTGCCGTTTGGTGAAAATACTCGGGGCCGTAGAAAGCCCAAAGTCATGGCGGAAATGATGGTTCTCCTTCGCGAACAAGGGGTTACAATTATCCCGTACTTGGACGATCTCCTGATAAAGGCGAGGTCCAAGGAAAAATTATTAAGAAGTGTGGAATTGTCTCTGTCGGTTCTGCGACAACACGGTTGGGTTCTAAATTTACCAAAGTCTCAGTTGATTCCGACCACTCGGCTCCCCTTGCTGGGCATGATTCTAGATATGGAGTTACAGAGAGTGTTTCTTCCGGAAGACAAAGCTCTGGAACTACAGACAATGGTCAGGGAGCTTCTGAGGCCGACAAGTGTGTCGATTCATCAGTGTACTCGGGTTCTGGGGAAAATGGTTGCGGCGTACGTAGCCATTCCGTTTGGCAGGTTTCATGCCCGGATGTTTCAGTGGGATCTGCTGAGCAAATGGTCCAGGTCTCACCTGCACCGGAAAATAAGTCTATCTTCCAGGGCCAGGATTTCTCTCCTGTGGTGGCTACAAAGCTCCCACCTTCTAGGAGGGCGCCAATTCGGAATCCAGGACTGGGTCCTGCTGACAACAGATGCAAGTCTCCGAGGCTGGGGCGCAGTCACCCAAGGAAGAAATTTCCAGGGGAAATGGTCAAACCAGGAATCTTGTCTCCACATAAATGTCCTCGAGTTAAGAGCCATTTACAACGGCCTGCTACAAGCAAAGAGCCTTCTTCAGGGTCGACCTGTCCTGATCCAGTCGGACAACATAACAGCGGTGGAGCATGTAAACCGTCAAGGCGGAACAAGGAGCAGGGCGGCTATGGTGGAGGCCACAAGAATCCTTCGCTGGGCGGAACAGCACGTGAGCGCTCTGTCGGCAGTCTTCCTCCCGGGAGTGGACAATTGGGAAGCAGACTTCCTCAGCAGACACGATCTCCATGCGGGAGAGTGGGCTCTTCATCAAGAGGTATTTACAGAAGTGACAAAGCGTTGGGGAATTCCTCTGATAGACATGATGGCGTCTCGCCTCAACAAGAAGCTTCCGAGGTATTGTTCCAGGTCAAGGGACCCCCAAGCCAGTGCAGTGGACGCCCTGGTGACTCCGTGGGTGTTTCAGTCGGTATATGTGTTCCCTCCACTTCCCCTCCTTCCAAAGGTGCTGGGAATCGTACGACGAGCAAAGGTTCAGGCGATTTTCGTAGTTCCAGATTGGCCGCGCAGGGCCTGGTATCCGGATCTTCAGGAATTATTGGTGGAAGATCCTTGGCCGCTCCCTCTAAGAGAGGACCTGTCACTGCAGGGACCATGCGTGTTTCCAGACTTATCGCGGCTGCGTTTGACGGCATGGAAGTTGAGCGCCAAATTTTAGCTCGAAAAGGTATTCCTGGGGAGGTCATCCCCACTCTCCTTAAGGCAAGGAAGGAGGTTACGGCGAAACATTATCAACGTATTTGGAGAAAGTATGTTTCGTGGTGTGAGACCAAAACTGCTCCTGCGGAGGAATTGCACCTGGGTCGGTTTCTCCATTTTTTGTAGGCAGGCGTCGATGCAGGCCTGAAATTGGGTTCCATCAAAGTGCAGGTTTCAGCTTTATCTATTTTGTTTCAAAAGGAATTGGCCGTCCTTCCAGAGGTTTAGACTTTTGTTAAGGGAGTGCTGCATATCCATCCTCCATTTGTACCGCCTGTGGCGCCGTGGGATCTTGAAGTGGTCTTGCAGTTTCTTATGTCTCCCTGGTTTGAGCCTTTGCGTAAGGTTGAGTTAAAGTTTCTCACTTGGAAGGTAGTCATGCTTTTGGCTCTGGCGTCTGCCAGGCGAGTGTCAGAGTTGGCGGCCTTATCTCGCAAAAGTCCATATTTGATCTTCCATTTGGATAGAGCAGAATTGAGGACTCGTCAACAATTTCTGCCGAAGGTGGTTTCTTCCTTTCACATTAACCAACCGATTGTGGTACCTGTGGCTACGGATGCTGTGGCAGTTCCAAAGTCTCTTGATGTTGTAAGAGCTTTGAAGATTTACATCGCCAGAACGGCTCTTGCCAGGAAAACAGAGGCTCTCTTTGTCCTGTATGCTTCCAACAAGATTGGAAATCCTGCTTCTAAGCAGACTATTGCACGCTGGATTTGTAGTACGATTCAGCAAGCTCATTCTTCGGCTGGGCTACCGTTGCCGAAGTCAGTAAAGGCCCATTCTACCAGAAAAGTGGGCTCGTCTTGGGCGGCTGCCCGAGGGGTCTCGGCACTTCAGCTTTGCCGAGCTGCTACGTGGTCGGGTTCAAACACCTTTGCTAAGTTTTACAAGTTTGATACCCTGGCTGATGAGGACCTCATGTTTGCTCAATCGGTGCTGCAGAGTCGTCCGCACTCTCCCGCCCGTTCTGGAGCTTTGGTATAGACCCCATGGTCCTTTTGGAGTCCCCAGCATCCTCTAGGACGTAAGAGAAAATAGGATTTTAGTACCTACCGGTAAATCCTTTTCTCCTAGTCTGTAGAGGATGCTGGGCGCCCTTCCCAGTGAGGACTGTTACTTGCAGTGTATTATTGCTGGTTAAATTTGTTTACACGCAGGTTGTGTATTAGTTGTATTCAGTTTGTTGCTGTTGTTAATTCATACTATTATCTGGTTTCCCGATACTCCGGTTGTACGGTATGTTGTGGTGTGGGCTGGTAGGTTTTCTCGCCCTTGGTTTAAACAAAAATCCTTTCCTCGAAATGTCCGTCTCTCCTGGGCACAGTTCCTATAACTGAGGTCTGGAGGAGGGGCATAGAGGGAGGAACCAGTTCACACCCAGTCAAAGTCTTTTCAGTGTGCCCAGGCTCCTGCGGATCCCGTCTATACCCCATGGTCCTTTTGGAGACCCCAGCATCCTCTACGGACTAGGAGAAAAGGATTTACCGGTAGGTTCTAAAATCCTATTTTTGATTTAGAAGTGAGATAGGGTGGTATGACGTAACTAGTGTAGGGTCTTTACCCGGTTTAGGCAAGAATATAGCTCTAGCCTGATTAAAATCGGTAGGAGGGCCTACACCTGATAATGAGTTAAACAAACTCAGGAGATGGGGTAGCAGGTGGGGGGACAACAATTTGTAATATTCTGTGCTCAAGCCATCAGGGCCTGGGGCCCTGCCATTAGCTAATCTATGAATGACTGAACGGAGTTCTTGTTCCGAAACAGGGTCCACTAGAGCTTCACCTTCAGCCTCTGTAAATGTATAAAGTCCATGCCCAACAAAGGATTATCTGGAGGGGTGGAATATAAGTGTTTGTAATAATCTATAAAAGAATCTACGATGTCAGGAGCTGATGTTAACTGCCCTGTGTCCGTAATAATTTTCGGTATGTATACTCGTGGCCGTTGGCTCCAGACTACAGATGCCAATAGTTTGTCAGCCTTATTACCCCATCTAAAATAACGATTTTTTTGGTAGTCTAAAGAATATTGTTCCCTCTCAGTACATAAAGAATCATACATTGATTTTGTGTCAACTTACAGCTGATGATTCTCTGTAGTATCATTGTGTAAGACAGGCATGTCCAAACTGCGGCCCTCCAGCTGTTGTGAAACTACACATCCCAGCATGCCCTGACACAGCTTTAGCATTCTCTGACAGCAAAACTGTGTCAGGGCATGCTGGGATATGTAGTTTCCCAACAGCTGGAGGGCCGCAGTTTGGACATGCCTGGTGTAAGACATTGGAGTAGGAATTGGAGACGGCCAGACTAAGCTCCTGTAACCCTTTGTTCAGAGTCTTGCGTTTAGCCATGACATATGCAATAATATAACCCCGAAGCACCGGTTTAGATGCCGCCCAAAACAAATTTATATCTTCTGTGTGTTGGATATTATCATCCACATAGTTTAAAAAGTGTTGTGCTAGGGACAATTTGAAATCTGGGGAATCAACCAAATAATACAGAAACCTCCAATTAAAAGAGAGTAATTTGGGAGAAGGAAGCTGCAGCGTGAACCATGTTGGGGCATGGTCTGAGATAGCGATATTCTAAATTTTTGAATGACGCACCCCAATAATAGAGAAGTGGGGATAAGCCAAAAATTAATTCTGGTAGAGGTATGGTGTGGATGCGCATAGACCGTGTATTCTCTCCCAACGGGATGTTGAAACCTCCAAGGGTCAGAGAAACTCATGGATTTCAATAATAAGTCAAGGGCTGCTGGTGGCGTGTTACAGGTGACGTTGTTGGATTTATCCAACGATTGATTCAAGGTGGTATTAAAATCACCTCCGATAACTATATGCCCTGCAGCCCAATCCTGTAATTTGGCATAAACATCAGTAAAAAAAGACATTATTTGGGCCAGTAGGGGCATATAACATTACGATCGTGTACACTTCTCCCTCTAATTGCAATTTTACAAAAATATATCTCCATTCCGGATCACACAGCTTATCTAACACTATATATTGTAAAGATTTGTTGATGATAATAAGCACACCACGCCGTTTGGCAGTATAAGAGGCTGAAATATAATCTGAAAACCAAACATCTTTAAGAGTATTGGGGTACCCATCTCTCCAATGTGTCTCTTGCAGTACTGCAATATCTGGCTTGAACCGCTTTATATGTTGTAACACTTTCCTCTGCTTCAGTGGAGTGTTAAGGCCCTCAACATTCCAGGTAAAAAAATGTATGTGTTCCTGTTTAGTGAGCACTTCCATTTGTGTGTGTGTGTGTGTGTGTGTGTGTGTGTGTGTGTGTGTGTGTGTGTGTGTGTGTCATGTTAACCAATACTTAATTTTAGAAACATACAAACTGAGCCAAATATGAAAAAGGTGATTCCCCTCATCCCAGCTAGCAGGGGGACCACCAGAGAAAATAACATGTGTTCTAGGAATAAGAATGGAAATACTAAATAAATAATACATATTGCTGCCCTAACTAGTTTTGTAATTTTAAGAAAAGAAAGAGATCACAAAACGGAGACCGTTTGTGATAACCCGGCGCTGTAATAGTGTAAATAGTTATATATTTGAGATGTTTCAGCAGCTAAGCATAAACAACTTGCCAGGTTGCAACGTTAAAATCTAGAGAGAAAAAAAGGAGGGGAGTATGCTTTGCGCTTGAAACAATATATCAAAAATTAGATGTGCAGTCGGACAAAGAAGATAGACTCAGTACAACTTCAAAATGATAATAAAAAAACACTTTTATGGTATCAATTAAAGCAGAGTATGCCACATATAGAATGAATTAAAATAATGACAGTTTTACAATTTGTTAGATAAACTAAACTGAAAATAAAAATAAACATAAGAATAAAAATAAAACAGTTAAATGATTATATTCAAATGGTGATAATAAAAAAATCACAACACTGGCGTCCCAGTGTATTATTTTGGGTTTGTAATTCCCGCAGGGATAATTGACAGTCTCACAGTCTCAGATATTAATATAGTTCTTTAAAGGAAAGGTGCAATCTGTAATTAATGCTCCCGTGCTGGTTCCTGCGTTAGTGTAGAAACAGGGTCCTCATTAGATGAAATACACGAGGAGTAATAATGTGTGCTTTATTTCCTGTTATAATTACAGCTGGTAGTTGCCGTCTTTCCCGGTAAGGTTTTGTTAATTATAAATATAGCAGCAATGTTCAATTTAGATGGATTTAGCCGCCGTGAACAAACTACTGGGAACAGGTGTTAGGCCCCACAGCGGGGGTCACACAGAACTCACCCGACCAGTGTTTGTACAGCCGTGCGGCAATGATGAATCCAGCGTGCGGCAAAAAGCTGTGACCGAAGCTGTCACGGTTATGCTGAGCTGCGGACTGGGTCCTTTCGGCGGGTATCACCAAGTGAGAAGTGTATCGAGAGTGGGCGTCAACGCGTTTCGTCTCCTAGCAACGGAGACTTCCTCAAGACGGATACTTCCCCTCTCCATGATCACAAATATATACCTGTCTGATTGCTTTCATGGCAATCAGTTGTGGTTAATTGATACTTAAAATTATTATAAACGATTAAACACAAAATAAGAAACATACTGGAGGTATAAATGTAATAAAATTCATATACAAGTAATATTCTAAGATACTAACCATATGTACTGAGTCAATCTTGTATAGTTTACTAAAATGTAGACTTAATGATTTAATTAGGATCAATTTGGACTTCAATTGTCAAAGTCCATCTGGGTTTTTGTATCACTTAGTATCTGCATGCTTTGTAGCTTCTGATAGTAAACCCACGGATCATGTGTAGATGTTTGTTTTATATTGATATAGTACTTAATGAATAAATTGTGAATAGAGCTACAATAGCCAGTATTTTATTTTAAAAGACCAGACAAAAAAGATGAAAGAATAATGAAAAACTAATAAATAAAAAATAAATAATATATAAATGTATAGTTTACTAAAATGTAGACTTAATGATTTAATTAGGATCAATTTGGACTTCAATTGTCAAAGTCCATCTGGGTTTTTGTATCACATAGTATCTGCATGCTTTGTAGCTTCTAATAGTAAACCCACGGATCATGTGTAGATGTTTGTTTTATATTGATATAGTACTTAATGAATAAATTGTGAATAGAGCTACAATAGCCAGTATTTTATTCTAAAAAACCAGACAAAAAAGATGAAAGAATAATGAAAAACTAATAGATAAAATTATTTTCAAAAGAAACACCAATTTAAAAGAAATGCTGGCCCCTAGTTTTCTTAGACCAATAGATATAGATACAGATTCTAATTGGTTACCAAAGAAACCGCTAGGTAACTTCCGATGTAATAAAAAAGTGTGTCTAACATGTAAATATATGAGGAATAAAGAATCTTGTGTAACCTCTCAATCTAATGGTACGACTTTTCAGATTAAACAATTTATTAATTGTGACTCAGAATATTGCGTATATTTATTACAATGCGCATGTTCTCTTCAGTATGTGGGAAGAACTACCAGATCAATTAAATCAAGATTTAGAGAACATAGGCTTAACATTATTAAAAAACTTCAAACTCACAGCGTGTCCCGCCACTTCTCAAGAGAACACAATGGTGATCCATCATCCCTCTCTATTATAGGGCTTGAACAGTTTACAAGCACAAAAAGAGGAGGTGATAGGTTCCGAAAACTCTGTTTGGGGGAAACATCATGGATTTTTAAATTGGATTCCCTTTATCCAAATGGTCTTAATGAAGCTTTAGATTATTCATGTCTAGATTAAATTTATAGGTAACCCTTCATCTGTAATAGTCCAAAAATTCTTATCTTTGCTCATATATATAAAAATAGGTCAGACTTTCTATAGCTATATGCGGAATTTATTAGATTAGTCTGTCCCGTTTAATATATATTTTTTTAGCATAGATATTTTCCTGAGCAGCAAAGAATATTTTTCACTTTTGATTTCAAAGCTTAAAAAGTATTTTTTCATCCTTCATCATCTCATTTTTTCATTTTTCATTTTTTATTTTACTTTATTATCATATTTCATTACTATTATTGGCTGTAATTTTTTCTTTATATGTGTTTTCTGTGAACAATTTAAAAGATCCCTCAAAGACAACAAATTATCCAAGCATAAATGTTCTTTTTGCATAAAAAATCCTCATTGGTTTTTATCATCTCTTTATTATTTATTTTTTATCTATTAGTTTTTCATTATTCTTTCATCTTTTTTGTCTGGTTTTTTAAAATAAAATACTGGCTATTGTAGCTCTATTCACAATTTATTCATTAAGTACTATATCAATATAAAACAAACATCTACACATGATCCGTGGGTTTACTATTAGAAGCTACAAAGCATGCAGATACTATGTGATACAAAAACCCAGATGGACTTTGACAATTGAAGTCCAAATTGATCCTAATTAAATCATTAAGTCTACATTTTAGTAAACTATACATTTATATATTATTTATTTTTTATTTATTAGTTTTTCATTATTCTTTCATCTTTTTTGTCTGGTCTTTTAAAATAAAATACTGGCTATTGTAGCTCTATTCACAATTTATTCATTAAGTACTATATCAATATAAAACAAACATCTACACATGATCCGTGGGTTTACTATCAGAAGCTACAAAGCATGCAGATACTAAGTGATACAAAAACCCAGATGGACTTTGACAATTGAAGTCCAAATTGATCCTAATTAAATCATTAAGTCTACATTTTAGTAAACTATACAAGATTGACTCAGTACATATGGTTAGTATCTTAGAATATTACTTGTATATGAATTTTATTACATTTATACCTCCAGTATGTTTCTTATTTTGTGTTTAATCGTTTATAATAATTTTAAGTATCAATTAACCACAACTGATTGCCATGAAAGCAATCAGACAGGTATATATTTGTGATCATGGAGAGGGGAAGTATCCGTCTTGAGGAAGTCTCCGTTGCTAGGAGACGAAACGCGTTGACGCCCACTCTCGATACACTTCTCACTTGGTGATACCCGCCGAAAGGACCCAGTCCGCAGCTCAGCATAACCGTGACAGCTTCGGTCACAGCTTTTTGCCGCACGCTGGATTCATCATTGCCGCACGGCTGTACAAACACTGGTCGGGTGAGTTCTGTGTGACCCCCGCTGTGGGGCCTAACACCTGTTCCCAGTAGTTTGTTCACGGCGGCTAAATCCATCTAAATTGAACATTGCTGCTATATTTATAATTAACAAAACCTTACCGGGAAAGACGGCAACTACCAGCTGTAATTATAACAGGAAATAAAGCACACATTATTACTCCTCGTGTATTTCATCTAATGAGGACCCTGTTTCTACACTAACGCAGGAACCAGCACGGGAGCATTAATTACAGATTGCACCTTTCCTTTAAAGAACTATATTAATATCTGAGACTGTGAGACTGTCAATTATCCCTGCGGGAATTACAAACCCAAAATAATACACTGGGACGCCAGTGTTGTGATTTTTTTATTATCACCATTTGAATATAATCATTTAACTGTTTTATTTTTATTCTTATGTTTATTTTTATTTTCAGTTTAGTTTATCTAACAAATTGTAAAACTGTCATTATTTTAATTCATTCTATATGTGGCATACTCTGCTTTAATTGATACCATAAAAGTGTTTTTTTATTATCATTTTGAAGTTGTACTGAGTCTATCTTCTTTGTCCGACTGCACATCTAATTTTTGATATATTGTTTCAAGCGCAAAGCATACTCCCCTCCTTTTTTTCTCTCTAGATTTTAACGTTGCAACCTGGCAAGTTGTTTATGCTTAGCTGCTGAAACATCTCAAATATATAACTATTTACACTATTACAGCGCCGGGTTATCACAAACGGTCTCCGTTTTGTGATCTCTTTCTTTTCTTGTTTAATTGGCTACACCCTGGCAGCTGTGTTAATACTTATAGATCATTAATTTATAAACAAATATTCCCACATTTAGTGGTTGATTTTTTATTGTGCAGTCTGACATGGCAGAATTTAAAAGTTATTATGATAGAAAAAGTAGACGGGATCAATATTTGTCCTCATTTACATATGAAGGAGAAAAAGTTACCGGTCAGACAGACCCAGACATGAATAAACTGTTCTATCAATTAGAAGATCTATTAAAAGATGAAATGCGTAATTGGTGGGACAGTATTTCATTACAGAAATATATTGATGCTAAAGTCATCCCTAGAGGATTAAGGGTTTTTAAACATCTGTCTATTAATGATAACCCTAACCTCCAAAAAGAGTGGGATGAAACTTTAGATATGTGTTCTTTGTCACTTATGAAGCTTCTTGTTAAATATAGAAATGATAAAGTTGAATATACAGTCAATAAAATTGATAAAACCAAAGATGATCTTTTAAGCTTTAAAGATCATCCTCTATTTAAAGAAAAAGACGAACAAATAAACAATAGAGTCGAAAGGTTTGAGAAAGATCTGATATATAATAATAAGAAGAAATGGTCTAGAGACCAAGAAGATTATAGATTAAACAAAGTAAGAACTTATAATAAACAAAAAATCAGATCAGAGAACCCTAGATATACTAATAATTACTCAAATGAATCCTACCACAGATCCCCTCAAATTAAATCGCAACCAAATTCAGAGGCAGGTATTTCTACACCTAGACAAAATAGATCACAAAAATATTCTTATCCAAATAGACCCAGCGTTAGAGAACGTACAGACCTTCCAAAAAAACATTGGACTGGGGCTAATCATACTGAACAGTCAGGGGATTTTTCCAGATTGAACACTTTCCATCACCCCAATCCATACAGGCCCCTATCCAATCATACCCCAAAAAGATACAGAGAAAGCGAGGATGCAGAGGCGGAGGAAAGAGGCCCAAGAAAAGCGAGGTACAAGTAGATAGTAAAGGGATCTATAACCTATCCTCCCACAATCTCACTGCTGACCAAATGCGATTACTAAAAAAAAGGTCTAAATTTTGTACCTAGTAAGGAACCCAATATTTTTGAGTTGTTCGTTGATTTGAATAAATTCACCAGAGACCTCTGTAGGAAGCGTTATTTCGCTATCAAAAAATTGAATAGTCATGATCCAGACAACGAATCTTCCCCTATAATCTTGGATGATATGGACAATGCAGGTCTTTTGATGTTAGAAGAACTACAACAAGAAAGTACCGACCTAGAAATTAAACTATTTGATATTAAGACTAATAATTCTGAGCCTATATGTTCAAAATTCAAAAGGAAATCAAATTTCTTCCCTTTAGAACAAAAAAGTGCTGCCATTACTGTTTTCTATAATAAAACCTTAAAAGACTTCAAAACTGTGTGTCAGAAATCTGAAAGGAATAAAAGGAAATCCTCAGTCTACCATATGCAAAACTTAACTAAATTAGAGAGAAATGCAATAAAAGCCCTCAAAGATGACTCTTCAATAGTTATAAAGTCAGCGGATAAGGGGGGAGGGATAGTCTTACAATCCAGATCTGACTATGTTGCGGAAGCTCATAGACAACTCAATGACGCTGATTACTATACAGCATTACCGAGTAACCCAAGTACCCCCTTTATATCAGAACTAAAAAATCTATTACAAAAGGTGAAAGAAGATGACGTGATATCAGATGATGAGTATTATTTTTTGTTGCCCTCACACCCTGTCACACCCATTTTTTATCATTTACCCAAAATTCATAAAGATTTGTTACACCCACCTGGGAGACCTATAATTTCGGGAGTGGATTCACTCACATCTAATTTATCCCATTTCGTTGACTTCCATTTACAAGGCCACGTCGCCACATTAAAATCATACATTAAAGATACACAACAAATATTACAACAAACAGTAGGAAAAAGTTGGACTAAGGACTGGGGTTTTTAACCCTAGATGTCCAATCTCTTTATACTAATATTCCTCATCAAGAAGGGATCAATGCGGCCAAATATTATTTGGACAGAGACCCTAACATTAAATCGGGCAGACGTGACTTTGTATTGGAATCTATTTCTTTTATTTTAACTCACAATTATTTTTTGTTCGACACTCGTTACTATCTACAGCGCCTTGGAACGGCCATGGGGACCAGGTTTGCACCTAGTTTTGCTAACCTCTATATGGGCCGCTTCGAAGAGGAGTACATCTGGGGCGGCCCATATAGAGAGAACCTGGTTCTCTATGGCCGTTACATAGACGACTTGTTCATTATTTGGAAAGGGGGTCACCAACAAGCACTTAATTTTGTTAATTTTTTGAATGACAACTCTTATAATTTAAAATTCACTTATAATTTTGATTTCTTCACTACTCACTTTCTTGATATCACGTTCTCAATTGACAATGACAAAATTATATCTACCAACTATATTAAACCGGTAGGTACAGGTAATTACCTACACTATTCAAGTAGCCACTACAAACCATGGTTAAAAAATATTCCAAAAAATCAAATTACTAGACTCAGACGTAATTGTTCTGAGGACTTAGCATTTCTCTCTCAAGTCAAAGTTCTTCTGAAACAGTTTGGAGAAAGAGGCTATCCTCCTCATCTCCTAGAGGATTCACAGGTCTTTGCAAATTCACTTCTGAAGGTCAATATTGATCTATCAGATAGGTCAAAAAACTCCAATAAAGAAAAAATAATGAAATCTCAAAACAAATTGAATAATTTTTCGATAGGAGATTCTGTTAAATTTATTTCTAAATTTAATAATAAATCTAATATTATAAAAAAGATAATACAAAATAATTTTGAGATAGTTAAACAAGATCCAATCCTAAATAAAAGCCTATCGGATAAACCACTAATTATTTTCAAAAGAAACACCAATTTAAAAGAAATGCTGGCCCCTAGTTTTCTTAGACCAATAGATATAGATACAGATTCTAATTGGTTACCAAAGAAACCGCTAGGTAACTTCCGATGTAATAAAAAAGTGTGTCTAACATGTAAATATATGAGGAATAAAGAATCTTGTGTAACCTCTCAATCTAATGGTACGACTTTTCAGATTAAACAATTTATTAATTGTGACTCAGAATATTGCGTATATTTATTACAATGCGCATGTTCTCTTCAGTATGTGGGAAGAACTACCAGATCAATTAAATCAAGATTTAGAGAACATAGGGCTTAACATTATTAAAAAACTTCAAACTCACAGCGTGTCCCGCCACTTCTCAAGAGAACACAATGGTGATCCATCATCCCTCTCTATTATAGGGCTTGAACAGTTTACAAGCACAAAAAGAGGAGGTGATAGGTTCCGAAAACTCTGTTTGGGGGAAACATCATGGATTTTTAAATTGGATTCCCTTTATCCAAATGGTCTTAATGAAGCTTTAGATTATTCATGTCTAGATTAAATTTATAGGTAACCCTTCATCTGTAATAGTCCAAAAATTCTTATCTTTGCTCATATATATAAAAATAGGTCAGACTTTCTATAGCTATATGCGGAATTTATTAGATTAGTCTGTCCCGTTTAATATATATTTTTTTAGCATAGATATTTTCCTGAGCAGCAAAGAATATTTTTCACTTTTGATTTCAAAGCTTAAAAAGTATTTTTTCATCCTTCATCATCTCATTTTTTCATTTTTCATTTTTTATTTTACTTTATTATCATATTTCATTACTATTATTGGCTGTAATTTTTTCTTTATATGTGTTTTCTGTGAACAATTTAAAAGATCCCTCAAAGACAACAAATTATCCAAGCATAAATGTTCTTTTTGCATAAAAAATCCTCATTGGTTTTTATCATCTCTTTATTATTTATTTTTTATCTATTAGTTTTTCATTATTCTTTCATCTTTTTTGTCTGGTTTTTTAAAATAAAATACTGGCTATTGTAGCTCTATTCACAATTTATTCATTAAGTACTATATCAATATAAAACAAACATCTACACATGATCCGTGGGTTTACTATTAGAAGCTACAAAGCATGCAGATACTATGTGATACAAAAACCCAGATGGACTTTGACAATTGAAGTCCAAATTGATCCTAATTAAATCATTAAGTCTACATTTTAGTAAACTATACATTTATATATTATTTATTTTTTATTTATTAGTTTTTCATTATTCTTTCATCTTTTTTGTCTGGTCTTTTAAAATAAAATACTGGCTATTGTAGCTCTATTCACAATTTATTCATTAAGTACTATATCAATATAAAACAAACATCTACACATGATCCGTGGGTTTACTATCAGAAGCTACAAAGCATGCAGATACTAAGTGATACAAAAACCCAGATGGACTTTGACAATTGAAGTCCAAATTGATCCTAATTAAATCATTAAGTCTACATTTTAGTAAACTATACAAGATTGACTCAGTACATATGGTTAGTATCTTAGAATATTACTTGTATATGAATTTTATTACATTTATACCTCCAGTATGTTTCTTATTTTGTGTTTAATCATTTATAATAATTTTAAGTATCAATTAACCACAACTGATTGCCATGAAAGCAATCAGACAGGTATATATTTGTGATCATGGAGAGGAGAAGTATCCGTCTTGAGGAAGTCTCCGTTGCTAGGAGACGAAACGCGTTGACGCCCACTCTCGATACACTTCTCACTTGGTGATACCCGCCGAAAGGACCCAGTCCGCAGCTCAGCATAACCGTGACAGCTTCGGTCACAGCTTTTTGCCGCACGCTGGATTCATCATTGCCGCACGGCTGTACAAACACTGGTCGGGTGAGTTCTGTGTGACCCCCGCTGTGGGGCCTAACACCTGTTCCCAGTAGTTTGTTCACGGCGGCTAAATCCATCTAAATTGAACATTGCTGCTATATTTATAATTAACAAAACCTTACCGGGAAAGACGGCAACTACCAGCTGTAATTATAACAGGAAATAAAGCACACATTATTACTCCTCGTGTATTTCATCTAATGAGGACCCTGTTTCTACACTAACGCAGGAACCAGCACGGGAGCATTAATTACAGATTGCACCTTTCCTTTAAAGAACTATATTAATATCTGAGACTGTGAGACTGTCAATTATCCCTGCGGGAATTACAAACCCAAAATAATACACTGGGACGCCAGTGTTGTGATTTTTTTATTATCACCATTTGAATATAATCATTTAACTGTTTTATTTTTATTCTTATGTTTATTTTTATTTTCAGTTTAGTTTATCTAACAAATTGTAAAACTGTCATTATTTTAATTCATTCTATATGTGGCATACTCTGCTTTAATTGATACCATAAAAGTGTTTTTTTATTATCATTTTGAAGTTGTACTGAGTCTATCTTCTTTGTCCGACTGCACATCTAATTTTTGATATATTGTTTCAAGCGCAAAGCATACTCCCCTTCTTGTAATTTTAAGAACCCAAATAGACGGCCAAGAAGGCCAAACATAATCAACACTAAATTCGTTGATAGGAAGGGGGAAAAAAGGAGAAGGGACAATGAAGCCCTTAGTGAAAGCATTACTGTGTACAAAATGGAAGTAATACTTGGAAACTCCTAACGGTGTCAGTCCGCATCATCAGATGGAGTAGTCGGCCTGCCTGAGAGAGTAGCTATAAATGATTTGGCAGGTGATATAGATTCGAAAAAGTATTGCTTGCCATCATGCTGGACTTTCAATTTGGCTGGGTGGAGGAGCGCAAAACTTACGCCTGCTTCAAACAATGATTTACACACTAGTGAGAATTCCTTCCTTTTCATTGCCACTTGGTTGGAAAAGTCCTGGAACAGGAGGAGTCTTTCACCATCATAATTCAAATCACAGGATTTTCTGTAGGCTTCCAACAGGCAGACTTTATCTGTATAATTTAAGAATTTAAAGATGACTGGCCTTGGTCTGCGACGATCAGTCTGACGATCCGGGCCAATGCGATGTGCTCTTTCAATTAACATTGCGCCAGATGCAGGTAGACACCTCAATTCTTTCGGAGGCCATGTAGAAACTAGATCCAGGTCTTTCTGCTTAACCAACTCGGGGAGACCTATTAGATGGAGGTTATTACGTGAATTTCTGTTCTCGAGATCTTCTAATTTACAGTTGTGCTCATAAGTTTACCTACCCTAGCAGAATTTGTGATTATCTGGCCATTTGTCAGAGAATATGAATGATAACTCTCAAACTTTTCTTTCACTCATGGTTAGTGGTTGGGTGAAGCCATTTATTGTCAAACAACTGTGTTTACTCTTTTTAAATCATAATGACAACAGAAACTACCCAAATGACCCTGATCAAAGTTTACATACCCTCGAGATTTTGGCCTGATAACATGCACACAAGTTGACAAAAACGGGTTTGATTGGCTACTAAAGGTAACCATCCTCACCTGTGATCTGTTTGCCTGTAATCAGTGTGTGTGTGACGACACGTGATGACAAGCCGGCGTGTCGTGTCGCACAGTGGTAAAAGACACGTGGTTACTTTCCTAGCCCTGGTCCTACACATGGACTTCACCAATTGCCAATATGTTATTAGTTATATGTTAGGCAATATTGTATTGTATTGTGTGGTTATTATATTGTACAGTTATATTTTATCTGTTATATTTGGTATATGTAGTTTATTTGGTTATTATATATTCAATGTAATTGTTAACTGAAAAAGTCCAGGCCAGAGTGTTAGTAACATAGTTAAATCAGTTCAATGTAATGTAAGTCCCCTGCTGTACAATCAGATGTGATTAGGATGAGTAAATTAAGTAGTAAACAGGTTCTGTATGGCGCTGCAGGTAATCTGATCATGTGCACTCCATTGTGTACAGGAGTCCAGACACCTCGTCTCCACTCCTAACTGACCAGCTTGTGTGATGAATAGACAGGGGAGGGTATAACAAGAGGAGTGAGCTCTGCTGGGGGGAGAGAGATCTGACAGAGAAGGTCAGAGAGTGGCAGGAGACTGGCTAAGAAGTAATGTTCTGTCAGGAGTTCCAGGAGGGATTGTCGTGTAGAATTAGATCACAGAAGTGTGCTGAGCTGTTTATAACCTATTCTGTTCAATAAACCACTGTTGGTTTTTCATCTACCACCATGACTGAGTGATTTGGAACCCTGCATCCTCACAGTGTGTATAAAAGGTCAGTGAGTTTCTGGACTCCTGAAAGACCCTTGCATCTTTCATCCAGTGCTGTGAGTTTCTGGACTCCTGAAAGACCCTTGCATCTTTCAACCAGTGCTGCACTGACGTGTCTGGATTCTGAGTCTTGGGGAAAGCAAAAGAATTGTCAAAGGATCTGCGGGAAAAGGTAATTGAACTGTATAAAACAGGAAAGGGATATAAAAAAATATCCAAGCAATTGAGAATGCCAATCAGCAGTGTTCAAACTCTAATTAAGAAGTGGAAAATGAGGGATTCTGTGGAAACCAAATCACGGTCAGGTAGACCAACAACAATTTCAGCCACAACTGCCAGGAAAATTGTTCGGGATGCAAAGAAAAATCCACACATAACTTCAGCTGAAATACAGGACTCTGAAAAAAAGTGGTGTGGTTGTTTCAAGATGCACAATAAGGAGGCATTAGAAGAAAAATGGGCTGCATGGTCGAGTCGCCAGAAGAAAGCCATTACTACGCAAATGCCACAAAGCATCCCGCTTACAATACTCCAAACAGCACAGAGACAAGCCTCAAAACTTCTGGAACAAAGTCATTTGGAGTGATGAGACCAAAATTTAACTTTTTGTCCACATCCATAAACGTTACATTTGGAGAGGAGTCAACAAGGCCTATGATGAAAGGTACACCATTCCTACTGTGAAACATGGAGGAGGATTGCTGATGTTTTGGGGATGTGTGAGCTACAAAGGCACTGGAAACTTGGTCAAAATTGATGGCAAGATGAATGCAGCATGTTATCAGAAAATACTGGAGGAAAATTTGCACTCATCAGCCCGGAAGCTGTGCATGGGACGTACTTGGACGTTCCAACATGATAATGATCCAAAACACAAGGCCAAGTTGACCTGTCATTGGCTACAGCAGACTAAAGTGAAGGTTCTGGAGTGGCCATCTCAGTCTCCTGACCTCAATATCATTGAGCCACTCTGGGGAGATCTCAAACGTGCAGTTCATGCAAGACAGCCCAAGAATTTACAGGAACTGGAGGCTTTTTGCCAAGAAGAATGGGCAGCTTTACCATCTGAAAAAATAAAGAGCCTCATCCACAACTACCACAAAAGACTTCAAGCTGTCATTGATGTTAAAGGGGGCAATACACAGTATTAAGAACTGGGGTATGTAAACTTTTGATTAGGGTCATTTGGGTAGTTTCTGTTGTCATTATGATTTAAAAAGAGTATACACAGTTGTTTGACAATAAATGGCTTCACCCAGCCACTAACCATGGGTGAAAGAAAAGTTTGTGACTTATTATTCATATTCTCTGACAAATGGCCAGAAAATCACAAATTCTGCTAGGGTATGTAAACTTATGAGCACAACTGTATCTTGTATTGCTACAAGAGAGGCTTCCTGCGAAGTGATGGTGATTTTAGCTGCAATGAGATCATCCTTTACGTTGGAGATGCATTGTTCTGCCTCCTAAAAACGAGCACCATGCTTCTTGAGTTGAGCCACCACTGCAGGGCCGGTGCTAGGGTGTTCGGTGCCCTCCTGCAACCTATCAATTTTGCGCCTTTCTACAAATACACAGAGCTGTAACTAGACATTTAGGTGCCCCCCCCTCAAGATCCATCAATATACGGTCATAAAAAAATTACCTAAAGTATAGGGGCGTAAAATAATTATGATGCACAGTAGTCTCCATTATTCAAAATTACACTACACAATAGTACCACTTATATACATTACACCAGGTAGTGCCCTTTATATTCATTACGCCAGATACAGCCCCCTTTTACATATTGCACCAGGTTGAGCCAGTCACACATTATTCCAGGTAGAGTTCCCTTTTACACATGCCACTTCACATTACACCGCGCAGTAGTGTCCATTAGTCACATTACACCGCACAATAGTGTCCGTTAGTCACATTACACCGCACAGTAGTGTCCGTTAGTCACATTACACCGCACAGTAGTGTCCATTAGTCACATTACACCGCACAATAGTGTCCGTTAGTCGCATTACACCGCACAGTAGTGTCCGTTAGTCACATTACACAGCACAGTAGTGTCCGTTAGCCACATTACACAGCACAGTAGTGTCCGTTAGTCACATTACACCGCACAGTAGTGTCTGTAAGTCACATTACACCGCACAGTAGTGTCCGTTAGTCACATTACACCGCACAGTAGTGTCCATTAGTCACATTACACCGCACAGTAGCATCCGTTAGTCACATTGCACAGCACAGTAGTGTCCGTTAGTCACATTACACCGCACAGTAGTGTCCGTTAGTCACATTACACCGCACAGTAGTGTCCGTTAGTCACATTACACCGCACAGTAGTGTCCTTAGTCACATTACACCGCACAGTAGCATCCGTTAGTCACATTACACTGCACAGTAGCGTCCGTTAGTCACATTACACCGCACAGTAGTGTTCGCTAGTCACATTACACAGCACAGTAGCGTCCATTAGTCAAATTACACCGCACAGTAGTGTATGTTAGTCACATTACACCGCGCATTAGTGTCCGTTAGTCACATTACACCGCACAGTAGTGTATGTTAGTCACATTACACCGCACAGTAGTGTCCGTTAGTCACATTACACTGCACAGTAGTGTCCGTTAGTCACATTACACTGCACAGTAGTGTCCGTTAGTCACATTACACCGCACAGTAGTGTCCGCTAGTCACATTACACTGCACAGTAGTGTCCGTTAGTCACATTGCACAGCACAGTAGTGTCCGGCTGGGCGGTCTTGAGCATGTGCAGAGGTGAACGCAGATCCGTCTGCGTATGCAGCGATCTGCGTTCATCTCTGAATGACCCCCTATGTCAGGTACAGTCATTATTCCCTCCACAGTGCGGCCCCAGTACCTGCAGGAGGTCCCGGCTTGGGCACTGCTCCTCCTCTCCCTTCTTCTCCGGTTTCTCGCAGGCTCCGTTACTCCACTGGCTCTGTAGGATGTTGTCAGTGACCCCGAGAGGGAGCGGGTGCTAATTACCCGGGCCTGGGACTGATGAAGGGACCCGGGGGGGGGGGGGGGGGGGGGGCTGGTCCCCTGCACTCCCAACCCCCTCCCACCTTACTGGGCAGCAGCAGCAGCTCTCATCTTGGCAGCACATCACATGCTGCAGTGTGCTGTGCTGCAGTGGGGCAGAGAGGCTGTTGCTAATGTTATTGTTCCTGTATGGGTGGATGGGGGTATTGTGATCACAGTGATCACAGTCCCCCGTTGAATTGACCCTGGCTGAAGGGATCAGGGGCTGAGTGCTGGGGTCTCATGGAGCAGAGACTACACCTACCCTGCTCCGAACATCAAATACTTAAAAAAAAAAGGATTTTGTTTTCATAAAGGGGCGTGGCCACGGCTTCCGCGATTAGGCCACACCCCCAACCCTCTAGGCAGCTGGGGCCGGGATGGCAGCGGCAGTGGCGCTGTGGGTGGCCACACACTGCGTGCACACTTTCCGGGGAGGAGGAGGGGGAGCCGCGCTGCAAGCTGCCAGCTCCGATTCCTGTCATCCAGGGTGACAGGTGCAGCGGCAGCTGGCAGCAGCAAGGGATGCAGAGCAGGGAGAGGCTGAGCGCCTCTTCAGTTTGGCGCCTCCCTGCACTGCATCCCTTTGCTGAGCGGCTAGCGCTTCAGTGCTTCAATGGCGTCTTTTAAGACCACTAATTTTTTTATCAAGCAGTGGTGACAATATATCAGAGATTTCCTGAGCCTTGGCCGTAGATGCTGCACTATACACAGAAGGATCAAGCACTCCTTGTGATACATCGTCTCCAACAGGAGAGGATGGAGGACTTGTCACTGATGCATTCGTGGCTCTCGTTTCTTGTGTTTTAGCAGCTGTCCCTCCCTGGGGCTTGGAAACAAATTTATCCATATCAATAAAAGATCAGAGTTGAATGATAGGTAGATGGCGTCCCTTTTAAAGTTAAACCGCACAAAAATGAAAACAGCTATATGAAAGTAGTGGCAGTGAGACCTGACCAGCAGGTGGCAATGTGCCATTGTGGAAAGCTGAATACTGATGTGTGCAAGTTATGGGAAATAGGTGTATGGTACTAGGCGATGATATAGGGGTCTGAAGAAAATG
Organism: Pseudophryne corroboree; assembly: GCF_028390025.1. Taxonomy (NCBI): domain Eukaryota; kingdom Metazoa; phylum Chordata; class Amphibia; order Anura; family Myobatrachidae; genus Pseudophryne; species Pseudophryne corroboree. The sequence goes on along the minus strand of NC_086448.1, from coordinate 519,885,418 downwards.
ATGAGTCCTTCAAAGAAACTTCAAAGAGGCACACTTCCATGAATCAGTCCCGAACAAAATAAACGCCACCTCAAAAAAATAAAACAAACAAACACCTGATACTGAGAGGATGCTAACAACATACTACTACTGAGGAAGCCGCCGAGTACAAAGGTGGGGAAACGCGTTGAGGCTGTGCATGGATCGGATATCCTGACTACATTTGTGGGACATCAACTAAACGGACTTGGTGCGGCGGGACCCCTGACGGAAAATACCATCTTCCAGCATTATTTGCAGTCGCAGGGGGAGACCACTGTACAGTAAGCCGACCAAGGGACCAGTGTCCATGTGTCAGTAGTCATACCCAAGGATTCGGGACGCGCACCAAGTGATGGGTGCTTGCTGAATATTAACAGTCTTGAGTGATTGAATTGCACTAATCTACTAACTGTGACTAATACATTTCTGCTATGGGTATTTGCCCACTCATCTACTAACCTACTGCAGTTCTGTTCTGGGCTTTGCAAGCTATTTTTAATGATTAATGTTAGCTACGCATGCACTAAAAATCCAACTAACAGCTGTGGACATAACAACTTAATATGAGTCATCATTGACTGTTCTTTTAAGCTTTAATTTTATCTGGATGGGGGTTTAGTGAACGGATGACCAGTGAGATAAATTTGGTAATCACTAAGAACTATGACTAATTGACTGCCATTATTTCTGCACCTAATTATTACTAATTAAGGACTGATTATTCCAGAATTGCTCATAGGTTTGAGAGTATTATACTATATGATGTGCATTCCTAGTAGTTAGGTTGTTTAGTATTAATTGATTACCGAGGTTACTTGGTATTTTTAATAGTATTTTAACACCGGCCGTGTGTATTTAGTATATGTTATATGTGTGATGTCTGTATTGTGATATTACATTTATATATTTATATCCTGGTTGTACAGCGCTTCATTTATTTTGTTTTTTGCATAGTTGTACTTTTTGGGAGAATCAGTGATCTACCTTTTTTGAAGCTGCAGTACACCCAGAATAGTGTGGTACATTTATATGGGGGATTCTCCCTAATTAGTCAGCACCTAGACTACAATTCTTTTTCTTTTTCGTTTTTTACAGGATGCTAACAAGTCTGAATGGTTCCTAGGGCCTTCACAAAAGAAGAATATATTAATTGTGCTTTACTTATAATAACAAGGGCAGATATGTGGGGGTGAGGATGTCCCCTGCAGTGTAATCTGCCACCACAGCCAGGCTTAAAGATGGCCACCGTCAGCTCTGAACTGGTGCATACACTAGTGCCTGTAAGGTGAGACAGGGCCCAGGGCTGTGGTAGTGTAATGCTAGCCCGCCGACTTCATTCTTAATTTTTGCCTAAGATGCAGGGTGCTGTGCCTCTGGCTGCTGGATGGTAACGGGGTAGTGTTAATGCGGAGGAGGTGGGCGGCAAGATGGCACCCTCTGTACAACTTCTCCACAGGCACCGAGATCCTGGTGCAGATAGAGCGGCTGACAGCAGGAGGAGAGCGGGGACTCAGAGCCGGGAAGCTGAGAGGCCGGTCCGCTTATTTCTGAACACCCACCCGCTCAGAGGGCAGGTGCGGCATAATGGCTCCGGAGCAGAGTGTCCGTGCAGGTGATGACGTGGGCTTCAAGATGTCACCTGCTGTGTGGCATCTCTCCAGACGCCTTGATTATGGGGCGATGGGGAGCTGGGAACTGCAGCCTCTTACTCACCACTATCTCCGGTGCCCATAGGAGATGTGAGCAGGCACCAATCTCAGCGTTGATAGGTGGTAATAACGTTAAAAAGCTGAGGGTACGGAGAGCTCAGATAAAATGTGGCCAGTAGCTTGGTCCGCCCACCGGAAGTCCCGAAGAGTTGTTTTTTAATGTAAAACCAAAATCTACTGCTGCCTTTCCTATCTCCAAGGATTTAAACTCACTCTTTAAAGAGGCGTGGGTCAATCCTGAGAAGAAATTTCAAACCCCTAAACGGTTGCTAAATTCTTTCCCTTTCCCACCTGAGGATAGAAAGGTATGGGAGGACCCTCCGATTGTGGATACCTCAGTGTCCAGGCTGTCACGTAAGATTGTGCTGCCTGTACCTGGTGCTAACTCTCTTAAAGACCCTGCTGACCGTAAAATTGAAACTACACTCAAATCAATTTACACTGCAGTGGGTGTCACACAGAGGCCCACCATTGCTTGCGGTTGGATCACGAGGGCCATGGTCAAATAGTCTGGTAATGTAATAGAGGGGTTTGACACTCTGCCTCAGGATGAGATCCTGACTCTACTGCAACATCCAGGATACTGCTAATTTCATGAGTGAGACAATTAAAGAAATAGGCCTCATTAATGCCCGTGACACTGCTATGGCGGTCTCAGCTTGCAGAGCTCTGTGGCTGCGACAATGGACAGAGGATGCTGATTCCAAGAAGGGAGTGGAAAATCTTCCTTTTACAGGGGATGCCTCGTTTGGGGAAGAACTGAACAAGTGGATTTCTCAAGCAACGGCAGGTAAGTCTACCTATCTGCCGTCTGCTGCGCCTCCGGTTAGACGTCCCTATCCATGGTCCTCTCTACAGTCCTTTCTTGTGGTCAGATTTAGACGCAAAGCCGGAGGTGCCTCAAATGCGGCTAGAGGAAATAGAGGTAAATCCCATAAACCAGCGGCTGCTGGATGTCTGGACCAGGCCTCCGGATCCTCATCCACTAAAACATTCACGTGATGGTTGGCCCCAGCTGCAGGGGGATTTTCAGGTGGGTGCTCGACTACAATACTTCGGTCATGTGTGGACGGAATTCTGCCGGGATCCTTGGGTGAGGGACCTCATATCCCAGGGTTACCGGTTGGAATTTCAAGCACTCCCTCCTCACAGGCTATGCCGGTGGCCAGGCTCCCGGTGACCAGCATACCGGCACCGGAATCCCGACCGCCGGCATAACGACAGCTGGGCGAGCGCAAATGAGCCCCTTGTGGGCTCGCTGCACTCGCCACACTGCAGGAACGGTGGTGTGCTACGTGCGCCATGCTATCTATTCTCCCTACAGGGAGAAAAGGTGTCGGTATGCCGGGTGTCGGGATTCCGGCACCGGTATACTGTGCACTGGGATCCCGACAGCTGGCAAACTGAAGACCACCCCTCCTCACAGATTCTTCAAGTCAAGCTTACCAGCTTCACCTGTAGCAAGAGTTACCTTGCAGGACGCCATTCAAAAACTACTTTAAATGAAGGTTATTGTTCCAGGCCCTCCTCTGTTGCACAACAGGGGATTTTATTCAAGCCTGTTCATGGTACCAAAACCGGACGGTTCGGTGCGGCTGATCTTGAACCTCAAATCTCTGAACCCGTACCTATGCGTGTTCAAGTTCAAGTTGGAATCCCTAAGTGTGGTGGTCTCTGGTCTGGAGGAAGGGGAATTCCTGGTTTCTCTCAATATCAAGGATGCATATCTACACATCCCGATATGGCCCCCTCATCAGGCTTATCTCAGATTCGCTATACTGGACCACCACTTCCAGTTTCAAGTCTTACCTTTTGTTCTCTCCACAGCTCCAAGGGTATTCACAAAAGTCATGGTGGAGATGATGCTCCAACTCCGCATGATGGGAGTCAACATAGTCCCCTACTTGGACAATCTCCTAATAAAGGCGGTGTCCAGGGAGCGTCTGCTGAACAGCATCAACTTGACTACTCATCTTCTTATGGACCATGGGTGGATCTTAAATTTACAGAAATTTCACCTGGAACTGTCACAGATACTTCAGTTCCTGGGAGTTATACTGGACACTGTGCCTCAGAAGGTATTCCTCCCCATGGACAAGGCCTTGACAATTCAGGCAATGGTCTGCTCTGTGTTCAGACCACGCAAGATCTCAGTACACCCTTGCATCTGCCTACTAGGCAAGATGGTGACCTCCTACAAGGAAATTCAGTACGGCATATTCCATGCCCATCCATTTCAGCTGGATCTTCTGGACAAGTGATCAGGGTCTCACCTGCAAATGCACCAAAGTATATTTCTGTTGCCGAAAGCACAGATCTCCCTGTTGTGGTTGCTACAAGTCTCTCACCTTGTGGAGAGTCTGAGTTTTAGAACCCAGTCTTGGACTCTGTTGATAACGGATGCCAGCTTCCGTGGTTGGGGAGCGGTGACCCAAGGGGCTCAGTTCCAAGGAAAGTGGTCGAGTCAGGAGTCTTTGCTTCCAATAAATGCTCTGGAACTCAGGGCAATTTACAATGCTCTTCTGCAGGCCTCCTATCTTCTCCGACATACAGGTGCAGTCAGACAACGCCACGGTGGTGGCGTACATAAACCGACAGTGAGAAAAAAGAAGCAGGGCTACAATGCGAGAGGTGTCAAGGATACTCCTCTGGGCATAAGCCAATGCAAGAGACATCTCGGCCATATTCATTCCGGGAGTGGACAACTGGGAAGCGGCACGACCTCCATCCGGGGGAATGGGACCTTCACCCGGATGGAGGTCGTGCCGCTTCCCAGTTGGTTCAACTGTGGGGCTATCCGCAGATAGACCTGATGGCTTCTTGCCTTAACAAGATGCTGCATCACTACTGTTCCAGAACAAGGGATCCGCAGGCTGCAGCAGTGGACGCTCTGACGGCACCATGGATTTACCAGTTCGTATACCTGTTTCCTCCAATTCCTCTCATTCCCAGAGTTCTAAAAAGATGAGAACGTTCAAGCAATTCTAATTGCCCCGGATTGGCCTCGCCGGGCCTGTTATGCGGACCTCCTGACCACGTCTCTAAAAGAGCCCTGGCCTCTACCACTTTTCAAGGACTTATTCAACAAGGGCCGTTCGTCTATCCAGACTTACTGTGGCTACGTTTGACTGCTTGGAGGTTGAAAGGGAAATTCTAGCCAGAAAAGGTATTCCCTTCAGGGTTATCATGACTATGGACCAAGCCCGGAAGGTGGTCACGTCTAAACATTATCACCGTATCTGGAAGAAATATGTTTCTTGATATGAGGTTAGAAGATATTCTACTGTAGAATTTCAACTCGGATGTTTTCTGCTCTTCCTGCAACCAGGAGTGGATATGGACCTACGGTTGGGCTCCATGAAGGTTCAGATTTTGTCTCTTTCCATATTCTTCCAGATGCAGCTGGCTGTAATTCCGGAGGTACAGACGTTCCTGAAGGGTGTCCTTCGCATTCAACTGCCCTTTGTCCCTCCCACTTGCTTCGTGGGATCTCACTGTGGTTCTGACCTTTCTCTAATCAGAATGGTTTGAACCTCTACACAGGGTGGAGTTGAAGTTTCTAACTTGGAAGACAACCATGTTGCTGGCGTTAGCCTCTCCGAGGCATGTGTCGGAATTAGGGGCTTTATCCTGTAAGAGCCCTTATTTGATATTTCACGAGGATAGGGCAGAGTTCAGAACTCACCCACAGTTTTTGCCAAAAGTGGTTTTGGCTTTTCACATGAATCAACCGATAGTGGTTCCGGTGATGTCTGAAGCATCAGTTGCTCCAAAGTCCTAGGACGTGGTTCGGGGCTTTGAAGGTTTATGTCAAAAGGACAGATACCTTGGCCAGTGAGGACCTTCAGTTTGGTCAGGTAGTTTTGTAGAGGTCTCAGCACTCTCCCACCTGTTCTGGGAGCTTTGAGACATCCCCATGGTACTAATCCATCCCAGTATCCCCTAGGACTTTAGAGAAAATAGGAATTTAATACCTACCAGTAATTCCTTTTCTCCTAATCCGTAGGGGATACTGGGCATCCGCCTCAGTACTTGGTGTTTTCTGCTTATCTGGTTGTAAGTTCTTGGTTGGGTCTGATGTTGCTGTCCCTGTTATTATTCTGGTTAGTGTTGCTATCCTTTGCTTTTGTTAGCATGGCTATCTTTTATTCTGGCTAGCGCGGCTATCCTTTCTGATCTTGTGGGTTGGTTCGTTGCCTCACCGCTGTTGTTGTATGTTTTCCTTCTCTCAAAGTATGTCCATCTCCTTGGGCACAATTTTCCTAGACTGAGTCTGGTGGAGGGGCATAGAGGGGAGGAGCCAGCACACACTGAACATTTCTTAAAGTGCCAGACTCCAACAGACCTGATCTATACCCCGTGGTACTAATCCAACCCAGTATTCCCTACAGACTACGAGAAAAGGAATTACCGATAGGTATTAAATTCCTATTTTTCCCCCCCATTTAATTGGTAGGTTCCATATTTATTCTTAGTCTTATAGTGCATAACTTTACATTTTTCCATGTTAAATGTCATACACCATTTCATTGCCCAAACCTCCAGTTTACTTAAATCGCTCTGAAGAGACTCCACATCTGCAAAAATTGACACTGTGCTTTCTAGTCCTTCACCTAAATCATTAAAAAATATATTAAACAATAGTGGCCCCAGCACAGAACCCTGCGGTATTCCACTAATTACTTTAACCCAGGTGGAAAACACCCCATTAATCACCACTCGCTGTTCCCTGTTATCGAGCCAATTACTCACCTGTGTACATATAGGGCCTAATTCAGATCTGATCACAGCAGCAAATATGTTAGTTATTGGGCAAAACCATGTGCACTGCAAGTAGGGCAGATATAACGTGCAGAGAGAGTTAGATTTGGGTGGGTTATTTTGTTTCTGTGCAGGGTAAATACTGGCTGCTTTATTTTTACACTACAATTTAGATTTCAGTTTGAACACACCCCACCCAAATCTAACTCTCTCTGCACATGTTATGTCTGCCCGCGCACCCCCCCCCCCTGCAGTGCACATGGTTTTGCCCATCTGCTAACAAAATTGCTGCTACGATCAGGTCTGAATTAGGACCATAGTGTCTCCTATATCGAGCTCCCTTAATTTGAAAGTCAGCCTTCTGTGAGGTACTGTTTCGAAAGCTTTTGCAAAATCTAGATAAACCACATCAATTGCGTTACCCTGGTCGAGATTGTCGCTTACTATCTCATAAAAGCTAATCAAATTAGTTTGGCATGACCTATTTCTCACAAAACCATGTTGGTTCTTATTAATAGCATGGGTGTTCTCCAAGTAATCCTGTATGCTGTCCCTTAGTATACTTTGCAATAGTTTCCCCGCTATCGATGTCAGCCTAACTGGTCTATAGTTACCATGCTGAAGTTTAATACCCTTTTTAAATATTGGGACTACATCCGCTATACGCCAGTCCTTTGGTACCATGTCTGATCTAAATGACTCAGTGAAAATCAGATACAGTTGCCTTTCTATTTCAGCATTTAGCTCCATCAGAACCCTAGGATGTAGGCCATCTGGACCAGGTGATTTATTAGTCTTGATTTTTTTTTAATCGTTCACGGACTACTTCCTCAGACAGATAAGTATTAAGCAGTGGGTCTTTATCAATACTATTGTTATTGTTACTCACTGATCCCACAATCTGGTCCTCTCTAGTAAACACTGATGAGAAAAATGTGTTCAATATTTTAGCTTTTTTTTTTTTTTTTTTTTGTCGTAATTTAACAGGAATCCCAGTTCGCTTTTTAAATGTCCTATATTCTAATTTTTTAGCCTCTTACCATTTATGTACTTAAAGACATAATGGGGGTCATTCCGAGTTGTTCGCTCATTATTTTTTTGTCGCAACGGAGCGAATAGTCGCTAATGCGCATGCGCAATGTCCGCAGTGCGACTGCGCCAAGTAAATTTGCTATGCAGTTAGGAATTTTACTCACGGCATTACAAGGTTTTTTCTTCGTTCTGGTGATCGTAATGTGATTGACAGGAAGTGGGTGTTTCTGGGCGGAAACAGGCCGTTTTATGGGAGTGTGTGAAAAAACGCTACCGTTTCTGGGAAAAACGCGGGAGTGGCTGGAGAAACGGGGGAGTGTCTGGGAGAACGCTGGGTGTGTTTGTGACGTCAAACCAGGAACGACAAGCACTGAACTGATCGCAGATGCCGAGTAAGTCTGGAGCTACTCAGAAACTGCTAAGAAGTGTCTATTCGCAATTCTGCTAATTTTTCGTTCGCAATTGTAATATGCTAAGATTCACTCCCAGTAGGCGGCGGCTTAGCGTGTGCAAAGCTGCTAAAAGCAGCTTGCGAGCGAACAACTCGGAATGACCCCCAATGAGTATTACACAAAGGAGCACTAATTTCTGTTACTGTAATAAAATTAAATACACTCCAAAGATCGGGACCCCCCCCATTAAAGTAGAATAAAAATATATTTCAAATGAAGCCATCACACTGACAACAGTATACATAAGCCAGCTGCTTAATAAATGACCTTAATTAGCATTACCTGCATTTCATCCTAATGAATAGTGGCAATGTTTTATTAAATGGTGCAGAAAAAAAATATTTTATGGTTTTAGCACTAAACTGCTCCCTAGAAATGGGATGCAGCTGGACGGGATCCCGGCCAGCGGCATAATGATGGCATCAAAATTCCAATCGAGATCCCGGCCTCAAAGTACAGATGCCGAATGCACCTTTAGCGGGATGCACTCGCGTCCAGCAGGGGAGGGCGGGTTTATGGTACCTTTTGGGGTACTGTTGGTATTCTGATGGTCGGAATGCCGCTGTCTGTATTCTGACAGCCGGAATCCCGTTCATCAGTATATCATACCTGATCTCTAGAAATGAATGGGAAAAGTTCTGATGGCAGTTATAAGCAATATTCTCAACAAAGAAGAAGGAAAGACTCTTTATATTGTAAAGATGATATAATAAAATGTAACTTTTAATAATAACTACAATAAAATTATTTGGCAAAAAACATGTACTCAATTTATTAAGATCAAAAAGCGAGAAGAGAAATTTTCCACAAATTTCGTATTCTAGTAAATATGATAGCTTGAATAAGCCCTGGTGAAAATTTATAAAAAAATAATACATAGAGTATAATCTGTCCTTAAATTAAACACTAATTGACAGATTACTTACTATCATGAGGGTACCTAAAATCACTCAATATATGATAAGTACTATTTATTGGATAAGGGAATTCGGACTTGTGCCTAAAAATGTATAAATGTTGCCTTATACGTCACTGACTGCGTCAGCAATTGGCAGTGGTATGAAAGAAAGGCAGTTTATTGGACAAAATAGCTCATGAAGTGTTCACGGGTTTTACATGTGAGCCTGTGCCAGGAGAAATATTCCTATAAAATAAAGAAGAAAAGAAGTTGGCCCATACAGATTATATGTAGGGTGTGTTATACCAATGCAATTTCCCATATAATACCTGTGAAAAAGTAATACTAACAGTTTTTCTTAAAGTGTAAAGACTGGTAAAGTAGAAGAGCATCAGAATAAGAAAGTGTGGATATCTTCCTTCTGCTTTTCAGTATTCGTTTACTGCACCTGGTATTCCTAGGTAGTCTCCTAACCAAGTACTAGCCAGGCCTACCAGAGATTAGCTTCCAAGATCGAATGAGATTGGGCGTGACCTGTGGAGTGTGGCAGTAATATTACAGAATGAGAGAGCACTTCATCCACAGAAAAAAAAAGAGAGTGCTTCTGCTTTCCAAAATTAGTAGGTGGGTGTATCCTTGCAACAGGATCTGAAATCATGCGTTTCTTTTGGATGAGAGAGAACTTTTGAGCTTCAGTAAAGAGAAAAGAAAGTTAAGGTAAAGTTTTGGGTAGAAAGGAATTTATGAGGAAAAGAAGTACAAAAGTAGGAAATTAGCCCCTTTGGACAATGAGATATACAATATATTGATATAAGTGAGTATCCACAAAATTTCTATACCCTTACAGTAGAAAACAGTTACGGACACTGAAAAATTATTATAGGATAACAAAGAATATATCAAACCCTAGTGGGTGTAGGAAAATGATAGATAAGAAATAAGCCCCTGTGAATAGTAGGGTATGCAGTATAATGATACAAGTAATTTCTCTTACATCCTAGAGGATGCTGGGGACTCCGTAAGGACCATGGGGTATAGACGGGCTCCGCAGGAGATAGGGCACCTAAAAAGAACTTTGACTATGGGTGTGCACTGGCTCCTCCCTCTATGCCCCTCCTCCAGACCTCAGTTAGATCTTGTGCCCAGAGGAGAATGGGTGCACTGCAGAGAGCTCTCCAGAGTTTTCTGTGGAAAAATAATTTTGTTAGTTTTTTTATTTTCAGGGAGTCCTGTTGGCAACAGGCTCCCTGCATCGTGGGACCGAGGAGAGAGAAGCAGAGCTGGCTTGTAAAGTTGGGCACTGCTTCTAGGCTACTGGACACCATTAGCTCCAGAGGGAGTCGGAACACAGGTCTCACCTGGGGTTCGTCCCGGAGCCGCGCCGCCGTCCTCCTCACAGATGCCGAAGATAGAAGCCGGGTGAGTATTGAGGAAAAGACTTCAGGTGGCAGAAGACATCAGATCTTCCTGAGGTAAGCGCGCAGCGGTAAGCTGCGCGCCATTGCTCCCAGTCACACACACACAAGCAGGCACTGAAGGGTGCAGGGCGCAGGGGGGGGGGGCGCCCTGGGCAGCAATAAACCTCAATTTGGCCATAAATACGATGGATTAGGCTGTGGGACAGTAAATCCGCGGACCCCCACCATTTTATTAGTATATGATGATGGGACCGAAGCCCGCCGTCGGGTGGGCGGGGCTTGATCCTCAGCACTAACCAGCGCCATTTTCTCCACAGAGTCTGCATGAGAAAACGCTGGCTCCCTGTTCTCTCCCCTGCTGAGCTTCACAGGTTGGAAAAAGGAGGAGGGGGGCACTTTGGCGACGCAGTGAGTGGAGATTACAATTATAAACATATAACAGCGCTATCTGGTCATATATTCCAGTGTTTTTAAGCGCTGGGTGTGTGCTGGCATACTCTATCTCTCCGTCTCTCCTACGGGCCTGGTTGGGGTTTTGTCCCCTTATAGGTAACTCCCTGTGTGTGTGGGGTGTCGGTACGTGTGTGTCGACATGTCTGAGGCGGAAGGCTTCTCCAAGGAGGAGGTGGAGCAAATGAGTGGTGTGTCCCTGTCGGTTGTGCCGACTCCAGATTGGATGGACATGTGGCATACGTTGCATGCAAGTGTGGCATCTTTACATAAAAGGCTTGATAAGGCTGGTTTAGGGGGGACATCAGGCGGTCAATCCTCAGATTAGACCGACTCACAGGGCCCGTCGGGGTCTCAAAAGCGTCCCTTAACACAAGACACTACTACCAACACGGATTCTGATTCCAGTGTCGACTATGACGAAATAAAATTGCACCCTAGGGTGACTAAAACTATTCAGTGTATGATTGTGGCAATAAGGGATGTGTTGCATATTGTGGATGAACCCTCGGTCCCCGACACAAGGGTACACATGTTTAAGGAAAAGAAACAGATTATTAATTTTCCCACATCTCATGAATTAAATGAGTTCTTTGGAAAAGCTTGGGAGACTCCGGATAAGAAACCGCAGATCCCCAAAATAATTTTTATGGCATACCCTTTCCCTAAGCAGGACAGGGAGATTTGGGAATTACCCCCCACTATGGACAAGGCCCTGACGCGCTTGTCCAAGGAAGTGGCGCTACCGTCTCCTGACACAGCGGCCCTTAAGGACCCTGCAGATCGCAGGCAAGAAACTACCTTAAAGGGTATTTATTCTCATACGGGTGCTGTGCTCAGACCGACGATTGCGTCGGCATGGGTGTGTAGCGCAATTGCAGCTTGGACAGATGAGCTGACAGATCAATTTGATACTATGGATAAGGATACTATATTCCTAACTCTAGCCCATATAAAAGACGCAGTCTTATTTATGAGGGATGCTCAAAGGGACATTGGATTGCTAGCTTCTAGGGCCAATGCCATGTCTATCTCAGCGAGAAGATCCTTATGGACTTGCCAATGGACGGGTGATGCGGATTCCAAAAAACATATGGAAGTACTACCCTATAAGGGTGATGTATTGTTTGGGGATGGGCTGACGGACCTGGTTTCCACAGCTACAGCAGGTAAATAATTTTTTTTACCATATATTCCCCAACAGCAAAAGAAAGCAACACCTTATCAGATGCAGTCCTTTCGGTCGCACAAGTCCAAAAGAGGTCGGGGATCCTCTTTCCTCGCCAGAGGTAAGGGCAGAGGCAAGAGAGCACCTGCTGCGGCAGGTGCCCAGGAACAAAAGTCCTCCCCGGCTGCTCCAAAACCCCCAGCATGACGCTGGGGCTCCCCTGAGGGAGTCCGCACCGGTGGGGGCACGTCTTCGACTTTTCAGTCAGGCCTGGGTCAGATCGGACCTGAATCCCTGGGTGTTGGAAATAGTTTCACAGGGTTACAAACTGGAATTCGAGGAGGTGCCCCCGCGCCGATTTTTCAAGTCGGCCCTACCAGCTTCCACATCGGAAAGGGATGTAGTGTTAGCTGCAATTCAAACGCTGTGTATACAGCAAGTGATAATCAAGGTTCCCCTTAATTATCACTTGCTGTATACACAGCGTTTGCACCAGCAGGGAAGAGGTTACTACTCAACCCTATTTGTGGTCCCGAAACCGGACGGTTCGGTCAGACCGTTTTGAATCTGAAATCCCTAAACTTGTACATAAAAAGATTCAAATTCAAAATGGAATCACTCAGAGCGATAATAGCCAACATGGTGGAGGGGGAGTTTATGGTGTCTCTGGACATAAAGGATGCGTACCTTCATGTCCCCATATATGCCCCCCATCAGGAATACCTGAGATTCGCTGTACAGGATTGTCATTACCAATTTCAGACGTTGCCGTTTGGACTTTCCACGGCCCCGAGGATTTTCACCAAGATAATGGCGGAAATGATGGTGGTCCTGCGCAAGCATGGAGTCACAATTATCCCATACTTGGACGATCTCCTGATAAAAGCGAGATCAAGAGAGAAATTGCTGAGCAGTGTGGCGCTCTCTCTGAGAGTGCTCCAGCAACACGGTTGGATTCTAAATCTACCGAAGTCACAGTTGATTCCGACAACTCGTTTACCGTTCCTAGCTATGATACTGGATACGGAACAAATGAAGGTCTTCCTCCCAATAGAGAAAGCCCAAGACATCCATAACATGGTCAGAGACCTGCTAAAACCGAAAAGGGTATCAGTTCACCAATGCACTCGAGTTCTGGGGAAAATGGTGGCGGCCTACGAGGCCATTCCCTTCGGAAGGTTCCATGCAAGGACTTTTCAATGGGACCTTCTGGACAAGTGGTCCGGGTCCCATCTGCATTTACATTGGAAAATAACTCTGTCCCCAGGAACCAGAGTGTCCCTCCTGTGGTGGTTGCAGAGTGCTCTCCTGCTGGAGGGTCGCCGGTTCGGGATTCAGGACTGGATCCTGGTTACCACGGACGCGAGCCTCCGAGGATGGGGAGTGGTCACACAGGGAAAGACTTTTCAGGGTCTTTGGTCAGACCAGGAGTCTTGTCTACACATCAATGTGTTGGAACTCAGGGCCATTTACAACGGCCTTCGACAAGCGGAGAGTTTTCTTCGAAACCTTCCGGTTCTGATTCAATCAGACAATGTCACAGCAGTGGCTCATGTGAACCGCCAAGGCGGGACAAGAAGCAGAGTCGCAATGGCGGAAGCCACAAGGATCCTTCGCTGGGCGGAAAATCATGTAAGCGCTCTGTCGGCTGTCTTCATTCCGGGAGTGGACAACTGGGAAGCAGGCTTCCTCAGCAGACACGATCTCCATCCAGGAGAGTGGGGACTTCATCAAGAAGTCTTTGCTGACGTAACACGTCTTTGGGGAACTCCTCAAATAGACATGATGGCGTCACGCCTCAACAAAAAACTTCGGAGGTATTGCGCCAGGTCTCGGGACCCTCAGGCAGTAGCAATAGATGCACTGGTAACACCGTGGGTGTTCGACTCGGTCTACGTGTTCCCTCCTCTTCCTCTCATCACGAAAATGTTGAGGATCATAAGACGAAGAAGAGTACAGACGATACTCGTTGTCCCAGACTGGCCTCGAAGGGCTTGGTACTCGGATCTACAAGAGATGCTCACATGAGACCCCTGGCCTCTTCCCCAGAGGGAAGACCTGTTGCAGCAGGGGCCCTGTGTATTTCAAGACTTACCGCGGTTACGTTTGACGGCATGGCGGTTGAACGCCGAATCCTAGCAAAAAAGGGGATTCCGGAAGAGGTCATCCCTACTTTAATAAAGGCTAGGAAGGAGGTGACGATAAAACATTATCACCGTATCTGGCGAAAGTATGTGTCTTGGTGTGAGACCAAGAATGCACCTACGGAAGATTTTCATTTGGGTCGTCTTCTCCACTTCCTACAGACAGGAGTGGATATGGGCCTGAAATTAGGCTCGGTTAAGGTACAGATTTCGGCCCTCTCGATTTTCTTTCAGAAGGAATTGGCTTCTCTTCCAGAAGTCCAGACGTTTGTAAAGGGAGTGCTGCACATCCAACCCCCTTTTGTGCCTCCAGTGTCACCATGGGACTTGCACGTGGTGTTGCAGTTCCTAAAATCACACTGGTTTGAACCGCTTAACAAGGTTGAATTGAAATTTCTTACCTGGAAGGTGGTAATGTTGTTGGCCTTAGCATCAGCAAGGCGAGTGTCAGAATTGGCGGCTCTATCACACAAGAGCCCCTACTTGATTTTTCATGTGGATCGAGCTGAATTGAGGACACGTCCGCAATTTTTGCCTAAAGTGGTTTCGTCGTTCCATATGAATCAACCTATTGTGGTGCCTGTAGCTACTGGTGACCTGGAGGATTCCAGATCCCTGGACGTAGTCAGGGCCTTAAAAATTTGTGTAGCCAGGACGGCTAAAATTAGGAAAACAGAGGCTCTGTTTGTCCTGTATGCGGCCAATAAGATTGGCGCTCCTGCTTCAAAGCAGACTATTGCTCGCTGGATCTGTAATACGATTCAGCAGGCTCACTCTACGGCTGGATTGCCGGTACCAAATTCGGTTAAGGCCCATTCCACTAGGAAGGTGGGCTCTTCTTGGGCGGCTGCCCGAGGCGTCTCAGCTTTACAACTTTGCCGAGCGGCGACGTGGTCGGGGTCAAACACTTTTGCTAAATTCTACAAGTTTGATACCCTGGCTGATGAGGACCTAGCGTTTGCTCAGTCGGTGCTGCAGAGTCATCCGCACTCTCCCGCCCGATTGGATGCTTTGGTATAAACCCGTGGTCCTTACGGAGTCCCAAGCATCCTCTAGGACGTAAGAGAAAATAAGATTTTAAACCTACCAGTAAATCTATTTCTCCTAGTCCGTAGAGGATGCTGGGTGCCCGTCCCAGTGCGGAAACTCTGCAAGACTTGTATATAGTTGTGTTGCTTACATAAAGGTTATGTTACAGTTGACATCAGTCTTGGACCGTTACTGTCGTTTGTTCATACTGTTAACTGGTTATGTATGTTCCAGGTTACATGGTTTGATTGGTGTGGGCTGGTATGAATCTTGCCCTTGGATTGCTAAATCCTGCCTTGTATTGTCCATCTCCTCTGGGCACAGTTCTCTAACTGAGGTCTGGAGGAGGGGCATAGAGGGAGGAGCCAGTGCACACCCATAGTCAAAGTTCTTTTTAGGTGCCCTATCTCCTGCGGAGCCCGTCTATACCCCATGGTCCTTACGGAGTCCCCAGCATCCTCTATGGACTAGGAGAAATAGATTTACCGGTAGGTTTAAAATCTTATTTTTACACACAATTTTTTAGACATTTGTAACAAGTGAGCCATTCTAATCATAGAGAGAAAAAAATGTTTTTAAGATGAAATATCAAGCCCTAATGGGCAGTGTAGTCACAAAAGTGAGAGAAAAAAAATAAGCCCCAATGAGCAAAATAAAGTATCATATATTCAGGGCCGGTTCTTAGTCTTGTGGCGCCCCGGGCAAAATATGGGGGCGTGGCTTCGAATGGGGGCGTGGTCACGACGCTGAAAGAAGAAAAAAAAGAAAAAAGTATACTTACCATCCCCGTTCCTGATCCAGACCGCTGCAGACCCCCATCCGCCGGCGGCGCCGCTCTTCTCCTCTCTTCGATCTATGGGAGAGACGTTATTACGTCTCTCCCATAGAACAGCATAGACACTAGAGGTCAATTGTGACCCCTAGTGTCTGTGCCACTATGCTGTGCGGTGCGCGATGACGTCATCGCGCATCACACAGCAAAGGTCCTCTACATGAAGGGAAACTAGACCGTAGCGTCTAGTTTCCCTTCATGGAGAGGACCTTTGCTGTGCGGTGCGCGATGACGTCATCGCGCACCACACAACTAAAGTCCTCTCAATGAAGGGAAACTAGACGCTACGCGTCTGGTTCCCTTCAAAGCGGTGGGGGCACAGCAGGGCACTGCGGGGGGCACAGTGGCGGATCTTGCCCTGGTGCGGCGCCCTCCAGATGGCGCCGGCGCCCTCCGGAAGGCGGCGCCCCGGGCAAAAGTACCGCTTGCCCGTGGCAAGAACCGCCACTGCATATATTGATATGACTTAATGTACAGACAATTTATAAACAATATAATCTGTATGGGCCAACTTCTTTTCTTCTTTATTTTATAGGAATATTATTTCTCCTGGCACAGGCTCACATGTAAAACCTGTGAACACTTCATGAGCTATTTTGTCCAATAAACTGCCATTCTTTCACACTACCGCCTATTGCTGACGCAGTAAGTGACGTATAAGACAACATTTATACATTTTTAGACACAAAGCCACAAGTCCTAATTCCCTTATCCAATAGAGAATAGTACTTACCATATATTGAGGGGTTTTAGGGGTGAGCGCAAAATAGCCCCTTGCGGGCTCGCTGCGGGCACGGTGGCACGCAATGCGCACCACGCTATTTATTCTCCCTCCAGGGGTGTCGTGGACACCCCAAGAGGGAGAATAGTTGTCGGTATGCAGGCTGTCGGGATTCCGGCATCGGTATGGTGAGAGCCGGGATCCCGACAGCCGGCATATCAAATGCCTCCCTTTGATTCAACAGCCATATAGGCTTTTTTTTTGCCCGTCACCATGCTCCAAACAATAAATATTCTGTAATAACCACACAAAAGTGAGGTAATAGTGAAAGGATAGGGTTTTTTTTTAACATATAATTCTATTTCCACTAAAATTATGATATTAACAATAATTGCTCTTCAATTATTTGTGTTAATATTACGGGGCCTTTTGTTTTTTATGTGTAATTTAATATTACATACATTTGAATCAGAAGATGCATTTTTTGAGTCGTCTTAAGTAGAGATGAGCGCCTGAAATTTTTCGGGTTTTGTGTTTTGGTTTTGGGTTCGGTTCCGCGGCGGTGTTTTGGGTTCGACCGCGTTTTGGCAAGACCTCACCGAATTTTTTTTGTCGGATTCGGGTGTGTTTTGGATTCGAGTGTTTTTTTCAAAAAACCCTAAAAAACAGCTTAAATCATAGAATTTGGGGGTCATTTTGATCCCATATTATTATTAACCTCAAAAACCATAATTTCCACTCATTTTCAGTCTATTCTGAATACCTCACACCTCACAATATTATTTTTAGTCCTAAAATTTGCACCGAGGTCGCTGGATGACTAAGCTAAGCGACCCTAGTGGCCGACACAAACACCTGGCCCATCTAGGAGTGGCACTGCAGTGTCACGCAGGATGGCCCTTCCAAAAAACACTCCCCAAACAGCACATGACGCAAAGAAAAAAAGAGGTGCAATGAGGTAGCTGTGTGACTAAGCTCAGTGACCCAAGTGCCCGACACAAACACCTGGCCCATCTAGGAGTGGCACTGCAGTGTCACGCAGGATGTCCCTTCCAAAAAACCCTCCCCAAACAGCACATGACGCAAAGAAAAAAAGAGGCGCAATGAGGTAGCTGTGTGAGTAAGATTAGCGACCCTAGTGGCCGACACAAACACCGGGCCCATCTAGGAGTGGCACTGCAGTGTCACGCAGGATGTCCCTTCCAAAAAACCCTCCCCAAACAGCACATGACGCAAAGAAAAATAAAAGAAAAAAGAGGTGCAAGATGGAATTGTCCTTGGGCCCTCCCACCCACCCTTATGTTGTATAAACAGGACATGCACACTTTAACCAACCCATCATTTCAGTGACAGGGTCTGCCACACGACTGTGACTGATATGACGGGTTGGTTTGGACCCCCACCAAAAAAGAAGCAATTAATCTCTCCTTGCACAAACTG
Organism: Pseudophryne corroboree; assembly: GCF_028390025.1. NCBI lineage: Eukaryota > Metazoa > Chordata > Amphibia > Anura > Myobatrachidae > Pseudophryne > Pseudophryne corroboree. The sequence goes on along the minus strand of NC_086448.1, from coordinate 519,867,343 downwards.
GCTCTACAGAGGCAAGATGTCCACCTCATCATCATCCTCCGATATATCACCGTGTACATCCCCCTCCTCACAGATTATCAATTCGTCCCCACTGGAATCCACCATCTCAGCTCCCTGTGTACTTTGTGGAGGCAATTGCTGCTGGTCAATGTCTCCGCGGAGGAATTGATTATAATTCATTTTAATGAACATCATCTTCTCCACATTTTCTGGATGTAACCTCGTACGCCAATTGCTGACAAGGTGAGCGGCGGCACTAAACACTCTTTCGGAGTACACACTTGTGGGAGGGCAACTTAGGTAGAATAAAGCCAGTTTGTGCAAGGGCCTCCAAATTGCCTCTTTTTCCTGCCAGTATAAGTACGGACTGTGTGACGTGCCTACTTGGATGCGGTCACTCATATAATCCTCCACCATTCTTTCAATGTTGAGAGAATCATATGCAGTGACAGTAGACGACATGTCCGTAATCGTTGTCAGGTCCTTCAGTCCGGACCAGATGTCAGCATCAGCAGTCGCTCCAGACTGCCCTGCATCACCGCCAGCGGGTGGGCTCGGAATTCTGAGCCTTTTCCTCGCACCCCCAGTTGCGGGAGAATGTGAAGGAGGAGATGTTGACAGGTCGCGTTCCGCTTGACTTGACAATTTTGTCACCAGCAGGTCTTTGCACCCCAGCAGACTTGTGTCTGCCGGAAAGAGAGATCCAAGGTAGGTTTTAAATCTAGGATCGAGCACGGTGGCCAAAATGTAGTGCTCTGATTTCAACAGATTGACCACCCGTGAATCCTTGTTAAGCGAATTAAGGGCTGCATCCACAAGTCCCACATGCCTAGCGGAATCGCTCCCTTTTAGCTCCTTCTTCAATGCCTCCAGCTTCTTCTGCAAAAGCCTGATGAGGGGAATGACCTGACTCAGGCTGGCAGTGTCTGAACTGACTTCACGTGTGGCAAGTTCAAAGGGCATCAGAACCTTGCACAACGTTGAAATCATTCTCCACTGCACTTGAGACAGGTGCATTCCACCTCCTATATCGTGCTCAATTGTATAGGCTTGAATGGCCTTTTGCTGCTCCTCCAACCTCTGAAGCATATAGAGGGTTGAATTCCACCTCGTTACCACTTCTTGCTTCAGATGATGGCAGGGCAGGTTCAGTAGTTTTTGGTGGTGCTCCAGTCTTCTGTACGTGGTGCCTGTACGCCGAAAGTGTCCCGCAATTCTTCTGGCCACCGACAGCATCTCTTGCACGCCCCTGTCGTTTTTAAAAAAATTCTGCACCACCAAATTCAAGGTATGTGCAAAACATGGGACGTGCTGGAATTTGCCCATATTTAATGCACACACAATATTGCTGGCATTGTCCGATGCCACAAATCCACAGGAGAGTCCAATTGGGGTAAGCCATTCTGCGATGATCTTCCTCAGTTGCCGTAAGAGGTTTTCAGCTGTGTGCGTATTCTGGAAAGCGGTGATACAAAGCGTAGCCTGCCTAGGAAAGAGTTGGCGTTTGCGAGATGCTGCTACTGGTGCCGCTGCTGCTGTTCTTGCGGCGGGAGTCCATACATCTACCCAGTGGGCTGTCACAGTCATATAGTCCTGACCCTGCCCTGCTCCACTTGTCCACATGTCCGTGGTTAAGTGGACATTGGGTACAACTGCATTTTTTAGGACACTGGTGAGTCTTTTTCTGACGTCCGTGTACATTCTCGGTATCGCCTGCCTACAGAAGTGGAACCTAGATGGTATTTGGTAACGGGGGCACACTGCCTCAATAAATTGTCTAGTTCCCTGTGAACTAACGGCGGATACCGGACGCACGTCTAACACCAACATAGTTGTCAAGGACTCAGTTATCCGCTTTGCAACAGGATGACTGCTGTGATATTTCATCTTCCTCGCAAAGGACTGTTGGACAGTCAATTGCTTACTGGAAGTAGTACAAGTGGGCTTACGACTTCCCCTCTGGGATGACCATCGACTCCCAGCAGCAACAACAGCAGCGCCAGCAGCAGTAGGCGTTACACGCAAGGATGCATCGGAGGAATCCCAGGCAGGAGAGGACTCGTCAGAATTGCCAGTGACATGGCCTGCAGGACTATTGGCATTCCTGGGGAAGGAGGAAATTGACACTGAGGGAGTTGGTGGGGTGGTTTGCGTGAGCTTGGTTACAAGAGGAAGGGATTTACTGGTCAGCGGACTGCTTCCGCTGTCGGCCCAAGTTTTTGAACTTGTCACTGACTTATTATGAATGCGCTGCAGGTGACGTATAAGGGAGGATGTTCCGAGGTGGTTAACGTCCTTACCCCTACTTATTACAGCTTGACAAAGGGAACACACGGCTTGACACCTGTTGTCCGCATTTCTGGTGAAATACTTCCACACCGAAGAGCTGATTTTTTTGGTATTTTCACCAGGCATGTCAACGGCCCTATTCCTCCCACGGACAACAGGTGTCTCCCCGGGTGCCTGACTTAAACAAACCACCTCACCATCAGAATCCTCCTGGTCAATTTCCTCCCCAGCGCCAGCAACACCCATATCCTCCTCATCCTGGTGTACTTCAACACTGACATCTTCAATCTGACTATCAGGAACTGGACTGCGGGTGCTCCTTCCAGCACTTGCAGGGGGCGTGCAAATGGTGGAAGGCGCATGCTCTTCACGTCCAGTGTTGGGAAGGTCAGGCATCGCAACCGACACAATTGGACTCTCCTTGTGGATTTGGGATTTCGAAGAACGCACAGTTCTTTGCGGTGCTACTGCTTTTGCCAGCTTGAGTCTTTTCATTTTTCTAGCGAGAGGCTGAGTGCCTCCATCCTCATGTGAAGCTGAACCACTAGCCATGAACATAGGCCAGGGCCTCAGCCGTTCCTTGCCACTCCGTGTGGTAAATGGCATATTGGCAAGTTTACGCTTCTCCTCCGACAATTTTATTTTAGGTTTTGGAGTCCTTTTTTTACTGATATTTGGTGTTTTGGATTTGACATGCTCTGTACTATGAAATTGGGCATCGGCCTTGGCAGACGACGTTGCTGGCATTTCATCGTCTCGGCCATGACTAGTGGCAGCAGCTTCAGCACGAGGTGGAAGTGGATCTTGATCTTTCCCTAATTTTGGAACCTCAACATTTTTGTTCTCCATATTTTAATAGGCACAACTAAAAGGCACCTCAGGTAAACAATGGAGATGGATGGATACTAGTATACAATTATGGATGGACTGCCGAGTGCCGACACAGAGGTAGCTACAGCCGTGGACTACCGTACTGTACTGTGTCTGCTGCTAATATAGACTGGTTGATAAAGAGATGTAGTAGTAGTATGTATGTATAAAGAAGAAAGAAAAAAAAACCACGGGTAGGTGGTATACAATTATGGACGGACTGCCGAGTGCCGACACAGAGGTAGCTACAGCCGTGGACTACCGTACTGTACTGTGTCTGCTGCTAATATTTACTGGTTGATAAAGAGATGTAGTAGTAGTATGTATGTATAAAGAAGAAAGAAAAAAAAAACACGGGTAGGTGGTATACAATTATGGACGGACTGCCGAGTGCCGACACAGAGGTAGCTACAGCCGTGGACTACCGTACTGTACTGTGTCTGCTGCTAATATAGACTGGTTGATAAAGAGATGTAGTAGTAGTATGTATGTATAAAGAAGAAAGAAAAAAAAACCACGGGTAGGTGGTATACAATTATGGACGGACTGCCCAGTGCCGACACAGAGGTAGCTACAGCCGTGGACTACCGTACTGTACTGTGTCTGCTGCTAATATAGACTGGTTGATAAAGAGATGTAGTAGTAGTATGTATGTATAAAGAAGAAAGAAAAAAAAACCACGGGTAGGTGGTATACAATTATGGACGGACTGCCCAGTGCCGACACAGAGGTAGCTACAGCCGTGGACTACCGTACTGTACTGTGTCTGCTGCTAATATAGACTGGTTGATAAAGAGATGTAGTAGTAGTAGTATGTATGTATAAAGAAGAAAGAAAAAAAAAACACGGGTAGGTGGTATACAATTATGGACGGACTGCCGAGTGCCGACACAGAGGTAGCTACAGCCGTGGACTACCGTACTGTACTGTGTCTGCTGCTAATATAGACTGGTTGATAAAGAGATGTAGTAGTAGTATGTATGTATAAAGAAGAAAGAAAAAAAAACCACGGGTAGGTGGTATACAATTATGGACGGACTGCCCAGTGCCGACACAGAGGTAGCTACAGCCGTGGACTACCGTACTGTACTGTGTCTGCTGCTAATATAGACTGGTTGATAAAGAGATGTAGTAGTAGTAGTATGTATGTATAAAGAAGAAAGAAGAAAAAAAACACGGGTAGGTGGTATACAATTATGGACGGACTGCCGAGTGCCGACACAGAGGTAGCTACAGCCGTGGACTACCGTACTGTACTGTGTCTGCTGCTAATATAGACTGGTTGATAAAGAGATGTAGTAGTAGTATGTATGTATAAAGAAGAAAGAAAAAAAAACCACGGGTAGGTGGTATACAATTATGGACGGACTGCCGAGTGCCGACACAGAGGTAGCTACAGCCGTGAACTACCGTACTGTGTCTGCTGCGACTGGATGATAAATAATGATATAAAAAATATATATATATCACTACTGCAGCCGGACAGGTATATATTATATAATGACGGACCTGCTGGACACTGTCTGTCAGCAGAATGAGTTTTTTATAGAATAAAAAAAAAAACACCACACAAGTGAAGTCACACGACGAGTGTTTAACTTTTTCAGGCAATCACAATATAGTATACTATACTACTAACTATACTGGTGGTCAGTGTGGTCAGGTCACTGGTCAGTCACACTGGCAGTGGCACTCCTGCAGCAAAAGTGTGCACTGTTTAATTTTAATAATAATATGTACTCCTGGCTCCTGCTATAACCTATAACTGGCACTGCAGTGCTCCCCAGTCTCCCCCACAATTATAAGATGTGTGAGCTGAGCACAGTCAGATACGAGTGTTTAACTTTTTCAGGCAATCACAATATAGTATACTATACTACTAACTATACTGGTGGTCAGTGTGGTCAGGTCACTGGTCAGTCACACTGGCAGTGGCACTCCTGCAGCAAAAGTGTGCACTGTTTAATTTTAATAATAATATGTACTCCTGGCTCCTGCTATAACCTATAACTGGCACTGCAGTGCTCCCCAGTCTCCCCCACAATTATAAGATGTGTGAGCTGAGCACAGTCAGATATATACATAGATGATGCAGCACACTGGGCTGAGCAGTGCACACAGATATGGTATGTGACTGAGTCACTGTGTATCGTTTTTTTCAGGCAGAGAACGGATATATTAAATAAAACTGCACTGTCTGGTGGTCACTGTGGTCAGTCACTAGTAAACTCTGCACTCTCTACAGTTCTACAGTACTCCTAAGCTCCAGTAAATCAGGTCAATCTCTCTCTCTCTCTCTTCTAATCTAAATGGAGAGGACGCCAGCCACGTCCTCTCCCTATCAATCTCAATGCACGTGTGAAAATGGCGGCGACGCGCGGCTCCTTATATAGAATCCGAGTCTCGCGAGAATCCGTCAGCGTCATGATGACGTTCGGGCGCGCTCGGGTTAACCGAGCAAGGCGGGAAGATCCGAGTCGCTCGGACCCGTGAAAAAAAACATGAAGTTCGTGCGGGTTCGGATTCAGAGAAACCGAACCCGCTCATCTCTAGTCTTAAGGCGTAAGTTACCTACCATATGACATATCAAATCCTGATACAAATACAAAAATGAAACGTGCAGATGTATAATGAATTGAAGACATCTTTGCATACAAGACCTAGATAGGTAGAGGATAAGTAAGGTGATACGGCACCTAACAGTTTAGTTTCTGTTGTATCACTGTTTGCCAATGGCAGTGAATGGTGGGTGAGATAACTGGGCTGGATTTGGACAAGTCAGAGTAGTAAAGGTTTCTGTTATGATACACATCCCAGCATGCCCTGCCATAGTTGTAGCGTTCCCTAATATTAAAACTGTGGCAGGACATGCTGGGACTCGTAGTTTCAGCTGGAGAGACACAGCTTGGCTAGGCCTGCTCTATAACATTATAGATAAAAAAAGAGGTGTATATGCAGTATCTTATTTTTTTTATAAAACACATGTATTTAGATTTGAAAGATTTTAGTCATAATGTAGACATTTACAAAGTCAATATCACAATGTCGACCATTATGTCAACATTGAACATGCCGGCACATGCAGAATGTTGACAGCTTTAATAGACTGGCAGCAGAGGGTTAAGGTTAGGCACATGGGAGAGGATTAGGCTACAGGAGGGGAGGGTTAGTCATACCAACAGAAACAAAGCAAGATCCACTGACAATCATCCTGAGGTCACTGCCACACCCAGAAGACACCGTTGGAGCTGATGGACTACCGTACCAGGTAAGTCATTGGTAGATATTATGACCATGGCCCTCATTCCGAGTTGTTCGCTTGATAGCTACTTTTAGCAGAAATGCAAACACAAAGCCGCCGCTCTCAGAGAGTGTATCTTAGCATAGCAGAATTGCTAACGAAAGATTAGCAATTCTGCTATTACGTATTTCCTTGCAGTTTCTGAGTAGCTCCAGACCTACTCCTAGATTGCGATCACCTCAGTCTGTTTAGTTCCTGGTTTGACGTCACAAACACGCCCAGCGTCCACCAAGCCACTCCTCCGTTTCTCCAGCCACTCCTCCGTTTTTACCTGGCACGCCTGCGTTTTTTAGCACACTCCCTGAAAACGGCCAGTTTCCGCCCAGAAACACCCACTTCCTGTCAGTCACACTACGATCAGCAGAGTGATTGAAAAGCTTAATTCGCCCGTGAGTAAAATAGCATAGTTTTGTGTAAAATTGCTTAGCGTGTGCGCCCTGCTGTGCATACGCATGCGCAGAACTGCCGGATTTTAGCCTATTAGCAATTCTGCTAAAAATAGCAGCGAGCGAACAACTCGGAATGACCACCCATGTCATGTTCACATTCTCATGTCAACATGCTGAATGTTAACAAATATATCACACCCCTAGAAAGCATATCTTTTATCCCTAATGATAATCTTTATTTAAACAACTCCTTCCTACAACCAATGGTGGAACTGTGGGAGGCAGTGGAGTCGGCTGCCGCCGGGCTCCTGACCACAAGGGGGCACATCTCTTCCACTGTCTCCCGCTGCCTGATGATCGCTCGCTGCTATTGCAGACAGAGGAGCTGTGTCAGTGACACGGAAGCTGCCTCCTGTATGTACAGAGAGCTGGCACTGGCTGCAGCTAGGGGGAGCTCCAGAGCACAGCTCCTCCCGGGCCCTTCCAGTTACCAGCCGAGGGAAGCTCTCTGCTCCTCTGTCAGCCTGATGATAGCCAATGGTAGGCACTGTGTGGGGGAGAGGTGTAGTTGGGGGTGCTGGGGGGGCTTTAATAAATGTTGGAAGCACTGTGTTTTGTGTGTGCTTATTTTTAAGTGAGGTGTGTGTGTGTTTTTAAGGAAAGTTGTGCGTTCAAGTAAAAGAGGCATGTGTGTGAGAGGCATGTGTGTGTGTGTAAGTGAGTGATGTGTGTGTATGAGAGGCATGTGTGTGTGTGAGAGGCATGTGTGTGTGTGAGAGAGGCATGTGTGTGTGTGTGTGAGTGATATGTGTGTGTGAGAGAGAGGCATGTGTTTGTGTAAGTGAGAGGCATGTGTGTGTGTGTGAGAAGCATGTGTGTGTGTGAGAGGCGTGCGTGAGAGGCAAGGATTAAAAGGGGCATTTGAGCATTTCTACAGGACTATGTACAGAGCACACACCTGGTCTGGGTACACGCTACCTTATAAATATATGGAGGCGTGTCCGTTCTGAAGGTGTGTGTGTGTGTGAGAGGCATGTGTGTTTTTAAGTGAAAGCGGCGTGTGTGCTTTTAAGTGAAGGAGGCATGTGTGTGTGTGTGTGTGTGTGTGTAAAAGCGGCGTGTGTGTTTTTTTAAGTGAAGGAGGCATGTGTGTGTGTGAAAGCGGCGTGTGTGTGTTTTTAAGTGAAGGAGGCATGTGTGTGTGTGTAAAAGCGGCGTGTGTGTGTTTTTAAGTGAAGGAGGCATGTGTGTGTGTGAAAGCGGCGTGTGTGTGTTTTTAAGTGAAGGAGGCATGTGTGTGTGTGTAAAAGCGGCGTGTGTGTGTTTTTAAGTGAAGGAGGCATGTGTGTGTGTGTGTGAAAGCGGCGTGTGTGTGTTTTTAAGTGAAGGAGGCGTGTGTGTGTGTGTGTGAAAGGCATGTGTGTTTTTAAGTGAAAGAGGCGTGGGTGTGTGTTTAAGTGAATGAGGTGTTAGTGTGTTTTTTATATATATCTAGTGTACACGCTAGGTGTCTTTCACAGGGCGCTGCGCCCTGCATCTTTTTTAGACAGCTGAATCCCGCCCTGCCCGTTTTTGTGCGCCCTGACGCCCCGCCGTTTGCTGCCTGCCGGACCCAGCCGTGCGCCGCCGGACCCGGTAAGCACGTGAGAGTCCCCCGCGGCCCGCCCCGCCCGTAGCTGTCAGCCGCCGCTGTCTCAGCCTTGCGCTGACACAGTGACTGACAGCAGCTCCGCTACTCTGCGAGCAGACTATAGGTCTGCTCATGATCTGGTGTGACAGGAGGGCTGGGTTTGCCTCTCCCGCCGAGGCAAACCCAGCCCTCCTGTGTATGAATGTTTAAAAGGACTCGGAGACGCCAGGGAGGATCAACAGGTCGCCATCTTTAATACAGCTCCGCAAGTGTGGCGGTGATCAGCGCTCCCCCTCTGTGTCCTGGGCTAAATTTACCTTGTAAGTACCTTGCAGCTGTAAACTTCAATCTCAGTGCTCTCTACCTGGTGCAGTGTGTCTCAGTGCTCTCTACCTGGTGCAGTGTGTCTCAGTGCTCTCTACCTGGTGCAATGTGTCTCAGTGCTCTCTACCTGGTGCAATGTGTCTCAGTGCTCTCTACCTGGTGCAATGTGTCTCAGTGCTCTCTACCTGGTGCAATGTGTCTCAGTGCTCTCTACCTGGTGCAGTGTGCCTCAGTGCTCTCTACCTGGTGCAGTTTGCCTCAGTGCTCTCTACCTCGTTCAATGTGTCTCAGTGCTCTCTACCTGGTTCAATGTGTCTCAGTGCTCTCTACCTGGTGCAATGTGTCTCAGTGCTCTCTACCTGGTGCAGTGTGTCTCAGTGCTCTCTACCTGGTGCAGTGTGCCTCAGTGCTCTCTACCTGGTGCAGTGTGCCTCAGTGCTGTCTACCTGGTGCAATGTGTCCCAGTGCTCTCTACCTGGTGCTGTGTGTCTCAGTGCTCTCTACCTGGTGCAGTGTGTCTCAGTGCTCTCTACCTGGTGCAATGTGTCTCAGTGCTCTCTACCTGGTGCAATGTGTCTCAGTGCTCTCTACCTGGTGCAATGTGTCTCAGTGCTCTCTACCTGGTGCAATGTGTCTCAGTGCTCTCTACCTGGTGCAGTGTGCCTCAGTGCTCTCTACCTGGTGCAGTTTGCCTCAGTGCTCTCTACCTCGTTCAATGTGTCTCAGTGCTCTCTACCTGGTTCAATGTGTCTCAGTGCTCTCTACCTGGTGCAATGTGTCTCAGTGCTCTCTACCTGGTGCAGTGTGTCTCAGTGCTCTCTACCTGGTGCAGTGTGCCTCAGTGCTCTCTACCTGGTGCAGTGTGCCTCAGTGCTGTCTACCTGGTGCAATGTGTCCCAGTGCTCTCTACCTGGTGCAGTGTGTCTCAGTGCTCTCTACCTGGTGCAGTGTGTCTCAGTGCTCTCTACCTGGTGCAGTGTGCCTCAGTGCTCTCTACCTGGTGCAGTGTGTCTCAGTGCTCTCTACCTGGTGCAGTGTTCCTCAGTGCTCTCTACCTGGTGCAGTGTGCCTCAGTGCTCTCTACCTGGTGCAATGTGTATAATGTGCTCTATCTGGCGCAATATGTATAACGTGCTCTACCTGTCGCAGTGTGTATAGGAGGTTCTACCTGGTGCAATGTGTATTAGGTGCACTACTGTGTGGTGTAATGTGAATTGCCACTATTATGTGGCCACGCCCCTTCCCCACGAAACAATGCCCCTAAATTTTTGCTGCGCGTCTTCGGCGCGCACTGTCCATGTTTTCGCCTATAGGAATGGGAGCACCAAGCATTATAGTATGTACCTAAATTTGCCCATCTAACTTAAAAATGTGCCCTCCTGATTGAAAAATGTGCCCTCCCCATGATCAGCACCCTGCCCTAAAAAAATCCTAGAGTGAACACTAATTATATCGGCACACCGCTGCGCCAAAGCATCTCCATCGAGACCTGCTGGCGGGTGAGGGAGCACTGTAGGTGTACTATAAGTTTCTATCATGTCCCCCCTTTCCCTTCTCTCCTCCAAACTATACATGTTAAGATCTTTTAGCCTTTCCGGGTACGTTTTGTGATGTAAGCCATGCACCATTTTAGTTGCTCTTCTTTGTTCACTCTCTAATGTATTTATATCCTTATGGAGATATGGTCTCCAGAACTGGACACAGTATTCCAGATGGGCCCGTACCAATGACCTATACAGTGGCATTATCACTTCTTTTTTTCCTGCTACTGATTCCTCTCCCTATACAACCAAGCATCTGACTTGCCTTTCTCATTGCTTTGTTGCATTGCTTTCCTGCCTTCAAGTCACTTGACATAGTGACTCCTAAAGCCCTTTCCTCCTCAGTAGTTTCCATTATAGTACCCTTAATACTATATTTAGTCTTTGGGTTTTTGAGACCCAAGTGCATGATTTTGCATTTTTTAGCATTAAACTGTAGTTGCCATGTTCTTGACCATTTCTCAAGCCTACCTAGGTCATTAATAATTTGTTTTACCCCTCCTGCTGTGTCTACCCTGTTGTATATCTTTGTATCATCTGCAAAAAGGCATACTTTCCCTTCAATACCATTATACCATTTGCAATGTCACCAACAAAGACATTAAAGAGAACTGGACCAAGTACAGATCCCTGGAGTACTCCACTGGTAACATTTCCCTCCATAGATTGCACTCCATTTACTACAACTGTCTGAGTCTGTGATGTTGGACAGTGTCAAATACCTTACTAAAGTCTAGATATGCTACATCTACAGCTCCCCCTTGATCTTTTATTTTCGTCATGGAGTCAAAAAAGTCAATAAGATTTGTTTGGCATGATCTCCCACCAGTAAATTCATGCTGTTTTGGATTCTGTAAGTTGTTTGATTTAAGATATTCCACAACTCTTTATTTTAATAGTTTTTCCATTACTTTTCCTACTACTGATGTAAGGCTTACTGGTCTGTAGTTACTTGCTTCTTCCTGCTTCCACTTTTGTGCAGTGGAACTACATTTGCTCTTTTCCAGTTCTCTGGGATGGCACCTGTATTTAGTGACTGGTTAAATAATTCTGTTAAAGGTGTAACCAGCACTTCTTTTAGCTATTTGAGTATCCTTGGGTGTATCCCATCTGGCCCCATTGATTTATCCACTTTTAGTTTTGAAAGTTCTGTTAGGACCTTCTCCTCTATAAATGTACTTTCATCTACCTTATTTTTATGAATGTCCTTGCAACTTAACAGTGGCCCCATCCCTTCTCCTTCTATAGTAATTACTGAGCAAATATAATAATTTAGGTGATATGCTATTGCCTTATCTCCCTCCACCAAATGCTCACTCTCTGTCTTAAGTCTTATTATTCCTCCATTTTATTTTCTCCTTTCACTTATATACTTAAAAAAAGTTTTCCCACTTTATCTACTGACTAGGCCATTTTCTCCCCATCTTCTGCCTTTGCACGTCTGATCACTTTCTTAGCATCCTTCCGTCTGTCAAGATACACCTCTTTGTCGTTTTTATTTTGAGTCTGTTTGTATTTCCTAAAAGCCATCTTTTTTGCTTTCACACTAGTTGATACTTCTTTTGTGAACCACACTGGCTTCCTTTTCCTGGTGCTTTTCCTAACCCTTTTGATACAAAGGTCTGTTGCCCTTAGTATTGCAGTTTTCAGTTTTTTCCACCTCTACTGCACTCCTTCCAAGTTCTTCCAGTCTGCCAATGAATCACTTAAACATCTCCCCATTTTTGCGAAGTCAGCATTTCTAAAATCCAACACCTTTGTTTTTGTGTCTTTATACTAAACCATACTGCTTGATGATCACTGGATCCCAGGTGCTCACCCACATATATGTCGGATATCCTGTCACCAGTTGTAAGAATTAAATCTAATATTGAGTCTTTGTGAGTGGGCTCCCTCACCAATTGTTTGAGAGATGCTCCCTGTAAGGAATGTAGAAATTTTCCACTTGTAGCTGAACTTGCAAGAGACCCCTCCCAATTTACATCAGGTAAATTAAAGTCTCCCATGATTATGACTTCTCACTTTAAAGCCATTTTAATGATGTCCAACAATAGGTTCCTGTCTGAATCCTGCCCCTGGCCTGGTGGTCTATAGATCACCCCAATGCAAATAATGTCTTTCTCCATGGTTTCTATGGTGACCCAAAGGGCCTCAGTTTTATCTTCAATATTTTGTATTAAAGTAGCATTTATGCTTTTTTTCACATACATTGCTACCCTTCCTCCTATCCTTCCCATTCTATCCTTCCTAAATAAATTGTATCTTGGTATAGCTATGTCCCAGTCATGATTCTCATTGCACCATGACACTGTAATTGCAACAAAATCCAGGTTATCCCTTATCATTATCGCAATTAGCTCAGGAATTTTGTCTCCTAAGCTCCTAGCATTTGCACACATAACTTTAAGAATTTTGCCTGTGCATCTGTTAATAGTAGCCATGTCCAGACAGTACAAAATAAATGACAAGTTTAAAGTTGAAATTACCTGTTTGGTGATGTTGCTCAGTGTTTGTTGTTGTTGTTTTACTAATCAGGAATCACACTCTGTCCTTTACACCATGACTACACTTCACTACATGTAAAGATATAATACACCTGACCACAAATGGCCAAATGATCAAAGGAGGTAAACACCAGAGAGCATGCAATAATAAACTATGTTTCACTGAGCAACTTCCCCACACATGAAACGTCAATTACAAGCCAATTAGTACATCAAAAAACATACATGAGTTTGCATAAGAGAGAACTGTAGTGAGCAGATTGGGGATCTCTTGTAATAGTTTAAAAAGACAGATAACATTGGTACAGGTTAGAATTCAGATGTTTTTGATAAGCTATAGACATAAATTTGAGCAGGTGCAGATGAAGTGGAAAGGTCTTGCAGCGTTCCTAACACAGATTTAAGTTATAAGTGTCTGGGTAACTCAGACTGCAGTAGTTTGATGTGTAGAGGAATTGGACTTACATTTGTTTGAAAGCTGTCCAGATTGTGGGTTGATTGTTGTCCTTTTGTTTACCTTCAGTTTAACGTCGGTGGAACGTCAAAATTATGTTTAAAATTGTAGTTATCCTTTGAATAATATCCTTTGAATTAATGGACACAAGCTTTACGGCACAAGCATTCCTGAGGCGCTTTAAGTAATGGGCCAAGCATGCAGGGCCGGTTCTACACCTTGTGGCGCCCAGTGCGAAAGGTTCCACTGGCACCCCCCTGTGGCAAAATAGGGGCATGGCTTCATAGGGGAGGGGCGTGGCCAGTTATGCCCCCAATAGCTGTGCCCCCAGATTTGCCCCAAGTAGTTGTGCCCCCAGTAGATTTGCCCCCTGTAGCTTTGCCCCCCTGTTGATTTGCCCCCAGTAGCTGTGCCCTCAGTAGTTGTGCCCCCAGAAGCTGTGCCCCCAGTTAATTTGCCCCAGTAGCTGTTTCCCCTGTAGCAGTGCCCCCTGTAGTTGTTCCCCTAGTAGTTGTGCCCCCTGTAGCTGTGCCCCTTGTAGTTGTTCCCCTAGTAGTTGTGCCCCCTGTAGCTGTGCCCCTTGTAGCAGTCCCCCTGTAGTAGTGCCCCCTGTAGTAGTGTCCCCTGTAGCAGTGCCCCCAGTTGATTTGCCCCCTGTAGCTGTGCTTCCAGTAGTTGTGCCCCCTATAGATTTGCCCCCTGTAGCTGTGCCACCAGTAGTTGTACCCCCAGTTAATTTGCCCCAGTAGCTGTTTCCCCTGTAGCAGTGCCCCCTGTAGTTGTTCCCCTAGTAGTTGTGCCCCCTGTAGCTGTGCCCCTTGTAGCAGTGCCCCTGTAGTAGTGCCCCTGTTGTAGTGCCCTCAGTCAGAGGCGTATCTAGGGTAGGGCGAGTGAGGCACGTGCCCTGGGCGCCTTGGCAGGCCCAGGAGAGGGGGGCGCCGCCGGCGTCCAGGGCATCATGCCCCACTCGCCCCTGTCAACCCTAAATGTGAGGGGAGGAGAGCGCAGCGTCTCTCCCTCCCCTCACCGCCGCTGCCAGCACTAGCAGCACTGCCAGCAGCGCTGCTGTGTCCGGTCTCCGGCGCTAGCCAATCAGAGCTTGCGGACCGGCTCCTGATTGGCTGCCAGTCCGCGAGCTCTGATTGGCTGGCGAACCGGCGCCAGACAGCCGCCGGAGACCTGGAGCGGCGAGGGGAAGGAGAGGCGCTGCGCTCTCCTCCCCTCACATAGCAACAAGAAGCCACCGGCCGGTAAGTGACGGGGGGGGGGGGGGCGCCCTGGCACTGTGGGGCATGTATCTGGCACTGTCTGTGGGGCAATGTAACTGGCACTGTGGGGCATGTATCTGGCACTGTCTGTGGGGCAATGTAACTGGCACTGTGGGGCATGTAACTGGCACTGTGGGGCAATGTATCTGGCACTGTGGGGCATGTAACTGGCACCAAATGGGGCATGTAACTGGCACTGAGTGGGGCCTGGCACTGTGGGGCATATATCTGGCACTGTGGGGCAATGTATCTGGCACTGTGGGGCATGTAACTGGCACCAAATGGGGCATGTAACTGGCACTGAGTGGGGCCTGGCACTGTGGGGCATTTAACTGGCACTGTGGGCAATGTATCTGGCACTGTGGGGCATGTATCCGGCACTGTGGGGCATTGTATCCGGCACTGTGGGGCAATTTATCCGGCACTGTGGGGCAATGTATCCGGCACTGTGGGGCAATGTAACTGACACTGTGGGGCAATGTAACTGGCACTGTGGGGCAAAGTAACTGACACTGTGTGGGGCAATGTATCCGGCACTGTGGGGCAATGTATCCGGCACTGTGGGGCAATGTATCCGGCACTGTGGGGCAATGTATCCGGCACTGTGGGGCAATGTAACTGGCACTGTGGGGCAATGTAACTGGCACTGTGGGGCAATGTATCCGGCACTGAGTGGGGCAATGTATCCGGCACTGTGGGGCAATGTAACTGGCACTGTGGGCCATTTTCAGTGGCCACACCCCTTCTGGAGCGTGGCCACACCCCCTTCTGGTGTGTGACCACGCCCAATTTTTTTCGGCGCGCGCACATGTTTCTTTTTGTATGGTTTTTTTTTCGGGGGTGGGGGGGGGGGCATTTTCCATCTTGCCCTGGGCTCCGAAAACTCTAGTTACGCCTCTGCCCTCAGTAGCTGTGCCTCCTGTAGTAGTGCCCCCTGTAGCTGTGCCCCCAGTTGATTTGTCCCCAGTTGATTTGCCCCCTGTAGCTGTGCACCCAGTAGTTGTGCCCCCCTGTAGATTTGCCCCCAGTAGCTGTGCCCCCAGTTAATTTGCCCCAAGTAGCTGTTTCCCCTGTAGAAGTGCCCCCTGTAGTTGTTTCCCTAGTAGTTGTGCCCCTTGTAGTAGTGCCCCCTGTAGTAGTGCCCCCAGTAGCTGTGCCCCCAGTATGTGCCCCCTGTAGTTGTGCCCCTGTATGTGCCCCCAGTAGCAGTGCCCCTTGTAGCTGTGCCCCCTGTATGTGCCCCCTGTAGCCGCTTTGAAACCCTAAAAGAAAAATCACAATACTTTCCAGCCTTGCTCCTGCTTCCGGACCACTGCTGCTGCTGCCGCTGCTGCTGCTGTTTCTGGGCGCCGGCTCCTCTCTATGGGAGAGACGTCATGACGTCTCTCCCATAGCAGCGCTGCACTGACACTAGCGGTCAATTTTGACCTCTAGCGTGAGTCAGCGACGCCGGCTGCAGCGGGCATGCATGGCGCTCGCTGCATCCGGGGCAGGGAGCCGGGGAGCGGGGAGGGAGGGAGGATAATAGTAGCGGCTCTTGCCACGGCGGCGCCCACTGGGTAGCGGCCCCCCAGGCAAAAAGCCTGCTTGCCCGTGGCAAGAGCCGCTACTGCAAGCATGTGAACAGGCTGATTACACCCAAACTCCAATGAACCCTCCCCCAGCAATAGCTAGCAATAAAACAGTTTAAAGAAAACAAGCTAACATACCAACCAACTGAGATTTATCAGAGTCATGCCCTCATTCCTAAACTCAGGAGATAATATTCCAATTTATCAATAGCAACCCATCATGAGCATAAGCAATCTAACATAAAAGCAGATGCCTTATGTCTATAGCAATGCTATAATTCTTATCACCCAATTTGCTAATTAGTATTTCAGTGCAATCAGTAGTGATAATCTGCAGCTCTCATTTTCAAAATACCTAGATAAGTATATATTCACAAGCATTTGGGTGATATGTTCTGTCTCATAAGACATTGTGTTAGTTGAGAATAGCGTTACCTGCAGATAATTTTGTATGAGTTGTCTGCTATATCCTCCAGTCTCCAGGCTGTGCTGTGATATAGGGGTCAATTGCAGTATTAATGTGATATAATCATCTGAGGCGGGAGTGCTGGCCGCCAAGGCATCTGCTACGTCCATTCTGGAGCGCCCCATTCTGTGGTTGAGACCGTGGAAAGTGGATTTAGATTCCAAGAAAACCTTGGAAATCCTCCCCTTCACTGGGGACATTCTGTTTGGGGAAGACCTAAATAAAATAGTGTCTGAACTGGCGGCTGCCAAGACAGCTTTTCGCCCCGCTACTAATCCTTCTCAGAAGGCCATGAATACCACCTTTTGGCCATCTTTCGTTCCTTAGGTCAGTAATACACTAGACAGTCTCGCAATCCCAAACCCTCCAAGGCCAAGGCTAAACAGCCCTGGGTAGCCTGTCAGCCTGCCTCTAAGCCTGACAAGCCTGCAGCCTGACGGGGTGGGAGGCCGACTTCTTCACTTCGCCCAGATCTGGCACATGACCACTTTGGACGCTTGGGTGCTAGAAGTTGTCTCTCATGGGTACACTGTCTCGCTCAAGGGACAACCCCCTCACCAGTTCTTCACCACAGGCCTTCCATAGGACCCGCTGAAGGGGCACTCTGCAAACTGTGGTCGAGTTCCTCTTTCATATAGGAGTGATTGTGCCGGTTCTTCAGTCCCAAATAGGTAGAGGTTTACTCGACCCTGTTCTTGGTACCCAAACCCAATGGCTCACATCGGCCTATACTCAACCTCAAATCTTTGAACAAGTTTGTGAGACTATCCAAGTTTCGTTTGGAAACTTTGAGCTCAATAGTTCTGGCTAAGGAACCCGGAGACTATATGGTATCCCTGGATATACAGGATGCATATCTGCATAATCCTATTGCCAAGTCACATCAGCAGTTCCTGCAATTTGCTATTGGCAACCTACATTACCAGTTCCAGGCACTTCCATTTAGACTGGTAACAGCTCCTCGTATCTTCACCAAGGTCATGGCTGTTAGGACTGCTTACCTCCGTCACCAGGGGTTCAGAATCCTGCCATACCTGGACGATCTTCTGATCCTGGCAAATTCACAGGAAATTATTCTCAGTCATCTCCAACTGACAGGCTTCTCCAACTGACAGTCATCTCCAACTGACAGTAAATTTCATTCAAGCCCATGGGTGGATGATAAAGTGGAGAAAGTCCTCCCTGGTTCCATCTTAGAGCATGTTACACCTAGGGGCACTTCTGGACACCCACAGTCAAAGACTGTTTCTTTATCACAAGGTCCAAAAAATTCAGTACAGGATACAACACTTCCTTCATCGCCCCAGAGTGACAGCACACTCGGCGATGCAAGTGCTTGATCTGATGGTATCGTTCTTTGACATGATAGAGTACGCTCAGTTTCATTTCCACCCTCTACAATTAATCCTATCCAAGTGAAGCATCATCGGATCAGATCTCAGATGATCTCTGTGACTTTGGAGGTCCACTCATTGCTGTCCTGGTGGCTACAGGACCAGCAAATGAGCCTGGGCTGCCATATAAGTCCACCAATTGCAGATTTTTTAAAAGTGACTGGAGCGTGCTGGAGATGCTGTCAGTGGGCCGAACAATTGCGGCCCACTCTCGACATTCAGCCACTGCGTGACACTACTAGATGGGCCAGGTGGTTGTGTCGCTTAGCTTAGGCCTACAGCAACCTCGATGCACCTTTTTTTCTTCTTTGCATCGTGTGCTGTTAGGGGCATTTTTTTTATATCTGCCCTCCTGTCTGCCACTGCAGTGCCACGCCTAAATGGGCCACTTGTTTGTGTCGCTTGGCTTAGTCATACAACTACCTCATTGCAATTCTATTTCTTATTCGCATGATGTGTTGTTTGGGGCCTTTTTTTTTTTTTTTTTAAATTGTTTATTTTAATTTTCAGGGTATAAACTTTACAGGGTACAAACATTACTGCAGCCTTCCCCCTTACATGGGATGGGCTGTTCTGTCTAACATAACATTACCGATAACAGATATATAACCTTAAAATAAGGAACATGTGGTTCCCACAATGCAAAGAAACAGCAAAGAGTTATGTCTCAGGGTAGACAGAGACTATTCAGATGGGTGGGAACCGACACACAGGTTCGTAATTATGACTGTAGGAAGGTAGAGACTAAAGAGATAGAACCTGAGAGGCGAGAAAAAGAGACAGGGGAGATGGGGAGGGAATAGAGTAGGAGGAGAGGTGGCAGGGTTAGGGAAATGCCGCTGGTACGCCCCCGTTTTGCGTTGGTACGCGCATGGCGCTAGTACTAAGTGGAAAGTGCTACTCGGGGAACACGAAAAGGATATGTTGAGGATATCCTCTGAGCTACTTGTCGGGCTAGGAGAGTACAGGGGTCATAATAGTATGGCCGTCGAGCTCCCGGGGGGTCGAGCTCCGTGTGCGGGGGCCTGTGAGTCAAACCAGAGTTCCCATACTTGAAGGAACTGAAAAGATCTGTTATGGAGGTATGCAGTGATTTTTTCCATGCTTGCGAAGTACCATATTTTGTTGATGACCTGTTGTATAGGGGGGGACTCCCTCTTTTTCCAGTTTAGGGCAATTGCGCATCTAGCCGCGTTCAAGATCTGTGTCAGTAATTTACCGGAGTTCGGAGGTGCATTGGCAGTGGGGAGGCCTAGCAGAAAGGACCAAGGATCTTTGTATATCCGGGTCTGGAGCACTGTACTCAACAAGTGGGCGACTGAATCCCAGAATAGCTCGATTTTAGGGCATGTCCACCATATATGGAGGAAAGAGCCGTGTCCGCCGCATCCTCTCCAGCACAATGGCTGGGAGGGGGGGAACATTTTGTGAAGTCTAGAGGGGACTAGATACCACCTATATAAGATTTTATATGCGTTTTCCTTAACTAGGGTTGAAATCGAGGATTTCGCGGCAGCCGCAAAGACATCTGACCAATCATAGTCATCTGGTATCGGGCCAAGGTCCTGTTCCCACTTGAGTATAAAGGCCGGGGTCGTTTTCCTATCCCCTACCTGGAGAAGGGAATACAGTTGGGAGATGATTCCACGAGCGAGCGGTTTGTAATAGCAATAGGACTCCAGGGTGGAGAGAGGTTGGAATGGGGATGTGCTTGTTAAGGACGAGACAAAGTGTCTCACCTGTAGGTAGGTAAAAGGGTTCGCATCCGGGAAGTCATATTTTGACGCAATTTCCGGTAAGGGTGTACAGGCCCCTTCGGACAATACATCTAGAACAAAGCGGATGTTATGTGTCGACCATGAGTGCGAGCGGGTCATGGAATGGCCTGGGACGAACGAAGGGTTGTCCCACAATGGAGTAAGCGCCGAAGGGGCTGATAGCATGTGGAAATGGCGTGTACAATAGTCCCAGATCTGACAGGTGAATTCCAGAACCGGGTGGAGTTGCAGATGGGGAGATCTAGATTTAGGAGGGGATAGGAGTAGAGACGATAGAGGAGTGCGGCTAAGTGTCCTCTCTAACTGGAGCCAACGTATGGACTGCGTAGGGGCGAACCATGCAACCGCTTGGCTGAGATGGGTGGCCAGATAGTAAAGGCGGATATCTGGGAATCCTCTCCCCCCTTCTTGTACTGATCTGCGGAGGGTAGAGAACCCTATCCTAGGAGTTTTATTTCTCCACACAAAACGAAGCAACCACGTATGAATTTGTGCCAGTACCGAGTCCGGCACTTTTACTGGTAGCGTTTGGAATAGATAGAGGAGGCGGGGGATAATATTCATTTTCAGAGCTATGATACGGCCTAACCAAGATATGATTAATGATTGCCATTTATGGAGATCGGCCTTAAGATTTTTAAGCAAAGGCGAGAAATTTTCCTTAAACAAGTCTCCATAGCGGCTCGTAATATAGACCCCCAGGTATCGAATTTTAGAGGTGCACCAGGTGAATTTGAAGTTGTTTTGCATGTTGGCTATTTGGGGAGGGGAGATGTGGAAGGGGAGAGCTTCCGTCTTGGACCAGTTGACTTTGTAGCCCGATAACTGTCCGTATTCAGACAGGAGAGTAAAAAGGTTCGGCAGAGAGGTGTGAGGTGAGGAAAGTGACAGGAGGACGTCGTCTGCGAACAAGGAAATCTTGTAAACGGAGTCCCCTACTCCTAGCCCTCCGATGTCGGGCGAGGCTCGGATTCGGGCTGCTAATGGTTCTATCACTAAGGCAAAGATCAGGGGTGAGAGTGGGCAGCCCTGTCTGGTACCGTTGGAGATGTCCAAAGGGTCAGATTGTACTCCGTTTATAGATACCCTAGCGGAAGGGGTCGAATATAAGGCTTGTATCCCTGTAAGGAATTCCCCCTGAAAGCCCAGATGTGCCAGAGTTTCAAACATAAAGGGCCACCCTATTCTGTCAAATGCTTTCTCCGCGTCCAGAGAAAGCAAGAGAGCAGGGGTGTGTGTAAGGTTGATATAGTGGGTCAGGCTAATAATTCGTCTCGTGTTGTCTCGAGCTTGACGGCCGGGGATAAATCCTACCTGGTCGATATGGATAAGGTGGGGTAAGACTCTATTTAGACGGAGAGCCAATATTTTGGCATAAATCTTGATATCTGAGTTAAGTAATGATATAGCCCTATAGTTAGCGCAACTAGATGTGTCCTTACCCTCCTTAGGGATGACTATTATCTTGGCCTCCAGTGCCGTTTTGGAGAAAGAAGCTCCCTGCAAGACAGCATTGAAAAGGGCTGAGAGGTGAGGTGTAAGTTGGGGGAGAAAGGTCTTGTAATATGCGGCCGTAAAGCCGTCTGGGCCAGGAGCTTTGCTAAGCTTTAGGGATTTGACAACAGTGGCAATTTCCTCTTCGGATATCTCCGAATTCAATTCGGCTGAGACCGATGAGCTTAGACGAGGGAGATGGCATTGGGATAGGAAGGTACGAATAGCCCCACTAAAGTCTGGTTTCGTCTGAGTGGTCTTATGGGCGTTGTATAGTTTCTCGTAGAAGCGAGAGAAAGTTTCAGTGATGCGTTTGGGGTCCCTAGTCTTCACACCAGAGGGATGCTGGATAGACATAACGTTATTCCTTGTGAGTTTAGCCCGGAGCCTGGAGGCTAGCAACCGGTCAGCTTTATCCCCTTTTTCGTAAAAGGATTGGTTGAGCCACTTCAAGCTGGTCTCCACCTTCGTCGTCAGGAGCATGTTTAACTCACCTCTGACCGCAGATAAGGCGGAGAGGTCCTTTTCGGACCCTGTTTTTTTGTGCTTCAGTGAGAGGGAGCCAAGCATGTCCGTGAGTTCCCGGATGCGTTTGGATCTGGCCTTCTTGTTATACGAGGAGGCACTGATCATGCATCCGCGTATGACCGCTTTGTGAGCGTCCCAAAGTAACATAGGGGGGACAGACGGGGATGTGTTTGTCTCAAAGTAGTGGGAGATTTCGGCGGCTATGTGAGCTTTCGTTTGGGGATTAAGAAGGAGTCTATCGTTCAATCTCCATACAGGGTGGCGAGCGGGTGGGTGTGGGCCTGCGACATCTACGGTGACCGGACCGTGATCTGACCACGTGTTGGGGTGGATGGAGGTGTCAATGATACTTTGTGCAGGCTCCGAACTCAGGAAAATCATGTCTAATCTCGTGTAAACATCGTATATGGGGGAATAGTAAGTGTAGTCTTTGGCAGTCGGCTCTTTTACTCTCCATGCATCGAAGAGAAGGTGCCGTGACAGCAGGAGGTTCAAAGCAGTTGCATTGCGCGCGTGTGAGGGGCGCATGGATCTGGGCAGAGGTTTAGATCTGTCCAGAGCGCTGTCTAGAGTCACATTAAAATCCCCCCCTAGTACCACATTGCCGCGTCTGTGTAGGGCTAAGAGGCTATTTAAGGAGTGGAAAAAGGGAGCCTGGGTCTGATTTGGAGCATAAACATTTAGGAATGTATAGGGGGTCCCGTTTAACAACCCTACTAACAACAAGTATCTGCCTTCAGGGTCGCTCAGTATTTCAGAGGGGATGAAATCTAAATGATTAGCAAAGAGTATAGAGACCCCTTTCTTCTTGTGTATGGGGTCGCAAGCATGGAAAGTGTGCGGGAAGTGTTTGGACTTAAGTGCTGGGTGTGATTTACCTGAGAAGTGGGTCTCCTGTAGGAAAACAATATCGCCTTTAAGTTGCTTAAGGGATTGAAATAAAAGGGAGCGTTTGCGTGGGCTATTTAGACCTTTCGTGTTCAATGTGATTATCCTAAGGACCATGGTTTGAGAACAGAGCACTTTTCATGTGGAGGCGCGCCAGCGGAGTTCCGAAAGACAGGGGGGAAGGAAAAGGAAAGAGGATCAGGAAGAAGGGAAGAGAGAGGGTAGGAGAACAGATGAAGAACAAGCATATATTAGCATCAGTGGTTAAAGGGCGGAGGGAGTCCGTTCTCGTCAGTCGGACCCACGGGAGAGACAGACCCGCAGGTCTAGGTCGTCCGACGTCGACCCTAAAGGTCGAGTGGGGGGTGGGTGAACCCAGCTGCTCAGAGAGGAGACCGGGTCCCGTGTGTGATCATACTATATTTAAATGTACGCAGTGCGAACAATAAGCTAGGGGAGCTTAAAGGGGAGGGGGGAAAGGGGGGGGGGAGGGTAACAGCATTAGTAGAATTGGGGGTAAACATGGCATGCTGAACGCATATTAACAGCAATAATATTAAGACCCGTGTGAGGTAGAAAAGGAGAACAAGAAAAAACAAAACTCACCCCATACGGGCCTCCCGGGACCGAAGCCCACGCGGCCAGCCACGAAGAACCCCGGCCCCGAGGGCCCGGACAGGTCCCCCCACAACAGGATCAACAAGGCCTCAAATGGTAAACATTATCTTAACCCAAGGCTCTACACCGTATGGGGATCTTGGCATATTGCGGAAAGACCCCCTGTAGTCCGTTGTGGGCTCGTGTGGTCACAAGTCCTATCCTGGGCATCTATACATGGTAGTTCATGTATCTGGGGAGGTGTGTGATGCAGATCCGACGGTGGTCCATTCTGAGGCTGGAGCTGTGAGAGAAGGGGAGGTGTTGACTGGGAGAGAGTGATGAGGGGTGGCCGGAGGGCCGGAGATGTTCAGTTGGTGTAGTAGCTGAAGGGCCTCATCTGGAGATCTAGCGGAGAGGAATTTGCCATCTGCTCTGACTTGGAGTGCAAAGGGGAAGCCCCATCTGTATCGGATATTATGATCTCTTAGGGCTTTGGTTATGTCTTTTAATTCCCTCCGTCTGTTCAGCGTGACCGGCGACAGGTCCTGGAAGATCAAGAGATCGGAGCCTTCGAACGGGATCGTCGTCATCCTCCTAGTTTTGGCGTAGACTTGGTCTTTGACCGCGAAATAATGAAAGCGGAGGATTACGTCTCTTGGTGTTTTAGCATCTTGGGATCTAGGACGTAGAGCCCTGTGAGCCCTGTCCAGAAGAAGCATATCGTCTGGGACGGAGGGAGCAAGAGAACGGAAGAGGCGGAGCAGATAGTCCGTGAGGTGGTTTTGTTCTATCGTCTCGGGGACGTTACGAATTCTAAGATTGTTCCGGCGCCCCCTGTTGTCCAAATCTTCTTGTTTGTCCGCTAGGAGCATAACATCCGTGCGCATTTGAGATATCTCCTGTTCTGATTCTTGTTGGAAGGCGATAAGCTCTTCCTGTTTTCTTTCGATGGCATCTACTCTGGTGCCCAGGTTATCCACGTCCGATTTTAGACCCGAGATAGCCTCTTGTACTTCTGCACGTATTGATTTTTTAATATTGCGCATCTCGGATAGGAGAAGGGCGACATCAGCCTTTGTGGCGGGAGTGGAGGAAGAGTCATCGTCTGAGTCTTTGTCAGATATTGCTGGAGTAGGTGGGGGTGAGGTTGCTCTCCGGGTGGAGGATGGAGCAGGATTTTTGAAGTAGCCCACCAGGTTATGGGCGTTCGTCTTTTTCCCCCCTTTAGGCATAGTGGCGGAGGTGAGGTAGGTTACTTGTCAACACCTGGGAAGGATGAGGGAAGCTCCTATATCATTAGGATCACACACGAGACCAAGTGTAGTACATATCGAGATCACATGCTAGGCGCTTTGGAGAGGATGGTCAGACGGGCCCAGTCGGGCGTGCCATGTCCTGCGGGTAATGGTCGGGCCTCAGCGCAGTGAGTGTACGCTCTCAGGTTCCAACAGGTTTGGGGTCCACCGGGGACCGGGGTTTCTTTTAGAGATGCCCAAGGCCCTGCCGGCGTAGTGTGTGTGGTTGCCAGGGGGGGGCCGACGACTCCGCAGGGTGTTTAGATAGTACCGGTATAGTGGTAATGGTGTTCCAAGGTGCTGTCTGGTCTAGTAGTACCAGCTCGTAAGAGCTCCTATAGAACACGGTTGGATGTTCAGGGGGTAGAGGTGAAAGCAGAGTGAGGTATTCCCTCAGCCACCCGGCAGTGAGCTGACCCGCCGTTTAATGTCAGGGGGGTCTCCAAGGGGAGCACTGAGTGAGGCTCAGATGTTGGGATGGGGCCGGTCTTCTGAGGTAGGTATTGCCGTGTTTCTTCTGGGTCTGCCGTGCTGTCCCTTCTTTTTTAATTAATTTTTTTATTTTTTTTTATTTTTTGCTTTTTGTTTTGGTCTCCGGCCTAGGGGGATTGATGTGGGCAGCAGGGAGCACCCTATGATGTGCCGCACCGGGTGGGGGGGGCCGCACGTTCAGGTCGTGTTCAATGTGGAACACGTAAGGCTGGACGGGTACGCGAGGTCCCGGTCTGAGGGCCGCCGGGAGGCCGCAGCACGCGGGGGCTCAGGGCCTGCTTGCGGTACCCTGTAGGCCTCGGCTGGTGTTGCTGCAGAGGTGGGAGCCACGGAGTAAGGAGGGGAGCGCTTAGTGAGGTCCCAGGGACCAGATGGAACCGCAGTGAGCCGGCTTAATGGGGTGTGTGCTGCTCCCCAGCCGGCCTCCGGGCTACTCCTGAGTCTGCCGGGCTGCCTCTGTGTTGATCCGGATACCGGCCTAGGGGATTGGCATGGGTGGCAGGGAGCCCCCTCCAGAGTGCAGCGACGGGGAGAGAGAGGCCTCACTTCTTAGTAGGCCGACGTAGGACCCTTCGGGCTGGGCGGATGTGCGAGGCCCCGGTCCGAGGGCCGCCGGGAGGTCACAGTACGCGGGAGCCCAGGGCCTGGATGCGAGGCCCCGGTCTGAGGGCCGCCGGGAGGTCACGGTACGCGGGAGCCCAGGGCCTGGACGTGCTATCCTGCTGAGGCGGGAGGCTCGGGGCGAGGAGGTACGGAGCTCCGATGTCCGTCCTGGGTGCGTCAGCACTGGGGGACTCACCCGCCGCGTGGAGCCGTCTCCGTCGTCCGCTTCCCCTTCAAGTATGTAGAGGGTCTCCGGCGTTGGGGGTGACGGTGCTAATCTCTTCTGGTCACCGGACCTGTCCACCTGTTTTCTTCAGCTCCTCGGTCCGTCCAGCCGCGCTTCTGGTAGGGGGGGGAAGGGGGGGGGGGGTCGTACCACAGTCCCCGGCTTCTTGGGGAGGGGAAGGCCGCAACCTGCAGGAGCCCTGAGAAGGGCTCCCCGGCTCCGCAACCTGGCCCCTCTGGTGAATCGTGCTTAGGGGAGCAGGGGTGCCTGATTGGAGGTGCCTGAGGACCTTTAATTGGTTTTATATATGCAGTTTATAGACGAGGCTAGCAGGAGCTCAGAGAGGACGCTTCCTCTCAGCTTGCAAGCTAGGCCACGCCCCCCTGGGGCCTTTTTTTTATATCTGCCCTCCTGTCTACCACTGCAGTGCCATGCCCAGGGCCGGATTAACAATGGGGCGGATGGAGCTGCAGCTCCAGGCCCCCCACTGAAAATAGGCCCACAGGATCCACTGCTGTGCAGATAGTGTTGACAGGAGAAAAAAAAATATTTTTCCTGTCATCACAAATAACATTCCCCCATTCATCTCCAGACACGACTGTCCAAAGCTTTGCTTATGCCTCCCAAGCCGCTAGCAACCCGCACAACACCTCCCCCTCCTCCGTGTCAGCCGAAACTGCTCCTCAGCTCCGCAATAATAAGCTCCGCCCACTCCATGATACACTCCGTCCCCTGTCCGCAATAAGCTCCGCCCCTAGTCCATCTGCAGCTGTATCTGATACTCCAAAGTTCATAAGCCCCACCCCCTGGTCCTTCCGCCCCCCGGGCTATGTGTTCCTGAGCTCCCTGTTACCCGAACGGTGTGCAGTGTCTCAACTCTCCCTGCTTCATCTGAAGTTCTGCTCCTTCAGCTGCCAGCCCTACTTGCAGTACAAGTGACTGGGTAATACTCTCAATTTGCTGGTTACTAAGCAGACCGATTGGCATGTTGAACTGTTTATTTCAAAGTGACCTATGCTTCTTTAAAGGGGAATGTTTCCCCAGTACTCCTAACCAGTTAACACGAACGGAGCTGTACATTCATCTTAGAATTACAGACAGACATATCAATAACTTTGAGTCTGAGATTAATTTTTATTTGTGATACTTTTGCATGCGGGTTATTTTAAATTGTAATTTTTAATAAATAAACAAAAATGGTATTTTAACATTAACCACTGTATGTATGTGTATATATACATATATATATATATATATATATATATATAAAGAAGAAGATCTGGCGGCACTCAGGAGTCTTTCTCAACCAATGTAAATCTTTATTGGAACAACATCCAACAATTGTTTCGGGCCTCCGCCCGTCGTCAGGGATGCATAACACACTTTAGACATACTTTTTATACCCCCATAAGGACCTCCCACCACATGTAAAACATACACATTAATCAATCTCACCTGCAGGCCCACTCTCCGTGACGAGCGCCACACTGCAAGCCGCCGCCACGAGCCATCCCGCTCGTCAGCCGCTGCCGCACAGCAAATGACGTCATCAAGGGGCGCCCGCAAGGAGACGGAAACCCAGCGTGAGTATCGGTTACCTAGGTAACCAAAACAAGAAAACAAAACAAAACCCACAAACATTAATACATTACAACATTAGTAATGTGGAAACAAATATAAAAAATATAACGTGAAACACAAATGGTACACAATATATCATAATAAAAACAACCTATGGGACACAATGCTGTAAAAATTCCCAAATATAAAACATTAAT
Organism: Pseudophryne corroboree; assembly: GCF_028390025.1. Classification (NCBI taxonomy): domain Eukaryota; kingdom Metazoa; phylum Chordata; class Amphibia; order Anura; family Myobatrachidae; genus Pseudophryne; species Pseudophryne corroboree. Next base: position 519,839,660 of record NC_086448.1, on the reverse strand, counting down.
TACGTGGCATGTGTTCAAGTATATAAGACCATGTTACTAACGGCATCAACAGAATGTTGGGGGTGTCAATTAACCTCTACCATTTTAGATAATTTTTTATAAACCTTAAACCATTTATATATATATTTTCCTAAATTTATTATAAATTATCTAAAATGGTAGAGGTTAATTGACACCCCCAACATTCTTGTTTTGGTTACCTAGGTAACCGATACTCACGCTGGGTTTCCATCTCCTTGCGGGCGCCCCTTGATGACGTCATTTGCTGTGCGGCAGCGGCTGACGAGCGGGATGGCTCGTGGCGGCGGCTTGCAGTGTGGCGCTCGTCACGGAGAGTGGGCCTGCAGGTGAGATTGATTAATGTGTATGTTTTACATGTGGTGGGAGGTCCTTATGGGGGTATAAAAAGTATGTCTAAAGTGTGTTATGCATCCCTGACGACGGGCGGAGGCCCGAAACAATTGTTGGATGTTGTTCCAATAAAGATTTACATTGGTTGAGAAAGTCTCCTGAGTGCCGCCAGATCTTCTTCTTTATGATTGGATGTCTACATCTTATGGAGGGCACCGGAGCAGATTCTGCACCAGCAAGGGGAGTGCCGGCCACTTTGCTTCTTTATGTTTGAGATATGCTGCAAATACATATCTTATAGCAAGGCACCCCAAGCGATATTTTACTCTGTCTGTTATATCTCAGTGGACTGAATCTTGCCTGTTTTCCTATGGGACACTGATTCGTGTGGCATTGTCTATCAGAATTTGTTGCACAAATGGAGGAACAGGCTGTGCCAGGATGTGCGTTTGCACAATTAAATACCAAGGAGTGTTTCAGCTATTCTGATGTGGAGGCTGAGCACATACTCAGTTCTTGTAAGGTACAGGCTGAGTCGTCTGATCCAGAGAATGCTGACCTTTACAAAGATTTATATTATCTCAGGAAACGTGAATTAGATTACATGTATCACGCCCTAACCCTGGCAGATTATTATAAGGAGAAACAGATTCCAAGCGGTTTCAGGGTGCGGAACACCCCTACTATAGGTCGCTATAATGCACCTTTTTGCAAAAAATGGGTCGGCATCCTCAATAAGTGCTCCATGGACTTGCTCCTGCTTGTTATTGAAGAATCATCAAAAGAGCTGACAGCAGTGAGAGAAAGGATAACAGAATTTGAGACCAAATTTAAACCTGTCCTCGCACAGGATGTACAAGTGAATTGGTTGGAGACATTATCTACACAGCTGGATCAATATAAAAAGGACTTAATTAAATTCAAACGTGACAAGAAACGGTTGGTCCAACAAGATTATGACCAAAATCGAGTGTATGTATGGCTAACAAATCCGGCTCCTCGTAATCAACAGAAGCCGTTTCATCATAATCGAAGAACAAGGGCACGCTTCACGGATTATGAGGGGTCAAGCACTTCTATCAGTGATAATGATTCACAAGTGGCGTCTGCTTCACAACAAGAGCGCCCTTTAGGGGCAATCACTCGAGCTGCCATTGGCAAACCACCAAAAGGACGCGGCGAGGGGGCCAAAGAAAAAGGCAAAGCAAAAACAAAGACTCGCAAGTAAGGGAAGCGGTTTTCAATCTGTCTAAATCTCCACTATCTCAGTTAGAATATAAAGTTCTGGCTAAGGGGCTTTCCTTCATCCCCACTGTTCGCCACGATCCCTTCCAATGGAAGGTGGAATCGTTTAAGTTCAATAGGACACTGAAATTGCGTGAACATTTCAAGACTCAATCTACTTTAGTGTCTGATGTTTCCACAGATATCCCTATACAGCTTAAAAAGCTACAATCGAAATCAAAATTTGAACCTGTTTCCAACAGTCCGTCGATTAGGACTTTTTCACGTCTTATGGACAGGCTTGGTAATGAATGTACTCAATATACTAGGGATTACAGTAATATGACAGGCCCTGAACGGCAGGCTCTTAAAAATCTACAGTCTCGCACTGATATTGTTATTAGAAGCGCCGATAAGGGCGGGGCTATAGTCGTTCAGGACTTGTCAGATTATATTACTGAATGTGAGAAACAATTATTTGATGCTAATATATATGAGAAATTGATAAAAGACCCTACCATCGATTTTAAAATGGAGTTGGACAGTGTGTTAACTAGGGCCGTTGATAGATCATGGATTTCTAATGAATTATCTACAGCATTAAGAACTGCTTATCCAATGGTGCCCATGTTTTACACACTGCCCAAACTCCATAAAAACAGTGAGAAACCCCCTGGCAGACCAATTATATCTGCCAGGGGATCTCTATTTCAACCTATTTCAGTGTACTTGGATGCACTGTTAAATCCGTGTGTACAACAGTCGATGTCCTAACTTAAGGACACTAATGATCTTTTAGCTCGACTAGATAATTTAGGCAAACTTGCACCTGACACAGTTTTCTGTAGTGCTGATGTTGTCGGGTTGTATACGTGCATTCCCCATGATTTGGGTATATCAGCAGTATCAGCCCTTATCACTGATAATCCTCATTATGTTGGTCCCCCTGTGGAATTTTTTCTGGAACTATTACTTTTGGTGCTAACTAGAAATTATTTATTGTTTAATGGTAATTTTTTTCTGCAGAGGCTTGGCTGTGCGATGGGGTCCAATGTGGCCCCGTCGTACGCCAATGCCTTTATGTGTTGGATTGAGAAACCCCTGTTGCTCTCTAATCCTTTCAGTCATCATATCATCATGTATGTTAGGTTTATTGATGATCTACTAATCATATGGGGTGGATCAATGGAATGTTTGCGGAATCTACTTGATACTTATAATGCTTCTTCTAGCGTTGTGAAACTCACTTATGATATGAGCTTGTCCACTATAAATTTCTTGGATGTAAATATCACACATGTGAATGATCAGTTGTGTACTTCATTATACATCAAGGAAACAGACCGCAATACTATTCTTAAATCAGATAGTTTCCATCCCCCTTCATTGAAATATGGTTTACCATATTCCCAGATGCTCAGAGTGCGTCGCATTACAAGTGATTCCTCTAAGATTGAAGGAGCTCTGGATGACATGGTGTTAAAGTTTGAGCAAAGGGGTTATGATCATAAGATGTTATTGGCCACCAAACAAAGGGTTCTACAGATTCCTAGGGAGGTATCTCTAAAGAGTAAGATCATGGTAGATAATGGGATACAGAAGATTCCCTGGGTTAATAGATTCACTGAAGCAAGTAACAACACCAATAGGGAAATTAAAAAGTTCTGGCCCATTATCAATACGGATAAGGATCTCCCAGGTCTGTTTAATACTTGTGTAATGCCAGCATATTCAAGGGGTAAAAACCTGAGGGATATGCTTGTAAAAGTTGATGTAACAGAACTAGTGAAGGCTAAACCCAAACAGCACTTTTTATCACGGAAGCCTGGATGTTTCAGGTGTATTGGATGTGTCACCTGCCGCTCCATGTTGGTGGGTGATTACATCTCACACCCCAGATCAGGCAAGAAATTTACGATTAATTTCCCTCTCGCTTGTACTTCAAGATTTGTAATCTACGTACTGTCTTGCCCATGTGGATTGCATTACGTGGGCAAGACAGAATGCCAATTCAAGGAGAGAATGGCTAACCATAGGTCAGCAATCAGGGCTGCATTGGAGTCAGGATCTAGTGATCAGCCCATGGCCCGCCATTGTGTGCAACAATCGCACAGTATTGCGAGTATTAGGAGTAAATTAATTGATCATGTTCCGGCATCAATTCGGGGTGGTGATAGGGGCAAAAGGTTACTCCAACTGGAGAGCCGTTGGATTTTTAGGTTGGATACACTGGCCCCTAAAGGCCTAAATGAACAGCATGGGCTGCATAGTTTTTTATAAACCTTAAACCATTTATATATATATTTTCCTAAATTTATTATAAATTATCTAAAATGGTAGAGGTTAATTGACACCCCCAACATTCTGTTGATGCCGTTAGTAACATGGTCTTATATACTTGAACACATGCCACGTAATTAATGTTTTATATTTGGGAATTTTTACAGCATTGTGTCCCATAGGTTGCTTTTATTATGATATATTGTGTACCATTTGTGTTTCACGTTATATTTTTTTTATTTGTTTCCACATTACTAATGTTGTAATGTATTAATGTTTGTGGGTTTTGTTTTGTTTTCTTGTTTTGGTTACCTAGGTAACCGATACTCACGCTGGGTTTCCGTCCCCTTGATGACGTAATTTGCTGTGCGGCAGCGGCTGACGAGCGGGATGGCTCGTGGCGGCGGCTTGCAGTGTGGCGCTCGTCACGGAGAGTGGGCCTGCAGGTGAGATTGATTAATGTGTATGTTTTACATGTGGTGGGAGGTCCTTATGGGGGTATAAAAAGTATGTCTAAAGTGTGTTATGCATCCCTGACGACGGGCGGAGGCCCGAAACAATTGTTGGATGTTGTTCCAATAAAGATTTACATTGGTTGAGAAAGTCTCCTGAGTGCCGCCAGATCTTCTTCTTTATGATTGGATGTCTACATCTTATGGAGGGCACCGGAGCAGATTCTGCACCAGCAAGGGGAGTGCCGGCCACTTTGCTTCTTTATATATATATATATATATATATATATATATATACACTGCTCAAAAAAATAAAGGGAACACTTACACAACACAATGTAACTCCAAGTTGATCACACTTCTTTGAAATCAAACTGTCCCCTTAGGAAGCAACACAGATTGACAATCAATTTCACATGCTGTTGTGCAAATGGAATAGACAACAGGTGGAAATTATAGGCAATTAGCAAGACACCCCCAATAAAGGAGTTGTTCTGCAGGTGGTGACCACAGACCACTTCTCAGCTCCTATGCTTTCTGGCTGATGTTTTGTCACTTTTGAAAGCTGGCGGTGCTTTCACTCTAGTGGTAGCATGAGACGGAGTCTACAACCCACACAAGTAGCTCAGGTAGTGCAGCTCATCCAGGATGGCACCTCAATGCGAGCTGTGGCAAGAAGGTTTGCTGTGTCTGTCAGCGTAGTGTCCAGAGCATGGAGGCGCTACCAGGAGAGAGGCCAGTACATCAGGAGACGTGGAGGAGGCCGTAGGAGGGCAACAACCCAGCAGCAGGATCGCTACCTCCGCCTTTGTGCAAGGAGGAACAGGAGGAGCACTGCCAGAGCCCTGCAAAATGACCTCCAGCAAGCCACAAATGTGCATGTGTCTACTCAAACGATCAGAAACAGACTCCATGAGGGTGGTATGAGGGCCCGACGTCCACAGGTGGGGGTTGTGCTTACAGCCCAACACCGTGCAGGACGTTTGGCATTTGCCAGAGAACACCAAGATTGGCAAATTCGCCACTGGCGCCTTGTGCTCTTCACAGATGAAAGCAGGTTCTCACTGAGCACATGTGACAGAGTCTGGAGACGCCAAGGAGAACGTTCTGCTGCCTGCAACATCCTCCAGCATGACCAATTTGGCAGTGGGTCAGTAATGGTGTGGGGTGGCATTTCTTTGGGGGGCCGCACAGCCCTCCATGTGCTCACCAGAGGTAGCCTGACTGCCATTAGGTACCGAGATGAGATCCTCAGACCCCTTGTGAGACCATATGCTGGTGCGGTTGGCCCTGGGTTCCTCCTAATGCAAGACAATGCTAGACCTCATGTGGCTGGAGTGTGTCAGCAGTTCCTGCAAGACGAAGGCATTGATGCTATGGACTGGCCCGCCCGTTCCCCAGACCTGAATCCAATTGAGCACATCTGGGACATCATGTCTTGCTCCATCCACCAATGCCACGTTGCACCACAGACTGTCCAGGAGTTGGCGGATGCTTTAGTCCAGGTCTGGGAGGAGATCCCTCAGGAGACCATCCGCCACCTCATCAGGAGCATGCCCAGGCATTGTAGGGAGGTCATACAGGCACGTGGAGGCCACACACACTACTGAGCCTCATTTTGACTTGTTTTAAGGACATTACATCAAAGTTGGATCAGCCTGTAGTGTGTTTTTCCACTTTAATTTTGAGTGTGACTCCAAATCCAGACCTCCATGGGTTAATAAATCTGATTTCCATTTATAATTTTTGTGTGATTTTGTTGTCAGCACATTCAACTATGTAAAGAACAAAGTATTTAATAAGAATATTTCATTCATTCAGATCTAGGATGTGTTGTTTAAGTGTTCCCTTTATTTTTTTGAGCAGTGTATTATTTGGTACTTCATCATCTTTGCGGCCCCCTGCTAGTTTCCCTTTGTGGAGAGGACCTTTGCCATAAGCCCCTGGGTCCATGTCACAAACTATTTGTAATAGTAACCTGTGGCGAGCGAAGCGGAGCGGAGCGAGACACCGAGCCCGCGAAGGTCCATTGGTGCATGGAAAGGTGCTCTCCACGAAGGGAAACTAGCAGGGATCACCAAAGATGAGGAAGTACCTATTATTTTTTAAAGCACTATTCAACTTTTCACAGTTTTCTCATATATATTAAGGAGCCTAACACACTCCTTGGAATAGCTGCTTGTGGTTGCACTATTGTGGTTTTCTGGTTGTTAGAGATGCCAGTCCTGTACTTGAAAAGATTAAAAATACAGACAAGCAGTGTTGTGATTTGTGCTGCAGGTCCTGTTTGTCATTGGCTGCTCTATGCTCCACATCTAAAGGGGTATCTGGTAGCAACATCATGGCAGCAGTGGCGTAACGAGGGCAGGCCGAGCAGGGCATGTGCCCTGGGAGCTGGCCTGTGTGGGGCGCTGGAGCAAGGCTTGTTAACCATACCCAGGCCAGCGCAAAGCAGTAATCTGGGGTATGCATTGCACCGGCCTCATGCAGTGCCATCCCCCCTATACAGCAGTCTCCCCCTATGGTGTCCCGTGTACTCCACCCAGCCTGTCACCCTCCCATCATCAGTACCGCTCTGCCTGCCTTGCCACTTCTCATTCTCCCATCCCTCATTCACTACCTCACCTACACTCCCAAGATTTATTTCTTCATTCACTGCCTCTCTATCTCTCTCTGTCTGCCCCTGGTCTCTATCTCTGCTCCAGGCGTCTCTCTCTCTCTGCTCCAAGTGTCTCTTTCTCTCAGCTTCACATTTCTCTCTCTCTCTCTCTGCTCCACGTCGTTCTCTCTGCTTCACAGCTCTGTTTTTCTCTCTCTGGTCCAGGTCTTTCTATCTGCTCCAGGTGTCTCTCGCTCTCTCTCTGCTCCACAACTCTTTCTCTCTGCTCTACGTCTCTCTCTCTCTCTCTGCTCCAGGTGTCTCTCGCTCTCTCTCTGCTCCACAGCTCACTCTCTCTCTCTGCTCTACGTCTCTCTCTCTGCTCCAGGTGTCTCTCGCTCTCTCTCTCTGCTCCACAACTCACTCTCTCTCTCTGCTCTACGTCTCTCTCTCTGATCCAGGTGTCTCTTGCTCTCTTTCTGCTCCAGGTGTCTCTTTCTCTCTCTGCTCCAGGTGTCTTTCACTCTCTCTCTTCTCCATGCCTCTCTCTCTGCTCCAAGTCTCTCTCTCTTTCTCAGCTCAACTTATCTCTCTCTCTCTGCTCCAGGTGTCTGTCTCTTTCTCTCTGCCCCAGGTGTTCTCACTCTCTCTGCCCCAGATGTCTCTTGCTCTCTCTCTTTCTTTCCCAGGCATCTTTGTTGCCTTCCCCGATTGGGGGCTCCATGATCTGTATGTCAGGGCTTTTGACAGGAATGACAATTGCCCTGTGTCCGGTGTGTGTGTCCCAGTAAGATGTTCTGGATACTATATAGTTGGCGGGGGCGACAATTTTTTATTTGCCCTCGGTGACATCAACCCTAGTTACGCCTCTACATAGCAGTAAATATAACTATTGAGGCACAGTCAGAGGAAAGCAGAACATAACGACAGGTAAAATGTTTTTAATGGGCCATACTAATGGCATGCAATGGAGTGTGCCCCTATAATAGGCATCTCTGGGAAAAAGTTCTGTGTAACTTGTGCATATTTTTTGGTGGTTCATAAATTATCCTAACACAGGTAAAATAGAGAGCGTTCTGCGTTTAGAGGTAACTTTGCTCCTTTGTACCTCCTTGTCTGTCTATATAGATCTGCCTGCAGCTTGCTGTCTGACTTGTCCCATTCCAGGGGCCATACATAGTGTGTGACTGTGATGTCCTGTGTATTTTGTGGTGGTTGTTCTCTGTATCATGTGGCACTCTCTGCCACGGTGGTCACCAATGCTCTCTGTTATATACAGTGTTCACTGATGCTCTCTATAATATATGGTGGTCACGGATGCTCTCTGTAATATACTGTGGTGACTGATGCTCTCTGTAATATACTGTGGTGACTGATGCTCTCTGTAATATACTGTGGTGACTGATGCTCTCTGTAATATACGGTCGTCACCGATGCTCTCTGTAATAAATGGTGGTCACTGATACTCTCTGTAATATACTGTGGTGACTGATGCTCTCTGTAATATACTGTGGTCACCGATGCTCTCTGTAATAAATGGTGGTCACTGATGCTCTCTGTAATATACTGTGGTGACTGATGCTCTCTGTAATATACGGTCGTCACCGATGCTCTCTGTAATAAATGGTGGTCACTGATACTCTCTGTAATATACTGTGGTGACTGATGCTCTCTGTAATATATGGAGGTCACCGATGCTCTCTGTAATAAATGGTGGTCACTGATGCTCTCTGTAATATACTGTGGTGACTGATGCTCTCTGTAATATACTGTGGTGACTGATGCTCTCTGTAATATACTGTGGTCACTGATGCTCTCTGTAATATGTGGTGGTCACTGATGCTCTCTGTAATATATGGAGGTCACCGATGCTCTCTGTAAAAAATGGTGGTCACTGATACTCTCTGTAATATACTGTGGTGACTGATGCTCTCTGTAATATACTGTGGTGACTGATGCTCTCTGTAATATACTGTGGTGACTGATGCTCTCTGTAATATATACGGTCGTCACCGATGCTCTCTGTAATAAATGGTGGTCACTGATACTCTCTGTAATATACTGTGGTGACTGATGCTCTCTGTAATATATGGAGGTCACCGATGCTCTCTGTAATAAATGGTGGTCACTGATGCTCTCTGTAATATACTGTGGTGACTGATGCTCTCTGTAATATACTGTGGTGACTGATGCTCTCTGTAATATACTGTGGTCACTGCAATGCTCTCTAATATACGGTGGTCACCGATATGCTTTGTAATATACGGTGGTCACTGATGCTCTCTGTAATATACTGTGATGACTGATGCTCTCTGTAATATACGCTGGTCACTGCAATGCTCTCTAATATACAGTGGTCATCGATACGCTTTGTAATATACGGTGGTCACTGTTGCTTTCTGTAATATACGGTGGTTACCGATGCTCTCTGTAATATACGGTGGTCACCGATGCTCTCTGTAATATACGGCGGCTACTGCAATGCTTTCTGTAATATATGGTGGTCACTGTGGTGCTGTCTGTATTATATGTATTATACTAAACATTTAATAATACACAGGTTGAAAATTAAGAACATTTGCAGAGAGTGTGATTGCAAGGTACAAAGAGCTGATTTTTCAAAGGCATAGATTCGCTTTGCCATATTCATATAAGGTTATTTAAAAAAAGTTTTAGCTATCTCTAATAATAATAATAATAATAATAATAATAATAATACTAATAATCTAAACAAAAATTCTAATAAGTGACTTTCTATAAACATAAAATGTACCACTGGGAAGTGATAACACTGCTATCTGATGAAGGCTTCCCACAGCCATTGCTGGGGGAAGTGTAATTAACTAGTATTGTAGTTGTAATTTTTTTTAAAATATATTTTTGTATCTAAAAAGTTTTTCAAGATTTTCTTATCTTAAATATTTTTTATTTAAAAATGTATTTGTACTTCCGGTGGGCGGGCCGAACGATCCGGCTGCTTCTCCCCGGAGCTCTCCCCCCAGGTGCCCTAACCAGCCTATACCAGCGGCTTCGCCTGGACCGAGGACCCCGCAAATACATCAGCGGGTCCCGGAGATAGTGGGGAACAAAGTGGCACTAGTCCCGGCTCGCTTCCCCCCCCTGTTTCGCCCACCGGAGCCCGCACACGCTGTGTGCATTATATGACGGCGGCCATCTTGGACCACGTGCAAAGCCGTGGCTGAGCCGCCTGAAGGATCCAGGCAACATACAGCGATCCGCTGTGCTGCCCGCAGGACCCCACACCGCTACAACAGGTGCGTGCAGATACGAATAGCCCTGCCACTGCAGAGGCCGAATCCCCACCTAATCCCGTGACCGCACCCAGTATACTCCGCGGCCCCGCCGCCATCATTGGAAGACGGGAACATTCACCGTGACACAGTCCCGGCTCGTACAGCGGCGGTCTCTAAGGTGCATCCTGCTGACCCCGGCGACTTTGGGAGAGAGACAACACCATCCTGCACATCCAAGACTCCTCAGGTACCGCGCTGGTCGCTGCCTGGGGTTTACCCTCACTGCTGATACAAGGAGCGATTGGGAGCGATTGAGCTCTTCTGCCTCACCCTCCTCCTTCCACAGAGAGCACTTATATAATACATATCGCACCTCCATTCCCCGGCTCACAACTATTTAGCAGCAATACCCGTTATGGAAAAGTATGTAGCCAAAACGCCTCGTGCGTGCAAGAATTCACAAAACAAAAATAAACCAGCAACTAAAGATAAAGATCAAAGTCCTACTCAACAGAGATATTCACCCTCACCGGGCAGAAAAGATCCAGTTGACCTGCTGCCCCCTGACATCCAGGCTAGCCCATCTGCAATGCAGAAAGCCAGGGAAATTGCAGAAATCATTTCACCACTATTAGATGCCAAGCTGGCACCATTAATGGAGGCCATCACATCAGCTGCTGCACAACTGACCCAACACACACAGCGCCTGGCAGAGGCTGAAGATCGCATCTCCACATTGGAAGACGACCATAATGCGATACAAACACAGCAGCAAGCACATGATAACACCTTGGCGGCCATGAGCGATAAACTCGAGGAATTGGAAAATCGCAACCGTCGGAACAACTTGCGCCTGATTGGCCTCCCTGAATCCGTCAAACAAAAAGATCTACTAGATTTGGTTACTCACTGGCTCCCCGCAACACTTGGTTTACCCTCTTCACCCACTTCCTACATGGTCGAAAGGGCACACCGTATCGGCCCTGATAGACAATCCTCACAAGCTTCCCAGACCCGCCCTAGACCGGTAATCTTCAAACTGCTAAATTATCTTGACAAGGTGAAGATTTTAGAAGCATACCGTAAATGCTCAGACCTCCACCATGAGGGATCTAAAATTCTGCTTTTTCAGGACTTTTCTTTCCAGGTTTCAATGCAACGAAGAGAATTCTCCCCGATTTGCAAAGAACTATTCTCCAAAAATATCAGATTCGCTCTACTATACCCTGCAAAGTTAAGACTCTTTCATGCAGGCAAACCACATTTTTTCCATACCCCGGAAGCTGCTCGCAACTTCCTCAAGTCTTTATCAGACTCGCACTCTGATTCTAGAATGGACGATGCTGATTGACTCTCCTAAAACCAAGTATTTCTTCGCTCTTTTTCTCTCTCATCTCTCCTCTCTGCTCCAATGGATAATGCAATATTATTAATATTGTCACGAACCGGTCTCTCACCTTTGCGGGTTCTGGGGTTCATCCGTTGCCAGTGCGGTTGCTCGCGGTGCTGTGCGCCCGTGTGGGGACACGGCGTGATCAATGGCACAGGTAATGCAGAGTCTGGGAACTGTGAGTGCGGGGACCAAATGGCCTAAGGCACTGCGGTGTGTCTGCTGTATAGGAGGTGGCCATGTTGGAGACCAAATAGCTAATACTGAGCACTTGTGAAAACACCTGTGGGCAGGTGTAAGCCAATCCCGTGCTTGTGCTGCCTTTAAGTAGGCTGGGATTATGTCACTCTGGGCCAGTGCTTTGTTGTATCAAAGCTGTGCTCTAGCTCTGAACTCTCTCCGTGCATTCCTGTGTGATTCCCGTGGTCCAGATATCGCCTCCGTTCCCAGAGGTCCGTTTTGCAGCCTTCACTGCCAAAGATCTACCGGCTCTCCATTGTGCTATCAGTCAATTGCACACCTATTGGAAATACTCGGATTCCCAGTGTCCTGCATGAGGTTACCCTGTCTGTCTGCCTATCATACAAAGTCTGGAGGATTCCAATTCCCTCAGCTGTTCGTTTGTTCAACTCTGCATTTAACCCATTCATCACCTTGCCATCTACTACAGTTTCACAGTGATCTCCGGAACCCGCAAGTAACCCAATTCAGTACTTTTTCTATGTTGTCATTACAAGGATAATTCTTCACAGTCTCTCAGTTAACTCTTAAAACTCCATTGCAAATTCTTACAGTTAAATCTCCATGTCTGCATTAACCAGTTAAACACAATCTGCAGTTCAGCATCAAAGCCTGTTTATATTTGGACAATTCAACATTTATTCTTCAGCTTGTTTTTGCATATGTTTCCATGAACATTTCTTTTATTTATTTCTGAGTTTTCTCTTGCATATTATTTCTGTCATTCCTGCAATACTTCAGTATAATGATGATTAACAACTAGTCATTTAACTCCTTACCGAATTGTTACTTTAATAAATATATGAAACGGAACTTCCTTCGTCCTCCCTGTTTTCTTCATACCCCAGCACCTACACCTGAGGTTGGTTCCAGGTTAACGGATTCACAAAAACACCCGGACCTGACAGTAAGCACTGGCCACATGGATCCGTCAAGTGACCAATTCGCAGGAGGCGGTGCTACGTCAAATATCCTTTCCCGTCTGGAAAACCAGGAGTCTATACAGACACAAATAGTGCAGTTTATGCAAACTATGGCAGACCGTTTAGAGACTCTTCATACAGCAATTAAAACGTCTCAAGTCCAGATTCCAACTCCGGTTGTCCCAGTTACCACTACAGCTTCTCCTGTGATGCTGCCTACGTCCCGCTTGCAGTTACCCTCTCCGAGTAAGTTTGACGGAACTCCAAAACTTTGCAGGGGATTCCTGAATCAATGCGAGATCCAGTTCGAACTGATGTCCGCCAGTTTCCCATCAGCTCGTTCTAAGGTCGCATATATTATTGCCCTCCTCTCCGGTCAGGCTCTGGAGTGGGCATCACCATTATGGGAGAGAGGTGATCCTATCCTCTCTAATTACAAAGAGTTTGTATCTTCTTTCCGGAGAATCTTTGACGAACCCGGCAGGACTACCTCAGCATCTTTGGAGATTCTCCGTCTACGTCAAGGTTTACGTCCTGTCAATCAATATATTGTTCAGTTTCGCACGTTGTCTTCAGAGTTAAACTGGAACGAGGAGGCCCTGATCGCCGCGTTTTGGAATGGACTTTCTGAGAGAATCAAGGACGATTTAACTATCCGGGATGTGCCAACTAAACTGGATGAATTGATTTCTCTCTGTAACAAACTTGACCTACGCTACAGGGAGCGATGTTTAGAGAAATCCAGGGCAGAGCGATCCAGTCCACGTTATCATCCTAGGCCTCGACAAGATTCTTCATCACAGTCTCCGGTAACGACAGACGAACCTATGCAGATTGGGCGCTCTCGCCTCACAGAAGAGGAACGACTTCGTCGTCGACAGGGTAACCTCTGCATGTACTGTGGGTCCTCTGAACACTTAGTTAAATTCTGCAAACTCCGACCGGGAAACTCTCGCTCCTAGCTTATTCAAGAGAGGTTAAGCTAGGAGTTACTCTAGAATCACGTTCTGGGGAAGAGCCGACTTTGTCTATTCAATTAGAAGTTCCAAGTTCTACAGTGAAAGTTTCAGCTCTCCTAGATTCTGGGGCAGCCGAGAACTTCATCTCCTCAGCCTTTGTCATGCGGTCTAAAGTTCAAACCATGCCTCTGGAAGCAGCAGTTGCCGTTACAGCAGTGGATGGAAGTCGAATTCCAGATGGTATAATTACTCATCGAACCGTATGTCTCAAGATGAAAGTTGGTGTGCTCCATTCCGAATACCTCTCCTTCTACGTGATTCCCAAAGCCTCTCAAGATGTGATACTTGGTTTACCTTGGCTGCAGAAACATAACCCTCAACTTAATTGGCAAACCATGGAAGTCCTTTCATGGGGTAAATCTTGTACCAAGGACTGTTTAGCCTCAATTGTACCTCTCCGGTCAATCAGCCTTCCCGACCTACCTCCGGTGTATCAATCCTTTGCGGATGTTTTCAGTAAACAAGCAGCAGACTCTCTACCTCCTCATCGCGAATGGGACTGCCCAATTGTCCTGGTTCCGGGTAAAACACCTCCTAGGGGACGAATTTATCCGCTATCCATCCCAGAGACGCAAGCTATGTCTGATTATATACAAGAAAATCTAACCAAAGGATTTATCAGACCATCTTCTTCACCTGCAGGAGCCGGATTCTTTTTCGTTAAGAAGAAGGACGGTGGGTTACGACCATGCATAGATTACCGTGGACTCAATGAGATCACTGTGAAAAACAAGTATCCATTACCCTTAATTCCAGAATTATTTGACCGGGTAAAAGGAGCTACTGTGTTTACAAAACTGGATCTCCGAGGGGCCTACAATTTAATCCGCATCCGAGAAGGGGACGAGTGGAAAACTGCTTTTAATACCCGGGATGGGCATTACGAATACCTTGTAATGCCTTTCGGTCTTTGTAATGCACCTGCAGTTTTTCAAAGCTATGTGAATGAACTTTTTCGTGATCTTCTCTACAAGTGTCTAGTAGTGTACCTGGATGATATCCTAATATTCTCTAGGGATATAAAGTCTCACCGTCACCAAGTTAAAGAGGTACTGACACGTCTGAGGAAAAAAATCAACTTTATTGTAAGTTAGAGAAGTGCACTTTTGAAGTATCTTCCATACCGTTCCTTGGTTACATCATTTCTGGATCAGAGCTATGTATGGATCCCGGTAAGGTACAAGCTATCCGAGATTGGTCCACTCCTACAACTCTCAAGGGGATTCAGCGATTTCTCGGCTTTGCTAATTTCTATAGGAGATTCATTAAGAATTATTCTACGTTAGCTGCTCCCATCACAGCCCTAACTCGTAAGGGAGCAAATCCTACGAACTGGTCTTCAGAAGCAATCAAAGCCTTCTCTGATTTAAAGCAAGCCTTTGTGTCAGCCCCCATTCTTCGACAGCCTGATCTGAATCGTCCCTTTCTACTAGAGGTGGATGCATCTACAGAAGCAGTAGGAGCTGTGTTGTCACAAGTCTTTGAAGATAAAAAGGTCCATCCCTGCGGATATTTCTCCCGTAAGTTCCTCCCGGCAGAACGTAATTATGCAATCGGTGAGCAAGAGTTACTTGCCATCAAGTTGGCATTTGAGGAGTGGAGATACCTTCTAGAAGGAGCTCAACATCGCATTACAGTTTATACTGATCATAAGAATCTTCTGTATCTGCAGTCAGCTCAGTGTTTGAATCCACGACAAGCTCGATGGGCGCTTTTCTTCTCACGATTTGATTTCAAACTCACCTATCGTCCAGGGTCTCAGAACAAAAAGGCAGATGCCCTTTCCCGGTCCTTTGCTTCTTCTGAATTAAATGATGCTACCACGAATCAAGCCATTGTGAATCCTAGGTCCTTTTTAATGACTCGAACCTCTCCAGTTCCTCCGCCTGGCAAGACCTTTGTCGCCACAAGTCTTCGAAAACGGCTGCTTACCTGGGCTCACTCCTCTTCCTTCATGGGTCATCCTGGGGTTCTAAAGACTCTCAAGTTTATTCAACAGTCTTATTGGTGGCCACGTCTCAAAGCCGATGTCCAAGAGTTTATAGCAGCATGTCCTAAATGTGCCCAACATAAGAGTCCAAGAAGTTCTCCACCAGGTTTGTTACATCCACTATCCATACCCAAACAACCATGGACTCATATCTCAATGGATTTCGTGACCGATCTACCTCCATCAAAAGGGCGAAATACCATTTGGGTGATAGTGGATCGATTTTCGAAAATGGCACATTTCATTCCATTAACTGGGTTACCATCTGCCCCTTTACTAGCCAGATTGTTCATCTCTGAAATCTTCAAGTTGCATGGCCTTCCTCGAGAAATTGTTTCTGATCGGGGAACACAGTTTGTGGCCAAGTTTTGGAGGTCGCTTTGTTCATCTTTAAATGTCAAGTTGAACTTTTCTTCTGCATATCATCCTCAGACAGATGGACAAACTGAGAGAGTCAACCAAGACCTTGAAACATTTCTCCGGCTATATATATCGTCCTCACAGGATGACTGGGTTGACTATCTTCCATTGGCAGAATTTGCTCATAATAATCTCTTCCATTCATCTTCAGAATCTACGCCCTTTTATATTAACTTCGGCTTTCATCCTCGTGTGCCAGAGTTTCATCCATTGCCAGCCCTAGAGGTCCCAGCGGCAGATCAAGAGCTTCAACGTCTATCTAGCATCTGGAGTTGTGTACGTAAGTCCTTGGTCAAAACTTCCGCTCGTTATAAATCTTTTGCAGATAGAAAACGTAAAGCTGTACCGAATTACAAAGTGGGAGACCAAGTTTGGATTTCTACGCGCAATCTCAAGTTCAAAGTTCCTTCTAAGAAATTTGCTCCCAGGTTTATTGGTCCATTTCCCATTGTAAAGGTACTCAACCCTGTGTCATACAAAGTCAAGCTGCCTCCGTCTTTGAGAATTCCTAACGCCTTTCATACATCTTTACTGAAGCCTTTGATTCTCAATAAGTTCCGTACTACCCAGTCCAAATCTCCTAAAGTTCACTCTTTGCAGAATGAGGAATTTGAAGTTAAAGAGATTGTGGACTCACGTTCCCGATATGGACGTTTACAGTTTCTGGTCGACTGGAAGGGTTACGGCCCGGAGGAGAGATCCTGGGTTTTCTCTGAAGATGTTCATGCTCCAAGACTGGTACAGAAATACTTCTCCAAAAATCCTGACAAGGTTCAAAGGTGTTCGGAGACCACCCGTAGAAGAGGGGGTACTGTCACGAACCGGTCTCTCACCTTTGCGGGTTCTGGGGTTCATCCGTTGCCAGTGCGGTTGCTCGCGGTGCTGTGCGCCCGTGTGGGGACACGGCGTGATCAATGGCACAGGTAATGCAGAGTCTGGGAACTGTGAGTGCGGGGACCAAATGGCCTAAGGCACTGCGGTGTGTCTGCTGTATAGGAGGTGGCCATGTTGGAGACCAAATAGCTAATACTGAGCACTTGTGAAAACACCTGTGGGCAGGTGTAAGCCAATCCCGTGCTTGTGCTGCCTTTATGTAGGCTGGGATTATGTCACTCTGGGCCAGTGCTTTGTTGTATCAAAGCTGTGCTCTAGCTCTGAACTCTCTCCGTGCATTCCTGTGTGATTCCCGTGGTCCAGATATCGCCTCCGTTCCCAGAGGTCCGTTTTGCAGCCTTCACTGCCAAAGATCTACCGGCTCTCCATTGTGCTATCAGTCAATTGCACACCTATTGGAAATACTCGGATTCCCAGTGTCCTGCATGAGGTTACCCTGTCTGTCTGCCTATCATACAAAGTCTGGAGGATTCCAATTCCCTCAGCTGTTCGTTTGTTCAACTCTGCATTTAACCCATTCATCACCTTGCCATCTACTACAGTTTCACAGTGATCTCCGGAACCCGCAAGTAACCCAATTCAGTACTTTTTCTATGTTGTCATTACAAGGATAATTCTTCACAGTCTCTCAGTTAACTCTTAAAACTCCATTGCAAATTCTTACAGTTAAATCTCCATGTCTGCATTAACCAGTTAAACACAATCTGCAGTTCAGCATCAAAGCCTGTTTATATTTGGACAATTCAACATTTATTCTTCAGCTTGTTTTTGCATATGTTTCCATGAACATTTCTTTTATTTATTTCTGAGTTTTCTCTTGCATATTATTTCTGTCATTCCTGCAATACTTCAGTATAATGATGATTAACAACTAGTCATTTAACTCCTTACCGAATTGTTACTTTAATAAATATATGAAACGGAACTTCCTTCGTCCTCCCTGTTTTCTTCATACCCCAGCACCTACACCTGAGGTTGGTTCCAGGTTAACGGATTCACAAAAACACCCGGACCTGACAAATATATATTTGGCTCATACAGCCATTGATGAGTGGATACACACCTTTCTTGATAGGGGTGGGGGGATGGCGGAGGGCTCTACTCCCAGTTGTTCTGTCAGCCCCCTTTTTGTTTCCTCTCCCCTTTCTCTTTTCTATTCATACTAAGGTTTCAGTTATATATGGATGGTTATTGTTACTATCATATTTGGTTCAAAAATGTAAAAATGTTTTTGATAGGTGGCCAAAGTTGTATCCGCAAATACTTTATACATATACAAAAATTTCTCGTTATATATTGAAAGCGACCCCACATGACTTCCTTACAAGCTCCTTTGACCCCTCCCCTGCTCGCTGGGACTGGGGAGTGGGTTACCGATTGTGGCTTCTCCTTCTGCGTTCCATCAGACTGGGCATTGGATAATGTCGAATCCTGAAGAGGCCGAGACTCCTCTTGATAACTCAAAGAGGTCTCTTAAATTTGTCTCATGGAACGTGGAGGGTTTGAACACACCAATCAAGAGGAAAAAAGTACTAAACCACCTTAAAAAATTTCACCCCGATGTGGTATTACTACAAGAGACACATTGGCGAATCACTGACCCTAACGTACTTAGGGATACTTGGGTGGGAGACTTTAGAAGTGCATCATATACTACCAAAACAAGGGGAGTGGTAATCCTTTTTCGCAAATCACTACATTACGAGATCAGGGAGGAGCGAGTGGATCCAGAGGGTAGATTCCTGTTTTTAAAGGTTGATATCGAGGGAGAACGTTTCACTCTGGCTTGTATTTACGCCCCCACAGGGCCTAACGCTTCATTTTTCTCAGATATTTTTGTCCACTTACAGGATTGGGTGGAAGGCTCCTTGATACTAGGAGGAGATCTTAATGTCGTTCTAGATCCGATGCTAGATGTGTCAGGTGGTCCCAGACAATCAGGTTTGAATAGATCTACTCCCCCACCACTGTCCCTAATGCTGGACTCCTTACAGCTCATAGATCCTTGGCGATTTCTTAATCCTGATTCCAGGGAATACTCCTTCTTCTCACACCCACACAAAATATTCTCCAGACTAGATTATTGGCTAATATCCTCCTCTTTAATACATAGAATACAAGACACCACCATCGCTAACATTCTTCTATCAGATCATGCTCCAATTACATTATCAATTACCCTAACCACACCCCGTCTATACTCTCACACCTGGCGGTTCCCAGAACATCTAACTCACTCAGAAGACTTTAAACTCTACTTGACCCAATCATACCTCAATTACACAGGTGATAATGCAATACATATTGATAACATGAACCTCTTCTGGCAGGCTTCTAAACCGGTCATTAGAGGTCAAGTGATCTCATATGTGGCCGCCAGAAAGAGACAACTAAGGGAGAGAATGGCTAAAGCTTCTCTCCAGGTTACTTCCATTTATTCTCAATTATTGGCCGATCCATCGGAATCCAATAGAACACGATATAAAGATGCTAAATTAGTCTACGACACACTATGCACAGAGCAGGCCAAAATGTTCCTTTCCTTCCAGTCCAACTAATACTTCCGTTGGGGTAATCGCCCTGGAAAATTATTGGCAAATATGGTGAAGGCTCATGCAACCCCCAAACATATCTCCATTATTCGTGACACCCTTACTTCACCAGCGCTAACACAGGAGGCAATTAGTGATACCTTTCTGTCCTTCTTTGATACCTTATACACGGCCCCTCTGGACCAACCAGAACTTGGCTCAGAGTTTTTAACAAAAGCCGACCTTCCCACATTATCAGAAGAAGACAAAGAACTCCTCACTACTCCCATCACTGCAGAGGAATTGGAAGCAATTATTAAATCCCTACCCAATGGGAAATCCCCCGGCCCAGACGGACTATCTGCAGCCTATTACAAACTACTCTTACCACATATTAGCGAACATCTTTTAATTTTATATAATTCAATTCTGACAGGACACCCGGCTCCTCATAACTTCAACACAGCACGAGTCATAGTCCTCCCCAAACCCAATAAAGACCACACCCTGGTCTCGTCCTACCGACCAATCTCACTATTGAATCAAGACTTTAAAATATTCACGAAGATATTGGCTTCCCGACTCCAGTTGGTCCTACCTAAATTACTTCATCCCGCCCAAACAGGGTTCCTACGTAACAGACACTCTGTGCATAATGTTCGCTCTCTCCTAGCGGCCATGACCAAAACTCATGACTCGTTGGAGACGGGGAACATTGTCCTAAGTTGTGATGCAGACAAGGCATTTGACCGAGTCTCTTGGGCCCACATTGACAGAATACTCAGATTCCAAAATTTTGGCCCAGACTTTCTTCAGGTATTTCATACCCTTTATCGCACCCCCCAAGCCTTCTTAACAATTAATGGTCATAACTCTAGACTCTTTTCCTTACATCGTGGCACAAGACAGGGATGCCCTCTATCTCCTCTACTGTTTAACTTAGCCTTAGACCCGCTTCTTCGTCACTTTATAAAGGAAACGAAATGGCAGGGTATAAAACTGGCAGACCGAGAACTTAAATTCTCAGCATTTGCAGATGACATCCTATTGTACTTTAGCAACCCCAAAGAGGCTATCCCACATTTACTAGACATATTAAAATCCTTTGAACAAGTTTCTGGGTTTAAAATCAACTACTCTAAAACAGAGGCTTTGGCCTTCTTCCCTTCAGCCAAAATGGGTTGGGACACCACCTTCCCATTTCAATGGGCCCCAAATAACCGCATTACCTATCTAGGTATTGTGTTTTCTAGTCATCCATCTGAATTGTATCCCCTCAACTTCTCACCATTACTCACTAAAACATATGCTGACTTCGCTAGGTGGGCCCACCTCCCCCTTACATACACGGGCAGAAGTCATTTATATAAAATGATTAGCTTCCCACGCTTCTTATATGTGCTTCAGATGCTCCCGCTGATTCCACCCAAGGACACATTCACTCAATTGGATAAAGCATTATCCACATTTATTTGGGCGGGAAAACGCCCTAGATTTTCATTGTTCAAATTGCGCCAACCTCGGTCTCTTGGTGGATTAAATTTACCATGTCTATATACTTATGCTCTAGCAGCTAATTATAGGATTGCAGTGGACTGGATCAGCGGACAGAGCATGTATGCAAACACATATCTAGAACAATCCTTCACACCTTCTTGGAACCTGATAACCCTGTTGCATACAACCCCCAACTCCATGCCAAATAGAGCAAAAAACAATTTACTTATATCCTCCACTTGCACAGCATGGCGATCAGTTCGCTCACGACTTGGAATATCACGATACAAATCACTGTTCCTACCTCTTTGGGGTAATCCAGACTTTCAACCCCACACAACCTCACATATATTTCATACCTGGCACAATGGAGGCCTGAAATATATCCACCAATTTTTGAATGCCGAAACACTGACTCTACTAACACACTCGCAGGCCATAGCGCGTTTCCCACATTTACAGATACCATTATTCCCATTCCTTCAAGCCTGCAGTTACGTACAGAGGACCCTATCCTTGATACCGCAACATGATAAATCTCATAATATGGATAAAACACTACGCCTGTCCATGAATAACACCTTTTCCACAGCCTTTATATATTCACACTCTCGCACCCTACTAAACATAGACACAGGCTCAGTGGGACTTATGAAATGGAGAATGGAGTTCCCGGATCTCTCCTTAAAAGTGATACTAGAGGCCAACACTTATCTAGACAAAACACTGGGTTCCATTTCATACTCCGAAATGCACCAGAAAATCCTACATAGAGCATACGTTACCCCAAAATTACGACACCTCATGGGAGCTGCCCCCTCATCCCACTGTTTTAAATGTGCTGCTCTGGATGCAGACCTGGTTCACTGCCTGTGGTCTTGCCCCAAGGTGCAGACACTATGGCAAGCACTCCAATCATACATTACAATAGATCTGCAAATACAATTTGACATTGCTAAGACATGGGCATTTTGGGGCATATATCCGAAATCAATGCCTACCAGACTAACTAAGGGACAACGTATCCTATTGATTAAATTATCAGCGGCCACAAAGAAGACAATCCTTTCACAATGGATCTCCACCGACCCAATACCCATTACACTGGTACACCCTAGGATCTCACACCTCTTCCACCTTGACTGGACAAATACCACTTTGCAGAAGGAAAGGCTAACAGCACAGTACTTTAATACTTGGTTACCCTATGTTCTGACCCTCTCCCCAATTACCAAAGAAGCACTAAGGAAATGTTTTAAAGATACCAAATGGTATCTTTTAGAATCACTCGACTCCACACCCCCCTTCTGAATACACCGCTTCTTAATGTTCAACAGGCCCGATCGTGGTAACTCCCTACCATCAACTTGTACAGGTTCAGCTCCTTGAGTACAAAGTTTTACTTCACTAGGGGTATACAAGGGGTGCTGCTAAGGTACTGGTAAAATACCACTTATTATTACTATAGCGAGACGATATATCCTTAGATATTCTTATGTATAACGTATTTTTCTTATTATGTATGTTATTGTTACTCACCTGTCAATAAAATAAAAAAAAATAAAAAAATGTATTTGTATTTTTTAGTAAAAAAATTAAACTGAGAGCCCAAACCCGCCTCATGCATGCACATCTACAAAGCATTAAGTTAACCCTTACCGCCCTGGTGCAGTATTGCCATATTTATTTTTCTAAAAAGACAACAGCTAAGAAAGAGTTAATTTTATAATTTATGGCAGTGGCTATAAATGTGGAATGAACACATCAATAAATATGGCAATAATCGGAACAATTTTGGATTTTTTTTCTTTTTTTTTAATTAAAACTATTCTAGCACTCAAGACAATACAGTTCTCACCCTTTCACACACAAAAAAACAAAAAAAACTTTTTCTTGTTATACAGTAGCCACACTATAATGTATTTGAAGGTAAGCACCATCTATGCCCTCCAGAGAGAGATCCTACGTTTGAAGTCCTCTGCTGTTCTATAAAGATGTCACAGAGCTGCACTTTGGTCAGTGCAGGTGGGTGGCCACCGCTGGGGCTGTAATGAGTCTCCTCCTGTTATGTGACAGCTGTGCTTGCTCTCCTGCTGCATAACTCACTTACGCAGCAGAAGAGCACAGTCGTCTTTCACTGCTCCTTCTGTGTGATAGTCTCCTCAAATGGCAAATGTAAATCAGTGCCCACCACTGATGTGAGCTGTGCGCGTTGGATACTCATCTTCAAAATGCATGATGGAAGAGTTAGGGAAACCACTGAACACATGGAGGCCACTGAATGTCTTAATAAAAACAAAAAATACATGCAATCAGCCGATGGTTGACGGCAGGCACGAGGAGGCACCGAAGAAATAATGTATCTCTAGCCCCCCCCCCCCCCCCCCCTTTAATCCGGCTCTGCTGCGGCGACACACAATAGGCCCTTCATGGATTTCAGCTCCAGGCCCATGTGGACCTTAATCTGGCACTGGCCACGCCTAGATGGGCCAGTTGTTTGTGTCGCTTGGCTTAGTCATACAACTACCTCATTGCAATTCTTTTTCTTCTTTGCATCATGTGCTGTTTGGGGCCTTTTTTTTTTTTATCTGCCCTCCTGTCTGACACTGCAGTGCCACTCCTAGATGGGCCAGGTGTTTGTGTTGTCCACTTGTGTCGCTTGGCTTAGTCATCCAGTAACCTTGGTGCAACCTTTTGGCCTAAAAACAATATTGTGAGGTGAGAGGTGTTCAGAATAGACTGGAAATTAGAGATGTGCACTTGAAATTTTTCGGGTTTTGTGTTTTGGTTTTGGGTTCGGTTCCGCGGCCGTGTTTTGGGTTCGACCGCGTTTTGGCAAAACCTCACCGAATTTTTTTTGGATTCGGGTGTTTTTTTCAAAAAACACTAAAAAACAGCTTAAATCATAGAATTTGGGGGTCATTTTGATCCCAAAGTATTATTAACCTCAAAAACCATAATTTCCACTCATTTTCAGTCTATTCTGAATACCTCACACCTCACAATATTATTTTTAGTCCTAAAATTTGCACCGAGGTCGCTGGATGACTAAGCTAAGCGACCCTAGTGGCCGACACAAACACCTGGCCCATCTAGGAGTGGCACTGCAGTGTCACGCAGGATGGCCCTTCCAAAAAACACTCCCCAAACAGCACATGACGCAAAGAAAAAAAGAGGCGCAATGAGGTAGCTGTGTGAGTAAGCTAAGTGACCCTAGTGGCCGACACAAACACCTGGCCCATCTAGGAGTGGCACTGCAGTGTCACGCAGGATGGCCCTTCCAAAAAACACTCCCCAAACAGCACATGACGCAAAGAAAAAAAGAGGCGCAATGAGGTAGCTGTGTGAGTAAGCTAAGCGACCCTAGTGGCCGACACAAACACCTGGCCCATCTAGGAGTGGCACTGCAGTGTCACGCAGGATGGCCCTTCCAAAAAACACTCCCCAAACAGCACATGACGCAAAGAAAAAAAGAGGCGCAATGAGGTAGCTGTGTGAGTAAGCTAAGCGACCCTAGTGGCCGACACAAACACCTGGCCCATCTAGGAGTGGCACTGCAGTGTCACGCAGGATGGCCCTTCCAAAAAACACTCCCCAAACAGCACATGACGCAAAGAAAAAAAGAGGCGCAATGAGGTAGCTGTGTGAGTAAGCTAAGCGACCCTAATGGCCGACACAAACACCTGGCCCATCTAGGAGTGGCACTGCAGTGTCACGCAGGATGGCCCTTCCAAAAAACACTCCCCAAACAGCACATGACGCAAAGAAAAAAAGAGGCGCAATGAGGTAGCTGTGTGAGTAAGCTAAGCGACCCTAGTGGCCGACACAAACACCTGGCCCATCTAGGAGTGGCACTGCAGTGTCACGCAGGATGGCCCTTCCAAAAAACACTCCCCAAACAGCACATGACGCAAAGAAAAAAAGAGGTGCAATGAGGTAGCTGTGTGAGTAAGCTAAGCGACCCTAGTGGCCGACACAAACACCTGGCCCATCTAGGAGTGGCACTGCAGTGTCACGCAGGATGGCCCTTCCAAAAAACACTCCCCAAACAGCACATGACGCAAAGAAAAAAAGAGGCGCAATGAGGTAGCTGTGTGAGTAAGATAAGCGACCCTAGTGGCCGACACAAACACCTGGCCCATCTAGGAGTGGCACTGCAGTGTCACGCAGGATGGCCCTTCCAAAAAACACTCCCCAAACAGCACATGACGCAAAGAAAAAAAGAGGCGCAATGAGGTAGCTGTGTGAGTAAGCTAAGCGACCCTAGTGGCCGACACAAACACCTGGCCCATCTAGGAGTGGCACTGCAGTGTCACGCAGGATGGCCCTTCCAAAAAACACTCCCCAAACAGCACATGACGCAAAGAAAAAAAGAGGCGCAATGAGGTAGCTGTGTGAGTAAGATAAGCGACCCTAGTGGCCGACACAAACACCTGGCCCATCTAGGAGTGGCACTGCAGTGTCACGCAGGATGGCCCTTCCAAAAAACACTCCCCAAACAGCACATGACGCAAAGAAAAAAAGAGGCGCAATGAGGTAGCTGTGTGAGTAAGCTAAGCGACCCTAGTGGCCGACACAAACACCTGGCCCATCTAGGAGTGGCACTGCAGTGTCACGCAGGATGGCCCTTCCAAAAAACACTCCCCAAACAGCACATGACGCAAAGAAAAAAAGAGGCGCAATGAGGTAGCTGTGTGAGTAAGATAAGCGACCCTAGTGGCCGACACAAACACCTGGCCCATCTAGGAGTGGCACTGCAGTGTCACGCAGGATGGCCCTTCCAAAAAACACTCCCCAAACAGCACATGACGCAAAGAAAAAAAGAGGCGCAATGAGGTAGCTGTGTGAGTAAGCTAAGCGACCCTAGTGGCCGACACAAACACCTGGCCCATCTAGGAGTGGCACTGCAGTGTCACGCAGGATGGCCCTTCCAAAAAACACTCCCCAAACAGCACATGACGCAAAGAAAAAAAGAGGCGCAATGAGGTAGCTGTGTGAGTAAGCTAAGCGACCCTAGTGGCCGACACAAACACCTGGCCCATCTAGGAGTGGCACTGCAGTGTCACGCAGGATGGCCCTTCCAAAAAACACTCCCCAAACAGCACATGACGCAAAGAAAAAAAGAGGCGCAATGAGGTAGCTGTGTGAGTAAGCTAAGCGACCCTAGTGGCCGACACAAACACCTGGCCCATCTAGGAGTGGCACTGCAGTGTCAGGCAGGATGGCCCTTCCAAAAAACACTCCCCAAACAGCACATGACGCAAAGAAAAATTTAAGAAAAAAGAGGTGCAAGATGGAATTGTCCTTGGGCCCTCCCACCCACCCTTATGTTGTATAAACAGGACATGCACACTTTAACCAACCCATCATTTCAGTGACAGGGTCTGCCACACGACTGTGACTGAAATGACGGGTTGGTTTGGACCCCCACCAAAAAAGAAGCAATTAATCTCTCCTTGCACAAACTGGCTCTACAGAGGCAAGATGTCCACCTCATCATCATCCTCCGATATATCACCGTGTACATCCCCCTCCTCACAGATTATCAATTCGTCCCCACTGGAATCCACCATCTCCGCTCCCTGTGTACTTTGTGGAGGCAATTGCTGCTGGTCAATGTCTCCACGGAGGAATTGATTATAATTCATTTTAATGAACATCATCTTCTCCACATTTTCTGGAAGTAACCTCGTACGCCAATTGCTGACAAGGTGAGCGGCGGCACTAAACACTCTTTCGAAGTACACACTTGTGGGAGGGCAACTTAGGTAGAATAAAGCCAGTTTGTGCAAGGGCCTCCAAATTGCCTCTTTTTCCTGCCAGTATAAGTACGGACTGTCTGACGTGCCTACTTGGATGCGGTCACTCATATAATCCTCCACCATTCTTTCAATGGGGAGAGAATCATATGCAGTGACAGTAGACGACATGTCCGTAATCGTTGTCAGGTCCGTCAGTCCGGACCAGATGTCAGCATCAGCAGTCGCTCCAGACTGCCCTGCATCACCGCCAGCGGGTGGGCTCGGAATTCTGAGCCTTTTCCTCGCACCCCCAGTTGCGGGAGAATGTGAAGGAGGAGATGTTGACAGGTCGCGTTCCGCTTGACTTGACAATTTTCTCACCAGCAGGTCTTTGAACCCCAGCAGACTTGTGTCTGCCGGAAAGAGAGATCCAAGGTAGGTTTTAAATCTAGGATCGAGCACGGTGGCCAAAATGTAGTGATCTGATTTCAACAGATTGACCACCCGTGAATCCTTGTTAAGCGAATTAAGGGCTCCATCCACAAGTCCCACATGCCTAGCGGAATCGCTCCGTGTTAGCTCCTCCTTCAATGTCTCCAGCTTCTTCTGCAAAAGCCTGATGAGGGGAATGACCTGACTCAGGCTGGCAGTGTCTGAACTGACTTCACGTGTGGCAAGTTCAAAGGGCAGCAGAACCTTGCACAACGTTGAAATCATTCTCCACTGCGCTTGAGACAGGTGCATTCCACCTCCTATATCGTGCTCAATTGTATAGGCTTGAATGGCCTTTTGCTGCTCCTCCAACCTCTGAAGCATATATAGGGTTGAATTCCACCTCGTTACCACTTCTTGCTTCAGATGATGGCAGGGCAGGTTCAGGCGTTTTTGGTGTTGCTCCAGTCTTCTGTACATGGTGCCTGTACGCCGAAAGTGTCCCGCAATTCTTCTGGCCACCGACAGCATCTCTTGCACGCCCCTGTCGTTTTTTAAAAAATTCTGCACCACCAAATTCAAGGTATGTGCAAAACATGGGACGTGCTGGAATTTGCCCATATTTAATGCACACACAATATTGCTGGCGTTGTCCGATGCCACAAATCCA
Source organism: Pseudophryne corroboree (assembly GCF_028390025.1). Taxonomy (NCBI): domain Eukaryota; kingdom Metazoa; phylum Chordata; class Amphibia; order Anura; family Myobatrachidae; genus Pseudophryne; species Pseudophryne corroboree. The sequence continues at coordinate 519,811,753 of NC_086448.1, read as the reverse complement.
CAGGAGAGTCCAATTGGGGTAAGCCATTCCGCGATGATCTTCCTCAGTTGCCGTAAGAGGTTTTCAGCTGTGTGCGTATTCTGGAAACCGGTGATACAAAGCGTAGCCTGCCTAGGAAAGAGTTGGCGTTTGCGAGATGCTGCTACTGGTGCCGCCGCTGCTGTTCTTGCGGCGGGAGTCCATACATCTACCCAGTGGGCTGTCACAGTCATATAGTCCTGACCCTGCCCTGCTCCACTTGTCCACATGTCCGTGGTTAAGTGGACATTGGGTACAGCTGCATTTTTTAGGACACTGGTGAGTCTTTTTCTGACGTCCGTGTACATTCTCGGTATCGCCTGCCTAGAGAAGTGGAACCTAGATGGTATTTGGTAACGGGGGCACACTACCTCAAGAAATTGTCTAGTTCCCTGTGAACTAACGGCGGATACCGGACGCACGTCTAACACCAACATAGTTGTCAAGGCCTCAGTTATCCGCTTTGCAACAGGATGACTGCTGTGATATTTCATCTTCCTCGCAAAGGACTGTTGGACAGTCAATTGCTTGGTGGAAGTAGTAAAAGTGGGCTTACGACTTCCCCTCTGGGATGACCATCGACTCCCAGCAGCAACAACAGCAGCGCCAGCAGCAGTAGGCGTTACACGCAAGGATGCATCGGAGGAATCCCAGGTAGGAGAGGACTCGTCAGAATTGCCAGTGACATAGCCTGCAGGACTATTGGCATTCCTGGGGAAGGAGGAAATTGACACTGAGGGAGTTGGTGGGGTGGTTTGCGTGAGCTTGGTTACAAGAGGAAGGGATTTACTGGTCAGTGGACTGCTTCCGCTGTCGCCCAAAGTTTTTGAACTTGTCACTGACTTATTATGAATGCGCTGCAGGTGACGTATAAGGGAGGATGTTCCGAGGTGGTTAACGTCCTTACCCCTACTTATTACAGCTTGACAAAGGCAACACACGGCTTGACAAATGTTGTCCGCATTTCTGTTGAAATACTTCCACACCGAAGAGCTGATTTTTTTGGTATTTTCACCAGGCATGTCATTGGCCATATTCCTCCCACGGACAACAGGTGTCTCCCCGGGTGCCTTACTTAAACAAACCACCTCACCATCAGAATCCTCCTTGTCAATTTCCTCCCCAGCGCCAGCAACACCCATATCCTCCTCATCCTGGTGTACTTCAACACTGACATCTTCAATCTGACTATCAGGAACTGGACTGCGGGTGCTCCTTCCAGCACTTGCAGGGGGCGTGCAAATGGTGGAAGGCGCATGCTCTTCACGTCCAGTGTTGGGAAGGTCAGGCATCGCAACCAACACAATTGGACTCTCCTTGTGGATTTGGGATTTCGAAGAACGCACAGTTCTTTGCGGTGCTTTTGCCAGCTTGAGTCTTTTCATTTTTCTAGCGAGAGGCTGAGTGCTTCCATCCTCATGTGAAGCTGAACCACTAGCCATGAACATAGGCCAGGGCCTCAGCCGTTCCTTGCCACTCCGTGTGGTAAATGGCATATTGGCAAGTTTACGCTTCTCCTCCGACAATTTTATTTTAGATTTTTGAGTCCTTTTTTTACTGATATTTGGTGTTTTGGATTTTACATGCTCTGTACTATGACATTGGGCATCGGCCTTGGCAGACGACGTTGCTGGCATTTCATCGTCTCGGCCATGACTAGTGGCAGCAGCTTCAGCACGAGGTGGAAGTCGATCTTGATCTTTCCCTAATTTTGGAACCTCAACATTTTTGTTCTCCATATTTTAATAGGCACAACTAAAAGGCACCTCAGGTAAACAATGGAGATGGATGGATACTAGTATACTTATGGATGGACGAGCGACTGCCGACACAGAGGTAGCTACAGCCGTGGACTACCGTACTGTGTCTGCTGCTAATATAGACTGGATGATAATGAGATAAAATTAAAATATATATATATATCACACTAGTACTGCAGCCGGACAGGTATATATTATGTAATGACGGACCTGCTGGACACTGTCTGTCAGCACTGCAGACTCCTAAAGTAAGCTACTAGTATCAAGAAGATAGAAAAAATAAATAAACCACGGGTAGGTGGTATACAATTATGGATGGACGAGCGACTGCCGACACAGAGGTAGCTACAGCCGTGGACTACCGTACTGTGTCTGCTGCTAATATAGACTGGATGATAATGAGATAAAATTAAAATATATATATATATCACACTAGTACTGCAGCCGGACAGGTATATATTATGTAATGACGGACCTGCTGGACACTGTCTGTCAGCACTGCAGACTCCTAAAGTAAGCTACTAGTATCAAGAAGATAGAAAAAAAAATAAACCACGGGTAGGTGGTATACAATTATGGATGGACGAGCGACTGCCGACACAGAGGTAGCTACAGCCGTGGACTACCGTACTGTGTCTGCTGCTAATATAGACTGGATGATAATGAGATAAAATTAAAATATATATATATATCACACTAGTACTGCAGCCGGACAGGTATATATTATGTAATGACGGACCTGCTGGACACTGTCTGTCAGCACTGCAGACTCCTAAAGTAAGCTACTAGTATCAAGAAGATAGAAAAAATAAATAAACCACGGGTAGGTGGTATACAATTATGGATGGACGAGCGACTGCCGACACAAAGGTAGCTACAGCCGTGGACTACCGTACTGTGTCTGCTGCTAATATAGACTGGATGATAATGAGATAAAATTAAAATATATATATATATATATCACACTAGTACTGCAGCCGGACAGGTATATATTATGTAATGACGGACCTGCTGGACACTGTCTGTCAGCACTGCAGACTCCTAAAGTAAGCTACTAGTATCAAGAAGATAGAAAAAAAAAAAAACCACGGGTAGGTGGTATACAATTATGGATGGACGAGCGACTGCCGACACAGAGGTAGCTACAGCCGTGGACTACCGTACTGTGTCTGCTGCTAATATAGACTGGATGATAATGAGATAAAATTAAAATATATATATATATATCACACTAGTACTGCAGCCGGACAGGTATATATTATGTAATGACGGACCTGCTGGACACTGTCTGTCAGCACTGCAGACTCCTAAAGTAAGCTACTAGTATCAAGAAGATAGAAAAAAAAAATAAACCACGGGTAGGTGGTATACAATTATGGATGGACGAGCGACTGTTGACACAGAGGTAGCTACAGCCGTGGACTACCGTACTGTGTCTGCTGCTAATATAGACTGGATGATAATGAGATAAAATTAAAATATATATATATATATCACACTAGTACTGCAGCCGGACAGGTATATATTATGTAAAGACGGACCTGCTGGACACTGTCTGTCAGCACTGCAGACTCCTAAAGTAAGCTACTAGTATCAAGAAGATAGAAAAAAAAAATAAACCACGGGTAGGTGGTATACAATTATGGATGGACGAGCGACTGCCGACACAGAGGTAGCTACAGCCGTGGACTACCGTACTGTGTCTGCTGCTAATATAGACTGGATGATAATGAGATAAAATTAAAATATATATATATATATCACACTAGTACTGCAGCCGGACAGGTATATATTATGTAATGACGGACCTGCTGGACACTGTCTGCAGAATGCGTTTATAAAAACACCACACGACGAGTGTTTAACTTTTTCAGGCAGACAATCACAATATACTGGTGGTCAGCAGACAATCACAATACTGGTGGTCAGTGGTCACTGGTCAGTCACACTGGCAGTGGCACTCTGGCAGCAAAAGTGTGCACTGTACTTAAAATATGTACTCCTGCTATAACTGCTCCCCAGTCTCCCCCACAATTAAGCTGTGTGAGCAGTGAGCACTCAGCAGTCAGATAATGATATACAGTATATGATGCAGCACACTGGGCTGAGCACAGATATGGTATGTGTGACTGTGTCACACTGTGTATCGTTTTTTTTCAGGCAGAGAACGGATTCATTAAACTGGTGGCACTGGTCACTGGTCACACTATCAGCAGCAAGTAGTACTCCTCCTATATTATGCTCCCCAAAATTTGTGTGTCTCTCTCTCTAGTACTATTAGTCACTCTAAACGGAGAGGACGCCAGCCACGTCCTCTCCCTATCAATCTCAATGCACGTGTGAAAATGGCGGCGACGCGCGGCTCCTTATATAGAATCCGAGTCTCGCGATAGAATCCGAGCCTCGCGAGAATCCGACAGCGGGATGATGACGTTCGGGCGCGCTCGGGTTAACCGAGCAAGGCGGGAGGATCCGAGCCTGCTCGGCCCCGTGTAAAAAAAGCTGAAGTTCGGCGGGTTCGGAATCCGAGAAACCGAACCCGCTCATCTCTACTGGAAATGAGTGGAAATTATTGTTATTGAGGTTAATAATACCGTTGGAGCATAATTACCCCCAAATTCTGTGATTTTAGCTGTTTTTATGTTTTTAAAAAAAAAAATCATCCATATCCAAAACCAAAACCAAAACACGAAGGTGTGGTTTTGGCAAAACCAAGGCAAAACCAAAACACGAAAGTGGAATTAGAACCAGAACCAAAACACAAAACACGAAAAAGTGCCAGCCGCACATCTCTAGTTATCACCTTCCACTTATCACTGCTTTACTTCTTTATCCCTTCTCCAGGTTAATACATCTGCCCCATAATTCTATTTCCCTTCCATTTCAACTGGGTATAGGTGTCCATGTGAATACTGAAAGTGTAATAACTGCATAAGCTCTGCTCCCCAAATGTCAGCTTGGAACAATCCTGACTAAATTCTTCATGTCTTGTGACTTACCTCTGCGGCTGCCATCACTCATGCAGTTCAGTCTATCCTGTGTGTTGGGTTTAGGCCATCACACCAGTTCCAAGTATATTCTGCTTTACTAAGTTCATTACCTGAGAAGTCTGTTCAGCATACAAGCTGCAGTCTTGCTTACTTGCTGCTGAAACTCTTGATTAGCCACCTGAGAATTCCCCTGTGTGCATTATCTGCAGGATCCTGTTATCAGTAACTGGTCTCTCTGCTCATCGCTTCCAGCTGGCAGTGAAGTCTGTACATGCTGTCCCTGCACAGTGCTTTAAGCATTTTGTGTATAATCCTAAGTGTGTCTCTCCGTAGAGCTCCGCTCCCACTTAGTATCCTGACTCACAGACCGAACGCAAGAGTTCCCTCCAAAACCCAGACATCAATGCAGTCATGTTGGGTTCAGTCAGCTGACACCACAGCCATTCCAGACGTAGCTCTCTAACATCAGCTGACTACAGCATCCAATCACACCACACTCAGCCTATAATTTCAATGTCCTGACTTGCTCAAATTGCCAGTACAACATCTTTTTTGTTGAAGAAACTACTCAGTGCTGTGCTTCCAGGTATTTTGTATCTGTACGGACCCAGTCCTATTCCAGTACTAGTCTGGTACATGCAAGTTTTCATCTACCCCAGACTTGCTTCTAGCTTCTTACCGGTTCCAGTCTGGTCACCTGTCGGTTCCAGTATAGTCAGCTACCAGTTCTAATCTGGTAAATACTTCCTGTGTTCTCCAGCTTCCAGATCCAGTCTGATAATTTAGTGGACTTGCATGTAGCAACACCATTTCCAGTCAGGCTCCAGCTACTGTGACGGTTCCATCACAGCTCCAGCTACAATACCGATTCCAGTCTGGTCACCATCTGGTTCACCACCTACCAGTTGCAGTCGGGTTCCAGTTCTACTCCGTTCCAATCTGTTCACTCTCCAGTTCTGGTTTCCTGTACAATAAAGTTTATGACTAGTTCTATACATGCCTGCAAGCCATCTACTGCTTTCATCAAAGTCCGACTCCTAGCTAGCATTTTTTTTTTTTACTACCTTTGCTCTATGAGCAAGAGCTGGACCAAACCTCCCAGCTTCATCTACACACCTTCAGTTCCTGTTTCAGTACCCCACATCTACCCAAGCCAGACCCAACCCTCAGGTGTGACATAGCTTTAGTGGGCTGAAAGATTAAAGTGCTGGAGTGTGCCCAAAAAACCTGAAAGACTAGGAGCCCAGCCATGGGTTAATACTGCTGATTATCAAATAGGAACTCTGCTTTGCTAAGTGATAATTCAGAAATAATCATGCAGTAATTGAGGACACAGAAGGCAGTGAAATTGATTATGCTATTTTCAATATACAGATATGTGCCAAGAAGCACCATGGACTGTTTGTGTGGTATGTCCTCATCAGTAGTCTTTGGTGTATCTATAAATGAACTCTTGTATATTGCAGACTGGAAAGCTAAGGACATGAGCACCCTCTTGTGTTCATAAAACTAACTGCAACAAAGATCAAAGAAATGAAATAACATTATCATAATTTTATCAAAAGTACAATTGCAGTTTATTGAAATAATGCCAACATACCACAGGCCTGCACAATCAGGCAGAGAAATTGAGCATAACAATGACACAGGATTTTACAAAAATGAAAAATAGGGTGAACCGGCCCAATATGCAAAAGCTTATAATCAAAATTATTGTTATTGTTGTTATTATTATTATTATGATTTTGTCAACATAGATCTCATCGATATCAATCCTAAAAAAGCAGATATTGGTAATTTATATAAGGATCTTTAAAAATATTTTTTTTCCATAGGCCAATTATGAGTAGCTTAATGTTAGTGACAAAAATATATACAGTACTATTAGGCTGTACCTAAAACCGTAAGGGAAAAAACTGGTTACAAACATATGGCTATAAAACTTAATTAAACAATATAGGAAGTTATTCTGAACCATGAACTGTATCTGGATATTTGTATTTACTAATTAAGGTATGAATGCAGCTAACTGTTTGGGTGTAGTATGGTATGCCAGCGGCCGGGCTCCCGGTGACCAGCATACCGGCGCCGGGAGCCCGACCGCCGGCATACCAACAGCGTGGCGAGCGCAAATGAGCCCCGTGCGGGCTCGCTGCGCTCGCCACGCTGCGCTCGCCACGCTGCGGGCATTACTCCCTAGCAACATGCATGACACCCAGTGCAAGAAACCCCTGGCAACAAGCATTACCCCCCTGGCAACGAGCTTGATACCCAGCTCATGAAACCTCTGGCAACGAGCATAACACCCAGCGCATGAAACCCCTGGCAACAGGCATGACACCCTGAGCATGAAAACCCCTGGCACCCTGCATGGAACCAAGCTCATGAAACTCTTGGCAACGATCAGGTAATTTAAAAATAATTAGAAGCTTTACTGTAGGGCTTTATGTGTAATGGGCATTGCGGTGTGTGGCATAATGTATAACGGGCATTGCAATGTGTGGCATAATGTATCACGGACATTGGGACTAATTCAGACCTGATCGTAGATGTACTAAATTTAGCACATCTATGATCAGTCACACAGACATGCGGGGGGACGCCCAGCACAGGGCTAGTTTGCCCCGCATGTCAAGCCTGACCCTGCCCCCCCCCACAAGTACAAAAGCATAGAACAGCGGCGATGCTTTTGTATTTGAAGAGTAGCTCCGTACCTGCGCAGCTCCTGCGCGCTGGCAGGGAGCTATTCGTTGCTGTGAGGGTCGCAGCGGCTGCGTGTGATGTCACGCAGCCACCGTGGCCTGCCCCTCGCACGGTCTGGCACACCTGCGTTGCCTGGGCCGCGCCGCTAAAATGGCAGCCATACGCCTCTGGCCCACCCCCTCCCGCCCAGCGAATGCCTCTGTCCGTCAATCAGGCAGAGACGATTGCAGGGCTGTGACGGCCGTAGGCTGTCTGTCATGCGCCGGCGCACTGCGGCGCCGGTGCATGTGCAGTTCAGACCTGATCGGCTGCTGTGCAAAAACGCACAGCACCAATCAGGTCTGAATTAGGCCCATTGTGGTATGTGGTATAATGTCTCATGGGCATTGCAGTTAGGGATGTGCACCTGAAATTTTTCGGGTTTTGTGTTTTGGTTTTGGGTTCGGTTCCGTTGCCGTGTTTTGGGTTCGAACACGTTTTGACAAAACCTCACCGAATTTTTTTTGTCGGATTCGGGTGTGTTTTGGATTCGGGTGTTTTTTACAAAAAACCCTAAAAAACAGCTTAAATCATAGAATTTGGGGGTCTTGATCCCATAGTATTATTAACCTCAATAACCATAATTTCCACTCATTTTCAGTCTATTCTGAATACCTCACACCTCACAATATTATTTTTAGTCCTAAAATTTGCACCTAGGTCGCTGGATGGCTAAGCTAAGCGACACAAGTGGCCGACACAAACACCTGGCCCATCTAGGAGTGGCACTGCAGTGTCAGGCAGGATGGCCCTTCCAAAAAATACTCCCCAAACAGCACATGACGCAAAGAAGAAAAAAAAGAGGCGCAATGAGGTAGCTGTGTGAGTAAGATAAGCGACCCAAGTGGCCGACACAAACACCTGGCCCATCTAGGAGTGGCACTGCAGTGTCAGGCAGGATGGCCCTTCCAAAAACTACTCCCCAAACAGCACATGACGCAAAGAAGAAAAAAAGAGGCGCAATGAGGTAGCTGTGTGAGTAAGATAAGCGACCCAAGTGGCCGACACAAACACCTGGCCCATCTAGGAGTGGCACTGCAGTGTCAGGCAGGATGGCCCTTCCAAAAACTACTCCCCAAACAGCACATGACGCAAAGAAGAAAAAAAAGAGGCGCAATGAGGTAGCTGTGTGAGTAAGATAAGCGACCCAAGTGGCCGACACAAACACCTGGCCCATCTAGGAGTGGCACTGCAGTGTCAGGCAGGATGGCCCTTCCAAAAAATACTCCCCAAACAGCACATGACGCAAAGAAGAAAAAAAAGAGGCGCAATGAGGTAGCTGTGTGAGTAAGATAAGCGACCCAAGTGGCCGACACAAACACCTGGCCCATCTAGGAGTGGCACTGCAGTGTCAGACAGGATGGCCCTTCTAAAAAATACTCCCCAAACAGCACATGACGCAAAGAAAAATGAAAGAAAAAAGAGGTGCAAGATGGAATTGTCCTTGGGCCCTCCCACCCACCCGTATGTTGTATAAACAGGACATGCACACTTTAACCAACCCATCATTTCAGCGACAGGGTCTGCCACACGACTGTGACTGAAATGACTGGTTGGTTTGGGCCCCCACCAAAAAAGAAGCAATCAATCTCTCCTTGCACAAACTGGCTCTACAGAGGCAAGATGTCCACCTCATCATCATCGTCCGATTCATCACCCCTTTCACTGTGTACATCCCCCTCCTCACAGATTATTAATTCGTCCCCACTGGAATCCACCATCTCAGGTCCCTGTGTACTTTCTGGAGGCAATTGCTGCTGGTGAATGTCTATATGGAGTAATTGATTATAATTCATTTTAATGAACATCATCTTCTCCACATTTTCTGGAAGTAGCCTCGTACGCCGATTGCTGACAAGGTGAGCGGCGGCACTAAACACTCTTTCGGAGTACACACTGGAGGGAGGGCAACTTAAGTAGAATAAAGCCAGTTTGTGCAAGGGCCTCCAAATTGCCTCTTTTCCCTGCCAGTATACGTACTGACTGTCTGACGTGCCTACTTGGATGCGGTCACTCATATAATCCTCCACCATTCTTTCAATGGTGAGAGAATCATATGCAGAGACAGTAGACGACATGTCAGTAATCGTTGGCAGGTCCTTCAGTCCGGACCAGATGTCAGCATCAGCAGTCGCTCCAGACTGCCCTGCATCACCGCCAGCGGGTGGGCTCGGAATTCGTAGCCTTTTCCTCGCACCCCCAGTTGCGGGAGAATGTGAAGGAGGACATGTTGACAGGTCGCGTTCCGCTTGACTTGACAATTTTCTCACCAGCAGTTCGTTGAACCCCTGCAGACTTGTGTCTGCCGGAAAGAGAGATCCAACGTAGGTTTTAAATTTTAAATCTAGGATCAAGCACTGTGGCCAAAATGTAGTGCTCTGATTTCAACAGATTGACCACACGTGAATCCTGGTTAAGCGAATGAAGGGCTCCATCCACAAGTCCCACATGCCTAGCGGAATCGCTCTGTCCTTCAATGCCTCCAGCTTCTTCTGCAAAAGCCTGATGAGGGGAATGACCTGACTCAGGCTGGCAGTGTCTGAACTGACTTCACGTGTGGCAAGTTCAAAGGGCAGCAGAACCTTGCACAACGTTGAAATCATTCTCCACTGCGCTTGAGACAGGTGCATTCCACCTCCTTTGCCTATATCGTGGGCAGATGTATAGGCTTGAATGGCCTTTTGCTGCTCCTCAACTCTATTGGATCATTCATTCTTTGTAAGGATATTCTTATGTCTATCCCAAGCATGCTTAAATTGCTCTACTGTCTTTGCCTCTACCACCTGATGGGAGGCTATTCCACCTACTCACTACCCTTTCTGTAATTTTTCCTCAAGTTTACGTTGAATCTCCCTCCCTCAGTTTTAGCATGTGTCCTTGTGTTCTAATACTTCTCTTCCTTTGAAGAATGTCTTACTCTTGTATCTTGTTAATATATATATATATATATATATATATCCAGAAAGTACACACTCACTGCTCCAATTTGCAACCTGGGCGGTGCTCCATAAGAGATTCACAAGAAATCCAAAAATATATCCAAAAAAGATACAGGCACTCACCACTTCCTTGATGATGAAAACTTTATTGGTGTGTCTCACATAGAGACAGTTAACAGCATGTCAGCAAAAGGTGTCAACGTTTCGGCTCCATCTGAGCCTTTTTCAAGACTAACAAGATTACAGCAGGTTCTCATTTTGCTCCACACACAATAATGTCTCTTACAAATGATGCCCCACAGTAAGGCATCTAATTATTTTTAAATTACCTGCTCGTTGCCAAAGGTTTCATGCTCTGGGTTCTATGTTCATTGCCAGGGGTTTTCCAAACAGCCAAGGGTTTCATGCTCGTTGGCAGGGGTTTTGTGCTCTGGATTCCATGCTCATTGCCAGGGGTTTCCTGCTCATATTTTATGATTAAAGTTATCCAACCTGTATTCTCTATTCTTTCCCTCCCTCTCTCACTCTATGATTCTCTCACTCTATGATTCTCTCACTCTATGATTCTCTCACTCCCTGTTTCCCTCTATCAGCCATATACCTCTCCTTCCCTCCTTCTCTATGTACCTTTCCTCCCCTCTATCAGCCATATACCTCTTCTTCCCTGCTTCTCTATGTACCTTTCCTTCCCTCTATTAGCCATATACCTCTCCTTCCATCCCTCTCTCACTCTATGGGGGTCACTCCGAGTTGATCGTAGCTGTGCTAAATTTAGCACAGCTATGATCATCTTCACTGACATGCGGGGGGGACACCCAGCACAGGGCTAGTCCGCCCTGCATGTCAGTGCAGCCCCCTTCCCCCGCACAAATACAAAGCAATGCACAGCGGCGATGCTTTTGTATTTCTGGAGTAACTCCCGGCCAGCCCAGCTCCTGCGGCTGGCCGGGAGTTGTTCGTCGCTGCCGCTGGCCGCAGCGGCTGCGTGAGACGTCACGCAGCCGGCGTGGCCCGCCTCCCCAACGGTCCGGCCACGCCTGCGTTGGTCGGACCGCTCCCCCTAAATGGCGGCTTAACACCGCCGTCCAGCCCCCTCCCGCCCAGCGACCACCTCTGTCTCAGAGGCGATCGCTAGGCAACGACGACTGCCATGCGCCGGCGCTGGCGCATGCGCAGTTCCAACCCGATCACTGCGCTGCGACAAACTGCAGCGAACGATCGGGTCGGAATGACCCCCTATGTACCTCTCCTTCCCTCTCTGACTCTATCTACCTGCCCTTCCTTCCTTCCCTTTCACTCACTCACTCACTCACTCACTCTATTTACCTGTCCTTCCCTCCCTCCCTCTCTCACTCTATCTACCTGTCCTTCCATCCCTGCCTTTCTCACTCTATCTACCTATCCTTCTTTCCCTCCCTCCCTCTCCTACTCACTTTATCTACCTGTCCTTCCCTCCCTCTCACACTCTATCTACCTGTCTTTCCCTTTCATTCTTTATCTGCGGGCTCCAGGAACCCGGGTGCACCATGCACCACACGTGGGCCCCGGCATGCTCCAGCAGGCGGCGGAGTACAGAAACTGGGTGCACCCCTCATGGTAGACTACAGCAGGTGGCAGAGTAGAGGAACTGGGACACCCCACGTGGGCGCCCGGCAGCCTACAACAGGTGGCAGAGTACAGAAACCAGGCGCACCCCACATGGGCGCCCAGCAGGCTACGGCGACGGCAACGCAGCAGCGTCCTCTACAGCAGGCTCTCCACTACACCTGCATGCCTTCTGCTGCCTCCTGCTGGACTTTGTTATATATAACAAAGTCCATGCTCTGGCACTCACTTCAAATATAAACAGCAGTGTTAGTGCCCTCACAAATGGATGGCATAGAACAGAGGTTCTCAAACTTGGTCCTCGGGAGCCCACACAGTGCATGTTTTGCAGGTCTCCTCACAGAATCGCAAGTGAAATAATTAGCTCCACCTGTGGACCTTTTAAAATGTGTCAGTGAGTAATTAATACACCTGTGCACCTGTTGGGTTACCTGCAAAACATGCACTGTGTGGGCTCCCGAGGACCGAGTTTGAGAACCTCTGGCATAGAAGAATGTACGGTGCGGCACTCAATTCAAATAAGATGCAGACCAGGCAAGGTATAGTATATCAACGTTTCAGTTACTTTACTTGACTATCTTCAGGACACAAATGTAAAACAGTGCATACCTAAAATAACTAGAGATGTGCACCGGACATTTTTCGGGTTTTGTGTTTTGGTTTTGGATTCGGTTCCGCGGCCGTGTTTTGGATTCGGACGCGTTTTGGCAAAACCTCCCTGAAATTTTTTTGTCGGATTTGGGTGTTTTTTTCCAAAAACCCCTCAAAAACAGCTTAAATCATAGAATTTGGGGGTAATTTTGATCCTATAGTATTATTAACCTCAATAACCACAATTTCCACTCATTTCCAGTCTATTCTGAACACCTCACACCTCACAATACTATTTTTAGTCCTAAAATTTGCACCAAGGTCACTGGATGACTAAGCAAAGCGACCCAAGAGGGCAGCATAAACACCTGGCCCATCTAGGAGTGGCACTGCAGTGTCAGACAGGATGACACTTCAAAAATTGGCCCAAACAGCACATGATGCAAAGAAAAGAGAAAAAGAGGTGCACTGTGGTCGCTGGACGGCTAAGCTAAGCGACACAAACACCTCAATATCACAGGAATTATTCGTTCTAATCAAATGTATTATAGGTCCAAATCACTGGAAGAAAATGACAAAATCACTGGAATTATTTGTTCTAATCAATGGTATTATTGGTCCAAATCACTGGAAGAAAATTACAAAATCACTGGAATTATTTGTTCTAATTAATGGTATTATTGGTCCAAATCACTGGAAGAAAATGACAAAATCACTGCAATTATTCGTTCTAATCAATAGTATTATTGGTCCAAATCACTGGAAGAAAATGACAAAATCACTGGAATTATTTGTTATAATCAATGGTATTGGTCCAAATCACTGGAAGAAAATAACAAAATCACTGGAATTATTTGTTCTAATCAATGGTATTATTGGTCCAAATCACTGGAAGAAAATGGAATGGATGGATACTTGCAGTGACACAGAGCTGCAAGATACAGCAATGGCCTACCGTACAACTATATACTGTTAGTCACCAAAATGCTGCACTGTACTACTAGAAGCTATAGAAAAGTATATATATTATTGTATATATCAGTACAGACAGAGCGGTGTAACTGTGACCCATGTGTCCTGACAAGCAGTATAGAAGCTATAGAAAAGTATATATAATATTACTGTATATCGGGGGCGTGGCTTGGCCAACTACCAGAGCAGACGTACCTTGGATCAGCTCCTGCTTTATCCCTCTCTATTGAGCCTCCTATCTCCTGCTGCATCCCACCTGGCATCGTCAACCAAGCCCTATCCCTGCTGACTTCTGCCAGGGTGAGCTGGGGTGAGCTGCGGAGCCGGAGGGCACAGAATCAACTGCCCTTGCAGGTTGCGGCCTCCCCGAGATCACAGAGCCGGGGCCTCGTGTGCTGAATCTGCCGGGCGGACTTCCGGCGCGCCTGGACACCCCGCGTCCCGCTTCCTCCCCACGGTGGTGCGCCCTGAGCGGCCGGGAAGAGGTGCCCCCACATCCCTCCCTTACCCGGTGGTTGAGGATTGTGCTGCGGCTGGCCGAGCGGGTCCTCCTGGCCTCCGTCAGCGGCGGCCGGCTCGCGGACTCGGTGAGCGGGTCCCGGACCATCCCACCCGCCAGAGCTGTACGGACAGCGCGCTCCTCCCTCTGACGGAGACACGATTGCTCCAGTGCCAGTGTGGCCGGCGGCGGCTCCTGCTGAGGTGGGTCCCGGGGGAACGCAGCTTGCTGGTCTGCAGGGAACTGGGGGACTCAGACAGTGTGGCTCCCCTCCTGCTGAAGTCTCACTACGGCTGTCAGAACAACTGGAGGAGAGGTGAGCCCTTCTGATTCTCCCCCTTGGCTACTAATGGCTGCCTGAGCACTGTTCCCTGCCCTGTATTACATTACTCAGCCATCATTGACACCCTCTAAGACTCCCTCCTTCTGCCCTCCCCCCCTGCTGTATTCAGCCCCAGCTGCAAGGATAGCTCCTGGAGGGGTTGCGGCTCCATTATTGTGATACCTGGACCCCGTATTATTATTATTATTATTTTTATAATATACTACAATATAATACAATATTATGCGTGCCATATATGTGTAGCTGGACATTATATATAATTGTCTTTGGCACCTTTCTCCTGGCTCCTTTGTTGGTGTACCTGAAGCTGACACTTTGCCCCCCTCTGGTGGCCGCTGATGTTATCTACTTGATCTACACTAACTGAAGCTTGGTTTATTTCACAATTTGGACCTCGGTTATTCTCTACGAAGCCACTGCCGCTCCCTCCTCCGCCCTTTGAGTTCTTTAGAGCTTGCAATACTTGCCTTCTCACTCCCACAGGAGCCCGGGATGGAGCCGTAAGTCTGCAATTTGACCTGCCTGGGCCGCTCACCTGAAACTCTATTTGCAGTCTCAGTCCTTTTTTTAAATTTCTTTTATTTCTTTCTGTGTTTTTTTTTTTAAATAATTATGTCCAAAAACAAGAAGGTTGCGCAAGCCCCAACTAACTTCTTTGGATCAAAGTCGAAGGGCCCGCAGAGTCCCAACATGCCCTCAAACTCCCCTCCTTCTCCATGCTCATCGGAGGCGGGTATCGACCCTCAGATTCAAGCGGTAATGACGAGCCTACTAGAGGGAGTTCAATCTGCGTTTAAACAGGAACTCTCTAATGCTATTGCAGAATTCAAATCGGACCTAACAGCTCTTGGTAACCGAACGGATGCATTGGAATCAAAGACTGATGATCTCTGCCGATCCCAACATCACCTTGACAGAGAGCTCACTAGACTGCACGAGGAAATGGAGACACTTAAAGAACGACGAGAGGACCAAGAAAATCGCTCTCGTAGGAACAACTTACGAATACGCAATGTTGCGGAATCAGTCCTCGGCCCATCGCTGCCGTCATTCCTGAGAGACTTCTTCAAACACCTCGTACCAGACCTCAGAGACGAAGAGTGTCTCTGTGATAGGGCTCATAGAGCACTTCATGCAAAATCTTCTCCCTCTCAACCGTCCAGGGATGTTATTGTCCGTTTTCATTATTTCCGCTCAAAAGAGAAAGTCCTGTCCTCTATACAAGACTCCCCAGAGATCCTGTTTAAAGGTATGCAGTTACAAGTCTTCCAGGATTTAGCTCCCTCCACTATCCCAAAACGACGGGATCTCCAACCGGTCATCCGGGTCTTGCGACAGCACCAGATAAGATACAGATTGGGATTCCCCTTTCAACTTCATGTTTCAGTTAACAACTCCGTCCACTCTGTTAAAACTTCGACCCAAGGGCAGGAACTACTGGCAAAGCTTGATCTCCTCCCAGCGTCCTCTGCAGCCGATGCAGAGACCTCATCTTCTAAATCACTACACCCTCAGCCTCCCCTGCCTGACTGGACAAGGGTGACCAGCCAGCGCACTGTGGACAGTGATCCTCCTTGAACTGTGGGCATCCACCGCTGCTATTTGCCCTCACTGTATCGGAGCTGTGCCTCCATGCCCCGCAATGTCCGATGGCTGACGGAGGCTCTGACCTCCATCCAAAATCCTTTGACGTAACTGTTTTTGTTATTGTTGTTACTGTTATGTCATATCAGTTTGGACTCTAGTTGTTGTTGTTTTTTTTTCCCATATACGCTATGTACGTGATTGTGCATTTCTATATCGGTCTTTCTCCCTCCTTTGCCCATCACTTCCCCCCCCTCCCCCCCCCCTCCCCCCCCCCCCCCTCCCGGTCTTTTTTTCTCCCCCCTCCCCTATTTTTCTCCCCCCTTCTTTTGTTTGGACACAGTCCTATACGTTCTATATTGTGTTCTCTTAAGCTGTAAAGTGGCCACGGCCACATTCAATTTTTATGGTCCAGGCAGTCTAGCCTATGTTGCATGGTACCTCAGTTACCCCCCAACACTCCCTTTTTGTTGTATACATTGTTGTATATGCAGTTCTCTTCTCCTGCGGTCCTTGAATCGGACCCACAATTTCAGGGATTTTTCCCCGTTTGGGTTCTTTCTTCTCTACGTTTTCCTCTTCCTCTTCTTTCTTGTGGCTTTTTCCTGATCCTTTCGCTCTTTCTTTCTCTCCTTCCCGAGGGGTGGCCCCCACCTCGCTCATATTGTACCTTATTTGGTCATTTGTGGCAATATGTCGTACTCCCTTAAATGAATAGCCATGTCTCTTAAAATATTTTCAGTCAATGTTAATGGCTTGAACTCTCCTAGGAAGCGTACTGTGTTTCTGAGTGCCTGCAGGCGAGAAAAAGCCGATATAGCCTTTCTCCAAGAAACACATCTCTTTGGTTCCCATACCCGGCTCAGGGGTAAATGGTTTTCCCAGTCCTACTTTGCCTCGGCGGACTGTAAAAAACGTGGTGTGGCCATTTTAATTCACCGTAATATCCCGTTTATCCACTCTAGGACTGTGATGGACCCAGACGGACGGTTTCTTATGGTAATGGGTACCCTCCGCTCTGTGACTCTCACTTTGCTCTCCATATACGCTCCCAACCATGACCAATCTCTGTTTTTTGACTCTCTGTCTAAACGCCTGTCCAAAGAAGCACAGGGAAGCATTATTATGGGCGGGGATTTTAATACCATCATCGACCCGCTGTTAGATAGATCCGGCCCTCCTCCTCACGCTTCCATGACGACCCTACCTCGGGCCTCCCGTACTCTCACTGCTTCCTTGAAACAACACGGCCTCTGTGACACCTGGCGATCCCAACACCCCCACGGTAAAGACTTTACCCATTTCTCGGCTCCACACCAACACTACTCTAGGATTAATATGATTCATATCTCCTCTACCCTTGTACCACTGACTACTGATGCGGGTATCACGCCACTGACATGGACGGACCATGCTGGGGTCTATCTCCTCATAGATATATACCGCACACCTCATAGGAAATATAAATGGCGTCTTGATGACTCGCTTTTGCAACATCCTTCTGCTTTGGAGGAAATCCGGTTAGCAATCACACACTATTTCTCCGAAAATATGTCTCCCGACAGCTCGCTTAGTGTCCTGTGGGAAGCTCACAAGGCCACAATACGTGGCGCTCTGATGGCAAAATCGTCGACAATTAGGAAAAAAGCTGCGCTGGAGATCCGCTCACTCGAATCAGAAATAGCCACTTCACTAACTCGACATAAAGCAGCTCCCGATGCTTCTCTGCTCTCTCAGATAGACTTTCTCCGGGGCCAACTTAATACTCTTCTTTCTAACCGTGCAGCACTAATTCTCCGGAAACTCCGGCAATGTTTTTATGATAAAATGGATAGAATAGACTCCCTACTGGCCAATAAACTACGCCGTAAACAGGCGCTAGGCGCGATAGATAAGTTGTACTCACCACAGAGGGGAACCTATACATATGACCCTGAGGTGATGACTGAAGATTTCCGATTGTTTTATAGTTCCCTCTATAACCTGTCTGATTCGCCCCCTCTGTCTCCTGACGGAGTTGGGGGAGTGCACTCATACTTGTCTGATACCCCCCTTCCGGTCCTGTCTGACACCCAGTTAGATACCCTTAATAGTCGGATTTCGGATGAGGAGACAATAGCTGCTATACGCTCTATGCGTTCGTCAGCCGCTCTGGGACCGGATGGTTTCACGCCCCAATATTATAAATTGTTTGCGAAGGAGCTAGCCCCGCACCTCTCCTCTTTATTCAATGATATTCTTGAGGGAGCCTCCTTTCTGCCGGAGACGACCCAGGCCGATATCGTAGTAATCCCAAAACCTGATAAAGACCCGACAAGTTGCTCAAATTATAGACCAATCTCGCTACTGAACGTTGATCTGAAGATATATGCGAAAATATTAGCCAACCGTCTGGCTCCCCTGCTGCCCGGTCTGGTCCACCCGGATCAGGTCGGATTTATCCCTGGACGCCAGGCGTCAGACAACACCAGAAGGGCCATAGACCTAATCTAATCCATCCAAAAGCGTAAGTCTCCTTCCCTCATTCTGGCTGTTGAACCAGAGAAGGCTTTCGACCGCATCTCATGGTCTTTTGCCTTCGCAGTCCTTGACAAAATGGGATTCTCAGGTAAATTTTTAGAGGGGATCAAAGCACTTTACCGCTCCCCATCGGCCCAGGTTTCGGTTAACAGTGTTTCTTCTGCCAGTTTTGGGATTGCCATTGGCACCAGGCAGGGGTGCCCACTTTCTCCTTTAATTTTTGCACTAGTTATGGAGCCTCTGGCAGCAAAGATTCGTAATAACACTGTTATCCACGGGGTGTCTACGGGCTTAACCGAGCACAAGATTGTGTTATATGCTGATGATGTCCTGATTTCTCTCAGAGATCCAGCCCAATTCCTTCCCTCTCTTTTATCCGAGATCCGTTCGTATTCTCAATTTTCCGGTTATAAAATTAACGTTGTCAAAACGGAGGTCCTTGACTTTCATATCCCGGCAGCACTCAAACATGATTTACAAACTATGCTACCCTGTAACTGTCATAAAAAGAAAATCAAGTACCTCGGTATGTACTTGACCCACCATCACCACCAACTTTTCCAGGCAAATTATCCCCGCTTATTGCAAACAATCAAAGATGATTTGTTGAAGTGGTCCAATTACTTCATCTCCTGGATAGGCAGAATAAATTCTTTCAGGATGAGTGTGCTCCCCCGACTTTTATATTTGTTTCAGACCCTCCCGATTTATGTTCCTCCCTATGTTTTTAAGACCTTGCAACGCCAAACGTCCTTTTTTATCTGGAACCGTAAACGCCCTCGCATCAGACTTAAACTACTTCAGCGCCCTTCCAGAGAGGGAGGGCTGGGTATCCCGGACTTTAGAAAATACTTCTATGCTGCGCAGCTCTCTCAGTGTGCACAATGGTGCAACGAGGGCGGGACGGGAAAGGTTTGGGTGAGGATTGAAGCAGAGGAGATGGGTCTGGCCACACTATCCTCCCTATTATGGCGTCGCCTGAACCAGCGCCCCCGTACGGTCCTTTCACATCCCGTGGTATGTCGTTCATTAGCGACATGGGACTTGACAAATAGACGGTTTACTTTGGCCCCACTCCCGTCTCTGCTAATTCCATTGTTCCATAATCCAGCCTTCCCCCCGGGTACGTGTAGATCCTCGTATGCAACCTAGCGCTCGAGCGGTATATTGTATATTAATGATATTACTTCTGACGCTTCCTTCCCTCAATTTGCAGATATCTGCGACCGAACAGTAATCCCTACTTCGGACTTCTTTCGCTATCTGCAAATTAGACACTTCCACTCCACCATTACCACTATCCTTCTCAATAGAAAATTATCCCCCTTCGAATACATTAGCTGGAAACGCACCAACACTAAGGGCCTCATTTCCGATATTTATGCTTTGCTTAGCGACAAATCTACTTCATCCCGGGCTCCTCACGAATTGGCGTGGGAAAAGGAGCTGGGATTTACTATTGACAATGAAGACTGGGTAGATATCTGGGATAATGCAACTTCCAGTTCCATATGTGTTAAAATTAAAGAAAATATCTACAAGTTGCTCTACCGCTGGTATTATGTCCCTTCCCGCTTACATACTATGTTCCCTGACACCTCGGATAGATGCTGGAGGGGTTGTGCAGACGTAGGCTCATTTATACACATCTGGTGGACCTGCCCGAAAATTTTTAAAATCTGGGGTGAACTTATTGCCGTGCTCTCGCGCCTATTCGAAATCTCTATTTCTCCTGACCCCTAATACTTTCTGCTCCCTATGACTCTCCCTACTCTTAATCGACACCAAAACAAGCTATTTCGACATGTAGTTTCGGCTATGACATGCCAAATTGCCACGGACTGGAAGAGCCCGACTCCCTCCCCAATGCCGGTGATAATCTCCCGAATTTGGTATGTACATAAAATGGAATACATGACCGCTGTTATTCGTAACTCCTCTAAACAATTTGATAAAATATGGTCTCCCTGGCTAGCCTCACAACAGGCTTCCTCCCCATTTGTAACTTGATACCCCGCATTGCTGCTCCACCAACCTCTTGTCTTTGGAGGCCACCCCTCCCCTTCTCTCTCCTCCTTTTTTTTTCATTCTGACTTGACTTGCTCTTTCTCCCCTGTTTCCCTGACTCCTTCTATTTTCTCTTCGATAATCACTTTCTTCTAATCTCTACTACCAACTCTCTTTGACGGACTGCCACTCCGTTGCCGAGAGTAACCCTTTAAATTACCTTAAATTTAAAAAATGGATCCAATCTGTTGATGTTACAAGTTATTGCAGTTACATCTGTACTTTGCCTACCTACTTTGCCTGGTATGTTTTGTTTCTTCTGTAACAACTTTGTGATCCACCCAATAAAAAGTGTTTAAAAAAATAAATAAATATTACTGTATATCAGTAGAGCGGTGTAACTGTGACCCATGTGTCCTGACAAGCAGTATAGAAGCTATAGAAAAGTGTATATAATATTACTGTATATCAGTACAGAGCGGTGTAACTGGGACCCATGTGTCCTGACAAGCAGTATAGAAGCTATAGAAAAGTATATATAATATTACTGTATATCAGTACAGAGCAGTGTAACTGTGACCCATGTGTCCTGACAAGCAGTATAGAAGCTATAGAAAAGTATATATATATTATTGTATATATCAGTACAGAGCAGTGTAACTGTGACCCATGTGTCCTGACAAGCAGTATAGAAGCTATAGAAAAGTATATATAATATTACTGTATATCAGTACAGAGCGGTGTAACTGTGACCCATGTGTCCTGACAAGCAGTATAGAAGCTATAGAAAAGTATATATAATATTACTGTATATCAGTACAGAGCGGTGTAACTGTGACCCATGTGTCCTGACAAGCAGTATAGAAGCTATAGAAAAGTATATATATATTATTGTATATATCAGTACAGAGCGGTGTAACTGGGACCCATGTGTCCTGACAAGCAGTATAGAAGCTATAGAAAAGTATATATATATTATTGTATATATCAGTACAGAGCAGTGTAACTGTGACACATGTGTCCTGACAAGCAGAATAGAAGCTATAGAAAATAAGAAAAGTATATATATTATTGTATATATCAGTACAGAGCGGTGTAACTGTGACCCATGTGTCCTGACAAGCAGAATAGAAGCTATAGAAAATAAGAAAAGTATATATATTATTGTATATATCAGTACAGAGCGGTGTAACTGTGACACATGTGTCCTGACAAGCAGTATAGAAGCTATAGAAAATAAGAAAAGTATATATATTATTGTATATATCAGTACAGAGCGGTGTAACTGTGACCATGTGTCCTGACAAGCAGTATAGAAGCTATAGAAAAGTATATATATTATTGTATATATCAGTACAGAGCAGTGTAACTGTGACCATGTGTCCTGACAAGCAGTATAGAAGCTATAGAAAAGTGTATATATTATTGTATATATCAGTACAGAGCGGTGTAACTGTGACACATGTGTCCTGACAAGCAGTATAGAAGCTATAGAAAATAAGAAAAGTATATATATTATTGTATATATCAGTACAGAGCGGTGTAACTGTGACACATGTGTCCTGACAAGCAGTATAGAAGCTATAGAAAAGTATATATTATATACTGGTGGTCCCCAGTCCCCACAATGCAGCACACTGATCAGATATTTGCAGCACACTGAGCACAGATTTGGAGAGTTTTCAGGCAGAGAACGTAGATATTTTCAGCACACTGAGCACAGATTATTTGCAGCTCACTGAGCACAGATATTTGCAGCACACTGAGCACAGATTACGGAGCTTTTCAGGGAGAGAACGCTGCCACGTCCTCTCCGTTCAATCTCCAAAGCACGAGTGAAAATGGCGGCAACGCACGGCTCCTTATATAGAATACGAATCTCGCGAGAATCCGACAGTGGGATGATGACGTTTGGGCACGTTCTGGTTAACCGAGCAAGGCGGGAAGATCCGAGGCTGCCTCGGAACCGTGTAAAATGGGTGAAGTTCGGGGGGGTTCGGATCCCGAGGAACCGAACCCGCTCATCTCTAAAAATAACATAACACCCAAGTGTATACTTCAACGTTGGGGGCCGGAGCCGAGCTCCTGCTGGGCGGAAAGATGACATCATAGTGCTACGACAACGCAATGACACGCGACCCATCACCAAAGCAACGGACAGTTTGGCATTTTACAATTGCGAGATGGGTATAAAGTTTTCCTTGTGTTATCAATGTTGCTACGCCAAGGCTTTTGGGTTGACAATTGTTTGTCATCTCACATTCCTTTCTGTCAGTTATTTTAGTTAATTGAGTAATGGTTATTTAAATTAGTTTTGTCAGGTCATTGAACTGTGGTCATTTCTGTCAGTTATTACAGTTCATTAACATTTTCATCCAAATCCATACAGTGGAAGGCCAAGAACAGGCTACCTTGGTCACAGGTCTGCCCAATGTACACCAATGGGAGGTCTGACTGTGACCCCAACCCCCTAGTACGTCTTCTGGGATCCAATGTTACCACTCAGTGAAGTTTTCCTCAAAATCTACCCAGAGGAAGGCCCAGAACAGGCTCCCCAGGTCAAAGTTCTGCCCAGTGTACACCAACGGGAGTTCTGACCAGACTCCAACCACCTGGTATGACTTTTGAGATCCAATGTTACCACTTTGTGAAGTTTTTATCCAAATCCATCCAGTGGCAGGCACAGAACAGGCTCCCCGGGTCAAAGTTCTGTCCAGCGTACACCAACAGGAGGTCTGACTGGGACCCCAACCCCCTAGTATGTCTTCTGGGATCCTATGTTACTACTCTGTGAAGTTTTCCAAATCCATCCAGTGGAAGGCCCAGAACAGGCTCCCTGGGTCAAAGTTCTGTCCAGCGCATTCCGCCATGTGGTCCGGCCGACCCCTAGCCCCTAGTATGTCTTCTGGGATGCAATGTTACCACTCTTTGAAGTTTTCTACCAAATTCAGTGGGTGATACCAGGAAGAAGGTGACAGAGAATAAGTGATGGAGATAAAAAAGCAGTGGGTAAGTAACATATTACAATTTATTTACCTGGGCCCAGAGCTGCAGTGCGACTCGTTGATGGGTTTTATGGCGGGGATGGTCACAAGATCGTGATGTCAGATCCCCGGCGTCGGCAGTAATGACAGCGTCAGTAAAGAGGAAGCTGGGGTCGGAGCAACAGGGGAGGAGCTGGGAGGAGATGGGATTGAGGCTCCTCCTCTCCTTCTAGCCGGACTGTCACCGCTCAGACAGCAACTCAGTCTCAGCTGCTAAGATGCTCACTCTAATCTGGGGGACTGGCAGTTTGGAGCAGGGACTGGCAGGTGCCGGTGGCACATGAGTCAGTGTGATGCGGGCCTCTATGACACATATATAAAACGGGAGGGACATAAGGGACAAATAATTAAAGATTTTATATTGCTCCCTCTGGATCAACACAATTGCACAGTAGCTAATGAAAGATTGAACATAATGGGCCTATTTTCAGTCTTATTAACTATGTAACCAGATATAGAACACTGTATCATAAGGCTTCATAATGACATTTTAGTAGGAGCCCATTGATGACGTTGCATTCTCCCAGGTCCCACGCTCTGCTACGAAAACAACAGAGAGGGGGCATCTTTTGGGCATGCATGACCACTGCACATGTGCCACTTACGAGAGAACTTCACTCTTTTGAACCAGAAAGGAGGGTCCTTAGGGGTGCTGAGGGTGTCTAGGGGGATGTGGGACGCTCTCTTAGAGGGTGTGGGGTTTAGGCATAGTGGACAGACTCATTGTACTCACAGTAATTCCACCAATGTATGTAAAATATCACCTTTTTATTATACAAAATAAAAATCTGACACTGCATTGGGTCTTGTAAATAATTGGAATTGAAGTGCACATGGGAATGCCATGCCAATTTCAGCATGTCTTTATATTTATATTTATGAGGGGAGGATAGGTTTGTAGGGAATCTGCAAAGTTTGAAGTTCCCAACATTCTCTGAACTTTCTAGAGTCATCCAAATGAGAGTGTGTTCAGAAAGGCCGGTAGGCTTCATGCCTAAGGACTGAATTCTAATGAGTAACCTATAGGACAGCACAATATAATCTATTCTGTAATGAGTCATGTATCAGGGATAGATACGTGTAAGTAGGATGATTAAAGTGCCTTTGCCATCCAGAAGCTTCACTGTGTTTATCCATATAGCTAGAGGCAGTTAAGTTAAAATAGAAAGCGGTTATTTGATCGGCGGTCTCCCACTATACCGACGAGGAATCCTGCACGGGGGAAATTCCGACTGACAGGCACTATTTTTGGCAAGACCCCCCCCCCCCCCCCCCGCCGGCAACATAAACTCCGGGATCTCTGCGTCGGTATGGTATCCCAACCGCCGGCCACCCATACCCAACCCGTTAAAATTACCTATGACAAATTCAGTCCTAGTCCATGTATACATAAAGCTTGTTAACATCCCAGAAGAAGAAGGATTTATCATAAACCTTATAGGCACATAAAATGCGCAATCAAAGAAGGGGGGCAACTACACAAAGTGCAAAAGAGCACACATCCCATATATAGTCATTTAAAAATATAAAACCAGATAAAAATTGCACATAAATATAAGCGCTCTCCACGAAACAAGTTCAAGATGTATCTGAACACCAAACTTTATGTGATTAAACACTGATGTATGTCACTCAATAGTAAGAGAATAACAATAATCACCATGAAATATAGACAGTCCTCTGGAGTCCAGGATAAGGGCACAGTGTGAGGTTCTCCTTAGAGGTAGTTCTTTTGTATGAAGAATGGATCTCCTTTGCACTCTCTAATAACTAAAATAAGTGTCTCCCTTCCCTGATGCACTTATTTATTTATTAATTAATTAATTAACAGTTTCTTAAATAGCGCAGCATATTCCATTGCACTTTACAATTAGAACAACAGTAATATAACAAAACTGGACAACAACAGTAATAGAACAAAACTGGATAACAACAGACAGACATAGAGGTAGGAAGGCCCTGCTTGCAAGCTTACAATCTATAGACTGCCTTTAGCAGGAAAGTACTGTTGAAATATGGACAACAGACTATGGTTTTGTTTATATGCATGTAGTTACCGTACAGGGGCAGCAGATGGCGCTGTATAGTTACAGAGATGTAGTGTTTGTCTGTTGCATATGTTATGTACTTGTTTGTTTTACCTCACATGTGTCTTTCTAGAAGAGTCTCTGAGGGAGAAGGAGATAAGCTGATGATACTGAAACCTGTTGTATTGATCCTGCTATTTCAGTACTATATAAAGGAGATATACATCTCAAGTCTCGTTCTGTCTGTATACAAGGTAACTCCTGAGGTAATACTTTATCTAAGGCTCCCCACTGCACACCTATGGTATCGATCCATCGCACTATACCAACAGGTTATGGGCCCAGACTGGAGTCTGTACAAGATAAAGTTTTCAGGAGTGCATCCTAAGCAGCATCCAGATCACGAGTCGCACTGCAAGTCCCAGCAGGCGCAGACAGCAGACTGTGTAACACACAAGAAACAACCCAGGAGAACCTTGGAAAGAAAACTGTGAGTAAAACAAGTTTAATACCACAGAAGAATAGAGAGATCTATACAAGGAAGGGTTATGGCAAATTACACAGATCTCAGACTAGCTGCTAGCAAGCTTTCTAATGAGAACTATCAAACATGGAAGTTTAAAGTAGAAATGCTATTAACCAGAGATGATTTATGGGATGTTATAAATGCAGACAGACCTGAAGGAGAGGATCAGCAGTGGATTAAGAAGGACAGACAGGCAAGAGCCACTATAAGTTTACTAGTGGAAGATGAACAGCTTATACACATAAGACAAGAGAGTACAGCTAAAGGCATGTGGTGTGCTTTGCAGAGAGTGCATGAAGGAGCAAGTTTGAACAGCAAACTATTCCTATTAAGAAAATTATATCAAATGAGATTTAATAAAGGCAAGACAATGCAAGAACACATCAGTGCACTACTAGAGATAACCATACAGCTCAGGTCAATGGGAGAAGAAATCAAAAGCAACCACATAGTAGCCATCCTCCTTTGCAGTTTACCAGATACATACAGTGCACTAATAAACGCACTAGAAATGAGACCTGAAGCAGAAATCACACCAGACTTTGTGAAGAACAGGCTCATAGAGGAGTATCAACGCAGAAAGGAGCTTACAGAGTGCAATACTGAAAGTGACACAGAGAAAGCACTTAAAATGGTGGACACTAAGCCACACACCAGGGAAACAAGAGCATGTTTCAGATGCAAGAAAGTGGGTCACCTGAAAAGAGATTGCACCATATGGAAGACAGAGCAGCACAAACCACCAGAAAGATTAAACAAACAAAGAGCCAAAGCCACACTTACAGATACAGGAGCACACAATTGGAATGGGACATTTAAAGCGACAGTAACCCAATTATCAGAAAAGTGGTATGTAGACTCAGGAGCGACTAGTCATATGACAAATAACAAGGACTTCTTTACTGAACTTGATTTGAACCATAAAGAAACAATCTACCTAGCAGATGGAACAAATATCATTGCAGAAGGGAAAGGGAATGGTCAATTCCTATGCTCCAAGGGTAATGGCAGCTATGCAGAAATACCCGTAACAGATGTGCTATATGTTCCCAAGCTTGAGGGAGCACTGCTATCAGTAAAGAATCTAGTAGAAAAAGGACTTACTGTAAAGTTTCAGAATAATAAGTGTTTTATCCAAAACGGAAGAGAAACACTAGCTACAGCCAGAATAAAAGAACATTTATACTGTCTGGATATCGCAGCACAGCAGGCAAAGCTGAGTACACAGAAACACGCTGACTGTATTCACAAGTGGCATAGAAGATTAGGACACAGACACCCAGATTGCATAAAGGAAATGCAGAAGAGAGACCTAGCCAGGGATCTCAAAGTGTCAGACTGTTCAGAAATGATGAAGTGTCAATGCTGCATAAAAGCGAAAGCGACAAGAACAACAATTCCTAAGAAAAGTGAAAACAGAGCTTCCAGACCACTAGACCTGGTACATAGTGATGTATGCGGACCTATGAAAACGCGAACCGTAGGAGACAAAAGGTATATGCTGACATTCATTGACGACTACTCCAGGTTCACAGTCACTTATCTAATAAAAAGTAAAGATGAAGTCTTTGAAAAGCTGCAAGACTATGTGAACATGACCAGAAACAGGTTCAAGAGGAATATGCTAACTCTTCGCAGCGACAATGGAGGCGAGTTCACAGGACAGAAAATAGAACGGTACTTAAGAGGACTCGGTATTGAGCATCAGAAGACAGTACCATATACACCAGAGCAAAATGGCGTATCTGAGAGGAAAAACAGATCACTAACAGAAATGATAAGGTGCATGCTTACAGATTCAGGACTACCTGATAAATATTGGGGTGAAGCAGCAGCAACAGCCACCTATCTTCAAAACAGACTACTTTCCAAAGCAGTAAGGAAGACACCATATGAGCTGTGGCACGGTAAGAAACCCAGCTTAAAGCACATTAGAGTTTTTGGATGCAGAGCCTTCGTTTACATTCCTGCTGAAAAACGAAGCAAGTTGCAGAACCGAGCAGAAGAGGGAGTTCTAGTCGGCTATAGTGAACATTCAAAAGGCTACAGAATCTTAAATCCAAGAACTGGAAAAGTAGTTATAAGCAACAGTGTGACATTCATAGAGGAAACACGAGATGATGTCATAACTCCAGTAGACTCTACTGAAGAAGAAGAAAGCACCGAATTCAAAGAAACAGATGAAGTAGAGATCATTCAAGAAGTTGAAGTACAACACAAGACAAATACCAGCGACACTCATGAGAGTGCATCCGAGGGTGTGAGACGCTCTTCAAGAGAAAATAAGGGAAAAGCACCTACACGTTTATCTTACAAAGCAAAAGCCATTAACATACAAGAACCTGCAACATGGGAAGAAATTGCAAATTTTTCTGAAAGAGAAGCACAGAAATGGCTAGGAGCCGCAAAAGAAGAAATGGAATCAATGGAAGACAATCAGACATGGACATTGACCAGACTACCATTAGACAAAAAGGCCATAGGATGTAAATGGACTTTTAAGGTCAAGTATGATTCTGAAGGAAAAATAGAAAGATACAAGGCAAGACTTGTTGCTAAAGGATATTCACAGAAATTTGGAGAAGATTATGATGAAACGTTTGCTCCAGTTGTGAAGCACACTACCATTAGAACCTTACTCCTAACAGCAGCCATAAAGGGTATGCAAGTGAAACATTTCGATGTAAAGACGGCTTTCCTACATGGTGAACTAAAGGAAGATATATACATGGAACAACCACCAGGCTTCGTGAATTCTCAGAACCCAGATCACGTATGTAAACTGAACAAGAGTATATATGGTCTTAAACAAGCAGCAAGAGCATGGAATACAAAGATAAATGGAGTTCTGACAGAAAAGGGATTCATCAGAAGCAAAGCAGACCCATGTCTCTATACGAAGTTGATAGAGGAAAGATGGTTCTATATATTAATTTACGTGGACGATTTGCTAGTTTGTTTCGAACAAGAAGGGGACGAAGTTGAATTGTTACAAGAACTAAACCGTCAGTTTGAAACAAAAGACCTCGGCCACATAACGCATTACTTGGGAATGCAAATCTCAAGAGAAGGTGATGGAACATTCACACTAAGTCAGAAATACAAAATTCAGGAAACCATTGAGGAATTTGGTATACAAGATGCAAAGACAGCAAGCACTCCTATGGAGACAAGCTATGAAAAGGAACCAAATGATCAGAGCAACCTGTTAGAGGACAACCATCTATACAGAAAAGCCATAGGAAAATTGCTATACATTGCAACCGTCACCAGACCAGATATCTCCACAGCAGTCGGGATTTTAAGCAGAAAAGTCTCTAAACCAACAAAGATGGATTGGAACGCAGTTAAGAGAGTAATTCGTTACTTAAAGGGAACGATTAACAAGAAGCTTAAGCTCTCAGCAAACACAAGTCACAAGTTAACAGGATACGTTGACGCAGATTGGGCTGGAGACACAAGTGACAGAAAATCCACAAGTGGATATCTATTCTCTATTGGAGAAGGATTAATCAACTGGACAAGCAAGAAGCAGTCTACCGTAGCACTATCTTCTACAGAAGCTGAATATATTGCAGCAGCTCACGCCAGTCAAGAAGTGGTATGGTTAATGCAACTACTATCAGACCTAGGAATGCCTCAAGAAGAACCTATCAAGATATATGAGGATAATCAAGGATGCCTTGCATTAGCGCAAACAGAAAGAGTGAACCCAAGAACCAAGCACATTGATGTCAAGCATCACTTCCTGAGGGATCTACAGGAACAAGGTCTTATAGAGTTGAACTATTGCCCAACAGAAGATATGACAGCTGATATCATGACTAAGCCTCTTACCAGAGAGAGACATTGGAGACTTACGTCAAAGATGGGTCTAACTGAAGAAACCCAGTCTGTTGAGAAGGGGTGTTGAAATATGGACAACAGACTATGGTTTTGTTTATATGCATGTAGTTACCGTACAGGGGCAGCAGATGGCGCTGTATAGTTACAGAGATGTAGTGTTTGTCTGTTGCATATGTTATGTACTTGTTTGTTTTACCTCACATGTGTCTTTCTAGAAGAGTCTCTGAGGGAGAAGGAGATAAGCTGATGATACTGAAACCTGTTGTATTGATCCTGCTATTTCAGTACTATATAAAGGAGATATACATCTCAAGTCTCGTTCTGTCTGTATACAAGGTAACTCCTGAGGTAATACTTTATCTAAGGCTCCCCACTGCACACCTATGGTATCGATCCATCGCACTATACCAACAAGTACAAGCAAAAACATTGGCACCTTCAGGTAAAATATAACACACTGTACCCAACAGGGAGACAAAAAAGCTTATTGGCCTCAATAGGAAAAAAAACACATTGGTCCCGACTTCCTACAGGAAAAAAGTAAAACACATTGGCCCCACATTCCCTCCCCTGTACGGTATCACTCCCTCCCCCTACGATTCATCACACTCCCTTCAACTTGCGCTGTATCACACTCCCTTCCCTTGCACTGTATCACAATCCCTCCCCCTTGCTCTGTATCACACTCCCTACCCCTGCACTGTATAACACTACCTCCCCCTGGACTGTAACACACTCTCTCCACCTTGCTCTGTATCACACTCTTCCCTCTGCACTGTATCACATTTCCTCCCTCCGCAGCCTGCGTTCTATCACACTGACACACTCCCTCCCCCTGCAACCTGTGCTCTATCACATTGACACACTCCCTCCCCCTGTGGCCTGTGCTCTATCACACTGACACACTCCCTCCCCTTGAAGCCTGCGCTCTATTACATTTCCTACCCCTGCTGCCTATGCTCTATCGCCCCGCACACTTCCTCCCTCTGCGGACTGTGCAGTTTCACACCGACACACTCCCTCCTTCTGCGGCCTGTGCTCTATCAAATGGCACACTCCCTCTCCCTCTGGCCTGCACTATATCACACTCTATCAAGGACGCGGCGGCGGGACCCAGTGGGGATAGCTGCATGGCAGCAAGCCTGGGGCCAAGAGGATTCAGTCACTGTCAGCCACTCCGCAGATTTCAGCAGCAGTTCCAATTTTAAAAAATGGTGCTTGCCGTCATTTTTAAAGTTCAAGATGGGCACCACGAGTCAATCACGGTACGCCATGTCATCGCCCCGTGCACTTGGCTTGCTTATATAATCCATCGCTAGGCAGCGGCTGGCAGTCTGCCAGCAGGGAGGGAGCGTGGGAGAACTCCTGAAGAAAGAAGATGCCGGAAGACCTGGGGAGGCGGTGGCCACGCAAAAGAGCTTAAAGGCTGCCGCAAACCAGGTGAAGACGGTGAGAGCCCTGGAGAGGCAATGGCCACGAAAAAGCTTAAAAAACGTCACCCCAATTGAAGAAAGAAGACACCAGAAGCCCTATGGAGGTGGATGCCATGCAAAAGAGCTTACAGGCCGCCGCCATAAGCCCTGGAGAGGCAGCGGCCATGCAAAAGAGCTTAATGGTTGCCACATCCAGGTGAAGACCCTGTATAATAAAAGAACTAAAACAATGGGTGGTATCCAATTAGTTAGAACATCGGGTGCGAAAAATTTCACCAATATATATTTTACAGGCTATCCAATTAGATCGTCCGTAAAAAAAAAACATATTCTCCCGAAAACACAGGTTAATTGAAACCAGTGTCTTTCAGTGGTCACAGCCCCGTTTTCAATGGGGCTGCTTTCTAAGGGATTTGGTTTCGCCTGCCTGAGGCAGGTGAAATAAAATCCCAGATAAGCACGTCTCGCAGAAAAAATCTGAAAAGTTGGGTGGTGCATAATGACATCACTTCAAGTGGAATACAAGATTTCCTGACCAAAGCACCAGGATCATATAAATGTGTTGGCTGTCTAGAAACAGGTCCAATAGTTACCCATGTGTTGACATGTACATCAAAATTTGTCATCTATATAATCAAATGCCCATGTGGGCTCACCTATATAGGCAAAACGACCTGTATCTTTTGAGAATGGGCCACTCAACACAGATCTGCAATTTGTAAAGCTCTTGAAGGGAAAAATATAGAGCAGCCTGCAGCGCGACACTTCAAATCTGCTTGCCACTTCCTTGCTATGCTACGATGGGATGCGGTAAACATCCCGCTGGACGGGATCCCGGCGGTCGAAATACCGACGCCGGAATCCCGACCGCCACAATACTGACATATTCTCCCTCCGTGGGTGTCCACGACACCCATAGAGGGAGAATATAATAGTGTTCCGAGCGTAGCGAGGCACCGTGCCCGCAGCGTGGCAAGCGAAGCGAGCCCGCAAGGGGCTGCG